>NC_133528.1:124239959-124563459 GCF_048544455.1 Silene latifolia | reverse complement strand
TTGAGGTGGCACAATTGAAGCAAGAAAATTTAGAGCAGAATGCTTCGGTTCATGGCACCAATGAGATTTCGGAATTGAGAATGGCAGTCCAAGCTCTTATGGCTCATATGGTGAAAATTGAAAGCCAAATAGCAATCTTAGCGGCTAATCAGCAAGGAAAGGATTCGGGAAATATGGAGAAGCTTATTTAAATTTCTGATGCGGAAAGAGACCACGTTTCCAGTGCTCATGGTCGATCGACCAATACCACCGGGCGACCGACCAGTATGCCGGTACAGAATGCAAAACCATCATTTGATTTGTAAGATTCGACAGCTAATGATGATGTGACGAGGGTTTTGAACATGCGCAAGTTCGATGTAGTTGATTTGCGTGATACTTCGGCCCGAATTATTGACGCGTCGTTCATTTAAAGAGCTATGAAGTCATTTCCGAGAGTTGATAAGGACAAGGTCCTTAATTCAAAGGATGTTTCAAGGAAGGAAGTAGAAGAGCGGGCTAAGTTGTCGATAAAGCCTCCATTTCCTGAGCGGCTCCAGAAATCGAAAGATGAGGTACACTATCGACTGCATATTGATGATGTCCCACTTTTTATTCTTACCCTTATTACTGCTCTAACACCTCCGCCCCAGATTGGGAGCAAGATGGAGGAAGATTTTGCTGTTTTGACTGTTTCAGGAGCTGGTTTGGGGAAGAAAGAGCCACCTGATTTTCCAGATTTGAAGAAGTCAGAGCGAGGCATGGAGTATGATCTGGAGTTCGATGAGTCGGACGATACTAGAGCATGGAGGGCTAGAGCTGCCGACGATCCATTGAGTTGCCTAGATGACGGAGATGGGTGGTCTCCATCTGCTGAGATTAGTATTGCTGAGGCGGCTGCATCTAGCCAAAGGCCATGGTTGGAGTTATCCCGCAGTTTCCGCGGATAAACACTTTCACATTTTATTGCTTGAGTTTTAAGACAATTCTTTTTATCGCACTTGTTAGACTATTTATTGCTTTGGTTTGCGCGAGACTTCGCATACTATATTCGTTTGCTTAGGATTTTTAAAGACTTATAGACTATTACTTTGGGTTTTGCGTAATTTTGGGCGCGTTATTATATGTATTGCAGGTTCTTAAGACCATATTAGCTCAAGTTATTGAGCTAATTCGAAGAAATCAGAAAGTTACAGCAGCTATTGCAGTCGATCGACCACATCACTATGGTCGATCGACTGAGCTGCGATTTCCAGAAGCTTCTGTTCCTGTTCACTTGGTCGATCGACTGGGTGAGGTGGTCGATCGACCACCTTTCGCTGCTGTACCTGTTCGCGACCATTCCCCTGCTGTGTTTGGTCGATTTGCGGAATTGAGGGAGTCTTTTCTCCGCTTAATTTCTGTTTTCTTCCGTTTTTCATTTTCGCACATAATTTTACCGTCCCAATTTTGCTTTCTCGGAATTATGCGCGGTATTTTTCTGTCTTTTCAGGTACCTTTGGTAGCACTGCTGGCTACTGAAACCTCCTAACTCACGCTAGTTTGGGGAGGTTTCCTTTTGCTGCATTTAAAGTCCTGTGAGTTTCCGAGTCCTTCTTTTATGCCAATTTTAGTTATTATTTATCGCAAAATCCCATTTCCCTTTTATTTCATTACATGATTTTGCACAATGACGGCATTGTGTGATTTGGTTTGGGGAAGGGTTTTGCGTTGCATTTCATTCTGTTTTGCATTCACGTTTACATTTTTGTCTTGCATTGTTTTTTATTTTCCATATATACAAAATTCAAAAAAATTGAAAATATTCAAAAAATTCAAAAATATCACGTTTAATTTTGCATATTAGGTTGAGTCCGATTGGAGTATTCATTGCTGATAGCTGTCTTTTTGCTTAAGCCTTGCATTGTTTCACGTCTTTTAGCAAAAGTTTTTGCAATATCTCGAATTTCGTTTCAAAATTTGTTGAACAATTAGACTTGACTTGAAATTTTGGCAAACTACAAAACTTTCTAAGGAATTAGAGCCTATAAACAGGTGTCATTCATGACCAGTTTCATTTAGGATTGTGAGTAGTTACTCCCTGCATGTCGTGTAACATTAATTTGCACAAGTATGAAATTTAATTGCTTTTTGCCTGCATACATTCGGGTTAGTGGTTGGTATTGCATGTTTGGAGAATGCTTGCGAAAATCCCTTTTATTCATTTTACCCATTAGCTTCACATTAGCCAAAAATTGCCAGTTGACCCTTTAGCTACAATCCATAAACTAAGCCTACCCTTTGCTGAGCTAGTTTAGTAGTTTTAGTGGTATTCGTTGTATTGTATCAATTTTGGCTCGATTTTCACTCTATGAAGTTGGTAATGAATGAAGGAGAAAAGAAAAAAAAAAGAACATTGAAAAAATAGTGACTGCCGAAAAGAAAGAACGAAAAAAAAAACGGAAAAAAAGAAAGCAAAAGAAAAAGAAACGGCAAAGAAAAAAAAAAAAAGAAAAAAGTTTACTCTTATGTTTGCTTTATATTTTATGAGGAGTGTTATTTGGATTAGTGAAGTGTTTGCCTAATTCATTAAGGCATTTGAGCTTATTTCATTGAGTTAGAAGTGGATGTATTTATTCGGTTTGTTAGGATGCTAGCTTGGCTATTTCCCTCTCATTCCCATATTGTTTTGCCTCTTCTTACCCATAGCCTCACTTATCCAAATCTTTGCAAGTATTCGGCATGTGATGGACCCTGAATGGTTGGAATGTATGTGCACGGTAGCTAGAATTACTTATCATACTATATTGCATGCATGATCATGTTGGTTGAGTCTAGGTGAGCGACTTTTGTCTCTTTCTCTCTTACATATAAATTGCTTACCATTTTCTTTGTTGAGAGAAGAGTGACCCGGGAGAGTCCAATCTTGAAAGTCTTGCAAGGTCAAACGTTCAACATTGTGGACAGCGGGGGTGCCCACGGGGGCGCTTGGGAGGAAAGAGAAACAAGCGTTTGCATTTTTGTTGGAGTCGCCACCAATTTGTTGGGAAATGTGTCCTCAACAATAGTGCGATCATATGATTTAAATATCATTATTAAATCTCATTTTAAAGAATACAATTGGGAAGTATTTTTACTGTCAACTGGTCAACATATATCGGTAATGATTGGCTGACTAGAGTTTGACATTACTGTCGTGTGACGGTGGTGATCAGTTGACCCCCTAGGTCATACCTATAGGGCAACACTCTTAATTGATCATTTAATTAATCGTATAATGTTACGAGTTAATTAAATTACTTGAAAAATTGACGGACGATTTTGGAAGTAAAATTTACGTATCAAATTAAAATGTGATTAAATGAGATACGGTCTGAGTAATCGAATTGTATCATTACTCGGATGAAATTATTGTTTAAAGAAACGATTGGATTTGAATGAATTATTATAAATGCGATTTATAAACGGTAAAATATTTTGGTACAAGTAATTATGAATTACTAAGTCGATTTTTGTATATGACGTATTTTTATTAATACGTTGATTTTTATATGATAAAAATACATAACAAATTTATGTCACATATGACATGGGACATATTGACAATTGACAAAAATAAAATGGATTCCATTTTATCGTCAAATGGACCGAAATATGGGTGTGATTAACAAATTGTATTGTGTTAATTAAGATTAGTGGAATTCATGATTATTACTCTAATTTTAGGCATGCATACCTAGTGTCTTTTGTGTAAGAGCACAAAGACCATGCATTGGCCATCTCCCTTCACCCTACCCGGTTTTCCCTTGGAAAGAACAAGGGTTCTTTTACTTATTATCTTTATCATTCACCATATGTAGTGTGTGTTAGATAATTTTATTCATTCACTTCATATTATTATTTTTAGAGAGATAAAAATAATACTCTTCCTCACCTCTTCTCCTACCCGGTTTTAGGAGCCAAAACCAAACAATTTTTGGTTCAATTTTTCACAAGATTAGTATTATACTAGCTCAAATAATATTAATTAGATTAAGAGTTAGCTTTGGGTATTATTCCTAAGGAGAGATCCTATACTTGGATCTTGTTTCTTCCATTAAAGGAAAGCTCAAGAACAAAATAAAATGAGATTTCTTTTGTGCCCATTAAACCGAAATACCCATTGTAAGAATAATGTTTCTTTCTCAATTCTTTTATTAGTTTGCATGCATAAGTTCCACCTTTAATTTTATGACAAATTAATTTAAACATATATGAGTATGTTAGTATGTATATAGATCTACATTTCCTTCAATCGGTATCAAGAGCCACGATTGTTTGCATGCAAATCGGTTAAAAGTTTTTCCGAGTTATAAGAATAACAAATAAAACTTGTAAAATTTGTGTTATTATGAGATATCACGAAATTAATCCATGCATGTTAATATTTCTGGTCCTAAAATGTTTTAGGATATTTTGGTTAATTTTACGGATTTTTATTGTTCATATTATACATTAATGGCATTTAAATATGATTTTGTGAGTAAAAATGTCATTTTTGGTCTAAAATTAGCTATACTTCGAATTTTTCATTGATTTTTGGATATGTTGTCACATATATTATTTTGAGATAACCTGTAAATTTTCATAATTTTTGGACTTGTTATGCCCGAAAAATGGATTTTTCATTATTAAATTCGGATTTAGGTGAAAAATAGGTTAATATGAGTTAAATTTTGAATCTGGTCATAGAAAATTAATATGTTGTCACATGCAATTTTACAATATGTGTGTAAAATAATTGGCTATAAAGAAGTCTTTTTGCATGATTTATGGATTTTTGAAGAAAAATAGCATAAATAGTGACATTATTAGTGTAAAATTAATAAATCATAATCTATGACTTAGGAAAAACGTCTAATGTTGCATTTTATTATCTTTTTCAGATCTAAAATTGAAAAGTTAATGAAAATAATTTTTCCATGTTTTTATGATTATTTTATTAAAAATCGATAAACCGCAACATTGTTTTTCCGGGAAAATTTCGAAATTTTTAACCTAAGATTTTGAACATTATGAGTGTCATGGTATTTTTTCCAGAATGTTCATGAGTTTAAATTTCAAATTTTGAATTTATTTGAAATTTTGTGATTTATTTGAAGTTTATAGCTTATTTTTGTAATTTTTGGTCCATTTATGAACAATTTTATAAAATATAGGTTAATTATGGTCAAATTATTAGTGAAGACTAAATTTTGAGTCCTAAGAGGTTAGGGTAATTAACTTATCCATAAATATGAGTTTATGTATTTTTTGTGATTATAAAAATGTTGAAATCACGCAAATCCGTAAAAACCGAGTAATATACGATATTGGCTATTTAAAGGCGATTTAGCATAAAATTGAGCATGTTCATTCATATTATAATGCTGCATTTTCTTTATGATTGTCATAATTTTAATTTATGTAATTTTGAATTATGTAATTTTACTTAGTATGGCCTTAGATTTTAATTGGTATTTCCCGAAATGTATGGGAATATCGATTCGGTTGTAATTTTATTGTGATCTCGTATCACCGTTTTGTAATTTAATAGATTTATTTTTATTTTAGTTACAAATGTATAATAGGAAATTATGTAATTTATTATATAATTTTATTCATTCCGGAGTTCCCAAAGACGGATTTCTTCAAGAATGGCGATACATAAAGACGGTGTTACCTCGAGATGCGTGCCACAACCGAAGATCAAGGGACCAATGGAGTTGGTTTCCGAATATGTAATAGTTAAATAGTTTTTCTATTTTAGGAAAGGCCATACTAGGATTTATTTATCTTTATGCTTGCATTTTATTTTATGTCACATGCATCGCTAAATCGCCATAACTAAAACATGCATCCTTATTTTATCGAGTTTATCGACCGTGTCAATTAAAATTATCGTAGTTCACCGCTTTAGTTCACTTAAAACGTGATAGATAATAAATTGACATGACCTCTCGCTAAAACAATTAATTGAGACATAGCCTTACCAAATAGTAGAAACCATGAAAACCTATTTCGCGAGGGAGTGCGCTCGGCCCCACCGGGGTACAAACCTTGTTACGTAGGGGAAGTGGGTGATGAATGTTAATCCACCGAATTCATGTTGATAAGGGATGTATCGGCCACACCGTGCCCAAGTTAATGTGGGTTTGGATCATGGACACATTTATTCGAAATTTGGATTGAACTCAACAAAAGTTTTTGATAAGGGATGTATCGGCCCCACCGTGCCCTTGTCGAATGTGTTTTGGGCTAAAGATAATTGTTAATGTAATATTATCGACCAAGAGTTCTAAAAGTAGAATCGATTAAACGTTAATCCACCGAGTTATATTGATAAAGGATGTATCAGCCCCACCGTGCCTAAGTCGATATGAATTTGGGTCTTGGAATCATTTATTATAGTTGGGTAGAGGTCACTATATAAATGTTCATATCTTGTTAATTTGCAAGTATGATTTTAAAAGACAAATGTTAATATTTCCTTTTTCCTCCATATTTGTAGTTCTTTACAATGAATCCATCAAATGCTACCGCACCAATAACTATTGAGTCGTATCACAATGTTTTTGACGACGTATGCTCCAACCATGATTTCGATACTACTAGAGAACTTCATTTCGGGATAGGTTCGGATGGAAACCTTAACTTCATCACTTCTTCTAAACCACCTACTACTACTAGACCTCGTGTGAGTCCGTCTCAGGAAGACTACCTCATACAATCTATAGGGTCTTTGTCTCTGGAAGATAAAGATGCCAAAGCTAGTGGGAGCTCAAGCAATCAAGCTCTTGCTTCAAAGGGCAAAAGGTTCAAGAAGAAAGGAAAGAAAATCAAAAACTTCAAGCAAGTTAATGATGAGTGCCATTATTGCTATGGCATGGGACATTGGCTTAGGAATTGTCCCGTATATTTGCGAAATATAAGGGAAGGACTCATTACTCCAAAAGGTACAATTCCTAAAGAAATTTATGTTATTGATATAAATTATACTTCCACTACGACATGGGTACTAGATATCGGTTGTGGTTCTCACCTTTGTAATCATTTACAGGGTTTAAGAGATGCGGAGAGGCTTAGCAAGGGAGATGTGGATCTACGCCTTGGAAATGGAGCTCGGGTAGCGGCCGAATCCAAGGGAACTTATGTTTTAGCTTTGCCTAATGGATTTGAGTTGTATTTGCATAATTGTTTTTATGTGCCTACGCTCTCTAAAAACATTATTTCAATCGCCATGCTAGACATGGACGGTTTTTGTTTTGTCATTAAGAACAATCGTTGTACTATTTCTAGGAATGATTTGGTTATTGGCCAAGCTTCTTCCATTAATGACATTTATATTTTAGAGACCTCAAATCCGACGAATGAGATTTATAACATTCAATCAAAGAAACTCAAATCAAGTGATCCAAGTGAAGCGTTCATTTGGCATTGTCGATTAGGTCACATAAACGAGAATCGCATCAAAAGATTAATTTCGACTAATGTGATTACACCATTTGATTATCAATCATATGGTACATGCGAATATTGCCTACTTGGCAAAATGACTCGTAATCCTTTTAGTGGTAAAGGGACACGAGCTAGTGAGCTATTGGGACTCATACACACCGATGTATGCGGACCAATGAGTATCACCTCTCGTGGTAATTATGACTACTTTATAACCTTTACCGATGACTTGAGTAGATATGGGTATATCTATTTAATGAAACACAATAGTGAAGCGTTTGAGAAATTCAAGGAATTTCAAAACGAAGTAGAGAACCAATTGAACAAAAGGATTAAGGCACTACGATCCGACCGTGGTGGTGAATACCTTAGCCTTGAATTTGATTCACACTTGAAAAGTCGTGGTATTATATCACAACTTACTCCACCCGGAACACCACAACTTAATGGTGTTGCCGAAAGGAGGAATCGAACCTTACTTGATATGGTTCGATCCATGATGAGTCAAACCGAGTTACCGAACTCGTTTTGGGGATTTGCAATTCAAACCACAATTAGATCTTTAAACAATAGTCCCACCAAATCCACCGAGAAAACTCCATGTGAAATGTGGACGGGAAGGGTTCCCAATATATCCTATATGAAGATTTGGGGATGTGATGCTTACGTCAAAACTAAGAATGACAACAAGCTTGCCCCAAGATCCGAAAAATGCATCTTTGTAGGTTACCCCTCGACCTCTCGAGGATATTACTTCTACAAACCTCAAGATCATAAAGTGTTTGTGTCTTGCGAGGCTGTCTTCTTAGAAAGAGAATTTATTTCTAAGAGACAGAGTGGGAGAAATTTTGAACTTGATGAAGTTCAAGAGCCACAAACCGAGATAGAGACGCAAGAAGATGTTCCTTCGTCGTCTAACGCGGTTGTACCTCCTCCACTAAGAAGGACGGGCCGAGTAATTCGCCATCCCGATCGATATGTGGGACTTATCGAGGAAGATGGAACACTCGATGTATTGCTTATGGAAAGTGATGAGCCCGCCACCTACAAGGCCGCAATCTCTAGTCCAAATTCCTCCTTATGGCTTGAAGCCATGAAGTCCGAAATGGATTCTATGCATGAAAACCAAGTTTGGGACTTGGTAGATTTGCCTAAAGGGGCAAGACCCCTCCAATGCAAATGGATATTCAAGGTCAAGAATGGCATAGAAGGACATGACGATGTCTACAAAGCTAGGCTAGTGGCAAAGGGATTTACCCAAGTCCAAGGTCTCCATTATGATGAGACCTTCGCCCCCGTAGCCATGCTAAGATCCATACGGATTTTGTTAGCGATCGCCGCATTTCATGATTATGAAATATGGCAAATGGATGTTAAAACCGCTTTTCTAAATGGGCATTTAGAAGAGGAGGTGTACATGATACAACCCGAAGGTTTTGTTGATTCTAAAAATCCTAACAAAGTGTGCAAACTTAAGAGATCCATTTATGGTCTTAAGCAAGCATCTAGAAGTTGGAATCATCGATTCAATCATGTTATAAAGGAAAATGGTTTCACTCGAAGTGTTGAGGAACCATGTTTATACATGAAATTCAGTGGGAGAAATGTTGTGTTCCTAATCTTGTATGTCGATGACATACTACTCATTGGAAATGATATTCCAATGTTGTCTTCTGTTAAGAAGTGGTTAGGTAACCACTTCCAAATGAAGGATTTAGCAGAGGCACAACGCATATTAGGTATCCGGATTTATAGAGATAGATCCAAGAGGATATTGGCACTAAGTCAAGAGTCTTATGTCGATAAGATTCTTCGACGGTTCAGCATGGACAAATCCAAAAGGGGTTTGGTACCTATGGTAACCGGGACGATATTGAGCAAGACTCAATGTCCCTCCGAACCCCATGATGTTGAACGCATGAAGTTG
The DNA here is from genome assembly GCF_048544455.1 of Silene latifolia. Lineage (NCBI taxonomy): Eukaryota > Viridiplantae > Streptophyta > Magnoliopsida > Caryophyllales > Caryophyllaceae > Silene > Silene latifolia. The sequence goes on along the minus strand of NC_133528.1, from coordinate 124,554,098 downwards.
ATCCCTTATGCTTCCGCTGTTGGATCAATCATGTATGCCATGATATGCACACGTCCTGATGTCTCGTATGCCTTGAGCATGACGAGTAGATATCAAGGAAATCCAGGTGAGAGTCACTGGATTGCTGTCAAGAACATCCTTAAGTACTTAAGAAGAACTAAGGACTCTATCCTTGTGTTTGGAGGAGACACCGAGTTGCGTGTTAATGGATACACGGACTCAAGTTTTCAAACAGATAGAGATGACTTGAAATCACAAGTCGGTTTCGTGTTTATGCTCAATGGTGGTGCCGTAAGTGGAGAAGCTTCAAGGAAGTCAGAATCATGGATTCTACAACGGAGTCTCGAGTACATCGCAAAGATCGAAAGCTGCTAAGGAAGCTGTTTTGATCAGGCAATTCACGGAAGGTCTAAAAGTAGTACCTACCGCCAATGATCCCATCACTCTCTATTGTGATAATAGTGGGACGATCTTCCAAGCTAAGGAGTCAAAGTCTAGTAATAGATCTAGACATGTACTTAGAAAGTATCATGTAATAAGAGATTTCATTGAAAGAAAGGAAATTGCGATTTGTAAGGTTGGGACAGATGACAACATAACCGATCCGCTCACCAAGCCTTTATCGCAGGCTAAGCATGATGGACATGTTACGTCCATGGGACTTAAACGTGTACCAAGTTTTTGTTAGATTTTGAAATGAAATAAAAGTGTTGTTTTTGTTCATGTTCATAATCACATTTGTCTTTTATCTTTAATTTATACATTGTTACATCCAAACGGGTTGTAGAGACAATTGAACCCCGTTAAAGTGAACACGGATTAACATAGTATTTGCCCATAGTCACTTGTATGAGGTGACGTCTCGAAGTGACTAGAGTGTGAGGCGATTGATGGCAAGTTCAAGTGCCATAGAGTCATGTGAGATGACTAGTCGATCACATAGGCATCAAGTTAGGAACATTTTGTCGGGCCTTATGACCGCTTATAGAGTTCTGGCACATTTATATAGCCTGGTCGTGGCGAGAGCTACTATAGTATTCAAATGAGTCGATTCTTTTGACTAAAGACTATTCACCTAAGATGGCACGATTTCAGATTAACTTTGATTTGTGTTACTACGACCTTCGTAAATGGGGTCAAATGGGCATATTTTGGGTTATGATGTCTGTGGCTAGTCGAAGGGAATGAGTGCGATAGGAATTGTCCACCCCTAGTCGGGGTTATAACAATATCTCGGGGCCACTCGAGGAGTAATGAATCGAAATGCGTGGCCACGCTCGGAAAGTATCTATGATAGATAAGTCCGGTCAATCGGTTATTCTCCGATCGAGGAAACCATTCTCGATATGATCACTTGCAAGTACGACCTGAAAGACACCTTGCATTGAGTGGGAGATAGTAATAGGACAAGAGAATTGGTGACGCACACTTGTCGAGGACAAGTGGGAGATTGTTGGGAAATGTGTCCTCAACAATAGTGCGATCATATGATTTAAATATCATTATTAAATCTCATTTTAAAGAATACAATTGGGAAGTATTTTTACTTGTCAACCGGTCAACATATATCGGTAATGATTGGTGACTAGAGTTTGACATTACTTGTCGATGTGACGGTGGTGATCGATTGACCCCCTAAGTCATACCTATAGGGCAACACTCTTAATTGATCATTTAATTAATCGTATAATGTTACGAGTTAATTAAATTACTTGAAAAATTGACGGACGATTTTGGAAGTAAAATTTACGTATCAAATTAAAATGTGATTAAATGAGATACGGTCTGAGTAATCGAATTGTATCATTACTCGGATGAAATTATTGTTTAAAGAAACTATTGGATTTGAATGAATTATTATAAATGCGATTTATAAACGGTAAAATATTTTGGTACAAGTAATTATGAATTACTAAGTCGATTTTTGTATATGACGTATTTTTATTAATACGTTGATTTTTATATGATAAAAATACATAACAAATTTATGTCACATATGACATGGGACATATTGACAATTGACAAAAATAAAATGGATTCCATTTTATCTTCAAATGGACCGAAATATGGGTGTGATTAACAAATTGTATTGTGTTAATTAAGATTAGTGGAATTCATGATTATTACTCTAATTTTAGGCATGCATACCTAGTGTCTTTTGTGTAAGAGCACAAAGACCATGCATTGGCCATCTCCCTTCACCCTACCCGGTTTTCCCTTGGAAAGAACAAGGGTTCTTTTGCTTATTATCTTTATCATTCACCATATGTAGTGTGTGTTAGATAATTTTATTTATTCACTTCATATTATTATTTTTAGAGAGATAAAAATAATGCTCTTCCTCACCTCTTCTCCTACCCGGTTTTAGGAGCCAAAACCAAACAATTTTTGGTTCAATTTTTCACAAGATTAATATTATACTAGCTCAAATAATATTAATTAGATTAAGAGTTAGCTTTGGGTATTATTCCTAAGGAGAGATCCTATACTTGGATCTTGTTTCTTCCATTAAAGGAAAGCTCAAGAACAAAAGAAAAGGAGATTTCTTTTGTGCCCATTAAACCGAAATACCCATTGTAAGAATAATGTTTCTTTCTCAATTCTTTTATTAGTTTGCATGCATAAGTTCCACCTTTAATTTTATGACAAATTAATTTAAACATATATGAGTATGTTAGTATGTATATAGATCTACATTTCCTTCACAATTTTTATGGGAAATTGGAACCGTTCGAATACCTCGTGCCATGTCTAGACACAAAGTAAAGACATGAACACTAAGCAATCGTTACCCTTAGCATTCTATGTCTAGAATGATTCTCGTGGATGCCAATGAACACGGGTGCTAACGGAGATCTGGAGTAAAGGGTGAGGGTACGTATTAGGAAGCTCTTTTGATCGAACACCTAATCCCGCCCGCCTCGATAGCGGCCTCTACTAATGATTAGGGAAATTATTCGTACTTGATATATCGTCGATTGTATGCATGCAATGCAACATCCAAGTTTTAATCCTAACATGTGAGAATTAGGCTAAGTCGGTGAACAATTAATTTAACAAACAATTGGGTCGAAGTAGGATTTAATGTTCAATTACATGTGAAAACATACAAATGATACAATAAAAAACAATAAAGAAAATTACAATAATTAAAATAGATTAGGCGATTTATGTCGAAAATACCTTTAAAACGGATAATTTGAGAAAACGAATAAAGGAATAAATTAACGAACACATCAGGAGGTGATAATACGGATGATAGTTAATTATACGTAAGCTAATTTAAACTAGGTCAAACAACAACGGAGTTCAGGGACAGAAATCAACCCGGAATAGGTGCAGCAGAGCTGCGTCCCTTGGAATAGCCGCAGCAGTTGCTGCATCTGTTCCTGACCTATATTCTAGCTGTGAAGCCGGAATTGCGTGTTGTTAATACTCGTCGGTAAATTTAATGATTGATTAAATTATTTACTCGGATGAAAGTGATTAATGGGTTATTTACATGTGATTAATGGTCATAAAGCAATAAAACATAGATGAGACGGAATAAAGACGGATTATTACATGAACGAATGATTGATTAGCGACATAGGTGAATGAAATAGACAAAACACGATGAATTGACGACAAATTAATGACGAATATGACAATAAACAGATGAGAATATACCAAAGGATCGAATTACAGAAACTCGATATGAACAAATTGAATTTCTACAACCCGGATTGAATTTAATGACAAAAACCCGCAAATATGAGATTACTTGGGATTCAAGCCGAATTTATGATGAATTAAACATGTTAGCGGTGAATAATAATATACATGTGAAATATTATACTATTATGACGAAGAATTAACAAAAAACCACGGAAACAAATAAGAAGGAACAAATTACAGAGGACGAAGGAAGAAGAAAGGAAGCAGGAACTGCGGCAGCCTCACGAAGAGGCGCAACAGGTGCTGCGCTCCTTCGAAGAGGCGCAGCAGTTGTTGCGTCCTTTCTCGACGGTCATCTTCTGGAAATCCGTAAAAAGAGGTATTGAACACGGTTTTTGAAATCGGTTTTAATGATATTTTCGACATAAATCTTACATTGATGATTACAAAAAGTAAATACAATAAATAAACAAGGATTATACACCCTCAGACTTACATGTTTGACGAAATGAGAAGGACTAAGATATCGATTAGTGATGCTCGACGCGAATGCAAAGAAAGTGCCCTCGTAAGAGGAAAACGATTAATTAATTAAAGTTGATTGATGTGGAGTTGGTCAAATTGGTCGGTCATGCAAACGAGGCTGGTACTCAGAAGGATCCGAGCTTACGTGGTCGAATTTTCAAGCACGTAGACGCCAAAAAGTAAGAACAAAGGTCTAGAATGCAAAGGGAGAAGAGAAGGGCGGACACTCGCGTGAGAAATATGAGGAGCGAAGGCTCCTATTTATACTAATCACGTGAAGGAATTAGGGTTTCGGAGACTCTTTGGAAGTGAATCTCGGAAAGATATGAAAAAGATACGAGAATTTCGCAGAAAAGGACCTGGGAAGAGGCGCAGCAGCCACTGCGTCTCTTGGAAGAGGCGCAGCACCTGCTGCATCTGTTCCCAAGTGGTTTCCTCTTGCGGAAGAAAGATTTCCGTGTTTAAGTTATGGTAGGATGGAATAATTTGGTTTTCCTTAATATCTTATGTGAATATTTCGGGAAATTTGTTTACCAAAGGATGAAAATTATGAAATAGAAATATCCGGAACATTCCAGAACATTCTGACTCGGGATTTAACGGTTATCAGAAAATGAAGACGGTTCTAGGCCCGGACTCCAAATGTACTCTAATTACTGTCAAAACGACCGTATCGGCACGTAGATGACAACTAAGAGGTAGACATTAATATTTGAGCAATCACTTGACGATAGTCTTACGAATTCTCACAAATCGTTCCGCGTACCAAACATGCGGCCCAATCATCCCCGGGTGGTTTGCGAGAGGTGCAGAAATGAGGTATCTACAAACATCTTTTCGAAATATACATAAATTAGTTTGTGTGACATTGAGTTATTATTAGTTGATTCATATGCATTAAAATTGGTTTAAAGTGGACGATTTTCAGGTTGTCCATGTTTCGCTCCTTTCTATCTAGATTTAGTTTTGCATTTAGTTTGCTTGGGGACAAGCAAAGGTTTGGTTTGGGGAAGTTTGATGCGTGTCTATAATATGATGTTTTACATCTTTATTTCCACGCATTTTATGTCTATTATATGTAGTTTATTCTACTATTTCCCCTATTTCTGTCTACTCTCGTATTTTTATGTAATATTGCAGATTATTGCGGAAATGAGCAGAAAATGAACCAAATCTTGACCCCGAAAGCTAAGCTTAGGAAGGACATGAATATTTAACTCGGACTTGAAGTTTAGAATGCATTTCAAGGCCTGAAAGGTGTATTTGCGTGAGTTTTAGAAGCAGATTGCCAGCTACAGTGGTCTATAGACTGACCTACATGGTCTATAGACCGTCAGAATGCTTCTCGACATTATAGGCTGCTTTAGATGGCTATATATCAAGTTCTAGAGCAGATAATCGAGTGATTCCAATTGGAGGTGAAAGCTTATCCTCTTAACTTTCCAACTCCGCGTAGAACGCCTGATTTGAGCAAGTAACGAAGAAATGACAGCTATTTTAAGATCGGCGCGCGCTGCAGAATCCGTCAGAATGCAATTCTGTACAGCGCTCTTGGTCGATCGACTGGGTGATGTGGTCGATCGACCACTCCATGAGTCTGACGATAATTTAAAGACGAGATTTAGCTTAAGCCCATTGTATATTAGGTTTAGGAATAAGAGTTGCGTGATATTCCTATATAACGTAGCTTTAGTTTTCAGTTTTATCATCCAGTTTTTAATCAGTCTTCTATCATCAAATTTTAGGGTTCTTTATCAAGTTGTTTTAGGGCATAATCATTCAATAATCATTCAATACAATTTTCGTTCGTATTTCCAGATTCCTTCCTGCTTCCTACTGGTAACTTTAGTTCCTTATTTCAGTTTACTCTATTTCGTTCGTAGTATAGAAATTGCTAGTTAGTTTCCCGAAGCCTTAATTATCGTTTTATGTTATTTGTTTGTTTAATTATTTCAAGTATGAATTCGTTAGCGTTATTCGTTAATCTTATTATTGTTTTTGTCATAGTCATGAGTAGATAAATACCCTATGCTAGGAATTAGGGAATCCATGGCGTCATGAGTTGATTTTATTAAGTCTAGGTTGAACCCGTACCGGTCTTATTTACTGCTGTGAGATTTTACCCCTTTGCTAGATTGAGAAATTAGCGGAATTAGATTTCTTACAAAGTATTTGGAAAGACTATAGAGCGAAAGTAATTTAGTTTCTTTCTAGGGTGGAAAAGAGACCGAGAGGCTTAATTTGAATAGGGACTTAGACGACCTATTTGACATCCTGAGACGGTATTGGACAGGCCTTGACTTTACTAGACTGACCCTTAAGCCATGGTGAACCGAAATTCCTAGCTACTTTTTATTGTCTATTTTAAACTTTATTTAATTTTCGGTAATTAGTTTACAATCAACCAATCAAACCCTCCCCAAATTTCCTAGACTAAAATTAAGACAACTATAACTCCCTACCTCCTTGCGGTTCGACCCTTACTATCACTATCTATAGTTTTAGTTTGGATTATAAATATTATTTTTGATACTTTACGACGGTATCAACACTGTTAAAAAAAAACACCAAATAGCCAACCTCCTTACTCCTTAGGGTCAGCTAACATGTTAACTATGGTTTCATGCCTGCATCTATTGCATATTGGTTTTCTGTTCGAGATGCTCAAGCTGCCATTAAAACAATAGTATCGGCATCTACACCTTTCGAGACCTGCAAGTGAGTTTGTTTACAGTTTAATAGAATGATTCATAATAGCGCTATCCAAGTGAGATAGATAGAGGTCAAACAACTTACTTCAATTGAATTTTTGTACATTATGAGCTTGTTCAGCATTAAAGTTCTAGTTTTGTCACTACAAAGCATATCCATACCAACCATTTCCTCTATACCAGTCATTCTTTTGATGATAGCTCCCTAACGACAATTATAAATGGCTTTAGACCTCAACATCAAAGACCTTACTCACAACCTCACATGAAACGGTTTTATCTGTAGGAACAACTCTATCCCTATAATTAAATAAGGAATACAAAAGGGATTCAAGTTGGTCTCACATACTTTTTGCCTACCATTTGATTGTATATGTTTTCAAAATACAAGGGGAATTTGGAAAAATGTATATAAATGGGCAAGGGAAGTGTGACTCAGTACGAGAAGGACGTATATAAGACTCACTGAGCATCTTAATATCATTGGAGCTAAGAGAAAAAAATAACCTGTTGAGCGAGTCTATAGAAACCAATAGCCATGGTGATTGACAGGATAGTGGGAATGGCAATAGGAATTCCACCAATGAGAAGAACGAGCAAATTGTCAATTTCAGGACGATATCCACGTCGTTGTATAGTGTACATGACAATGATTTCTTCCAACATCCCAATAGTTGTAGAACATATGCAGAATTCCCGATAGTTGTTAAGTCCTGCATAGAAACAAAACATTTCAGAATGAATACAATGGGGATCCAGGATTCCAGAGAAGTAGCCCACTTATGAGTTTAAATTCATTACCTTTTAGAACTAACCAACTTGGTTGGTTGAGTCAACAAGGTCGGCAGTTTTTCCAAAAAAAAGTGTGGACTCTAATTGCAATGGCGATAACTTCAATCTCTTCTTGTTTGCAAGTACAGCCCGAGTAAACACTATCGTTATGGCCTTTTGTGACTGGGGGAGACTCCATTGTCAATGTAGACTGCAGACGTTACAACTTCAGTAAACTAAAGACATCTTTAGAATGTCATGACATGAGTATTCATTGTAGTAATTAACCTACCTGGTCAATTTTCAAAGGATCTCCCTTCACAAGGCGAGCATCCGCTTTTAGGACATCAGCAATATATGAACCCATCTAATCATATTCTAAAAAATAAAAGGATTTACGGATTTTATGCCTTGCCTTTTTGGTGTATAGAGAGCTTGCTTCACTCAGATTTTTAATTCTGTCATTAGCAAAACAATAGATCTGCTTTCACATGAAATTTGCAGGGGTAAAAGTTACCAAATGTTAGTCACTATATTTTCCTTGTTCTGTTTCTTAGTTGATTCACTATACTCTATTACTAAAACAAAGTAAATCAAATTAGATTAAAACAACATAACAAAAAACAGTAACAATGATTCAATGTTACCTTTTTTTTCCGAGGTAGGATAACAACAACAGGAGCAGCATCAACCTACAATAAAAAAAAAAAAGAACAATAACATAAACAACATCAATACGATAAAAGATTGAAACTTTACTACTTATCCAACAGTAATTGTGTAGCTTTTGGATCAACTTTTTTCTTAACAAGACTGTCTACGAACAAAATATGACAAACCTAATTACAGAAATTGATTAATTAACCATTTTTCACAAGTAAACAACTAATTCGTAGTAGTAAATTGTAAACAATATAGAAATGATGAAATAAATAAAAAATATAAAAAATTGAAGGAGTACTTAATGTAGAGATTGTTGGAGAAGTAGAAAGGGGAAAATACCTAATCGATACTGAAAGCTGAACTTGAGCTCGATGTTCTTCGTCGTCAACATCCCACATATAAGATTCAATTGGAAAAGACAAATGACAAACAATTATTAAAGTAAATAAGTAAAATGAGTAATAAGAAGAAATAATTGAGAGCAAGATTCAACCGGGAAAAGGCCAATCATGATCGGAAATAATAGAGAGAATAACGGGGAAGAGAGTAGGAAAGAGGACGAATGAATGGTTGAGGATGGATGGAAGACGTGGACTGAGGGAGTCGCATGTCTCACGTGATATGCATAAAGCCAAGAATAAAAGGTGAAGGATGGAGCAAAGGCAACTACAACTAAAGCCCAAAGGAAACTTTAAGACACTGTTAATAAAGCCCAAAGGCAATCCCGACCCACCTAGAAACAAATGCAAACCCGAATTCAAGCACATTTCACTATTCATCCCAAGATTTACTATTCATTAATGAATAGTAACTACTTGCTCACACTTTTTATAAAGGTGTAGGATGTAGGATTGTTTAATGTTGATAGTCAAATCACCTTTTTAAATTTGACCAATCTAGCCTTACTCGTATAGTATAATGTGGTATCAAACTAACCCGCCTCCTTCTTATGAGTTATGACGGATACTCTATATCACAAGGAAGACTAATTGTAATAATATATACAGCTTTATAATTATTACTAGGTAGAATCCCGTGCTTCGCACGGTCAGTTTGTATATTCTAATTATATATTCTGAACATATTAAAAAAAGTTTTGGACTAAAATAATTTCTTTCTTATGTATGATATTTATCGATCTCGGTGCGAAAAGAATAATGTATATATTTTTGAGACACATTCTGCGTATAAAAAATGCTTTCATTTAAAAATAGGTTACAATTAACGGTTTGTGTTTAATAGCTGTTAATACTCCCTTCCATCCAAAGCATAGGTAACACTTATTTTTTGACACTATTTATGGTTATAGGGAATATTTGATATTATTCTTAATTTATACGATAAAATATAGTCATGTGAGGATATTCACGTTGCAAAACGTGTCTCGGCAAGTGTGATAAAGCAAGTGTTTCCTTTGGTTTGGATGTGAGGGTGTATATAAATATATAACTTTTATATAAAGACGATTTATCACCAACTACCCCCACAATAATGTAATATGCATACCCATCTCATTTATTTAATTAATACTCTGTAATTAGTAAGTTTATCATTTTTTGATTGTATATATATTCTTGTATTATAAGATATACTCCATAATTAGTAAGTTTATCATATTTTGATTGTGTATATATTCTTGTATTCTAATATATACTCCGTAACAGAGTACTTTAATGAACGACTTTTTTTATCTATGATTCTACGCATTTTTTATTCATTGGATTGTACGCCCTCTCTTTCAACACATTCTTAACATTGCACCAAAATAGTCCTTATAAAAGAGGAAAAAAAAAACAAAGAACTTATAAAATAAGAGAAAGTACTAAACTTGTAGAATATATATATAGCCAATTATTAATGTGGTTTGATCTTGTAGGGTTGAGAATCAAATCCAAATTGTGGAGTTTAATTACTTTAGATAGTAAATAATACTATACGCTTAAGGTTATACAGAGTACTTAACTAACTACTCCGGATCCTTGTTAAATAATATCGTATCTATCTATAAAAAAAATGAACTTTATTAACTCTACCCGCGAAAAATTACTAATTGCCCTTAAACTATCGAAAATTACTAAACTGTGGTAATCACTTTCAAATTCTAATCAACTATTTTATAAATTTAGTTGATAAAGTGAAGGATAAGACAAACAGTAAAATTCTTGCACAATTGTAGTCTTCTTACGCACATGAAGATTAATAAGCGCAACACGAAACAACATTTTCAAAAATTAAAGCTTAACCATATTTTTATCATATTTTTGGTAATAAATGTCATCAACTCAACTATTATATACATTTCGTCATCGATACTACTTTTTTGAACCAATCAATCACTTTGATCTCATATTCTCATGCCATACCAAATACTTATACTTATAGTCGTCGATCTCCTACTAAATTTCATCAAATTCATTAAAATTGTTAACATTTACAAAAATATTTCTCACGTAAGAAACATACAAATGAAATAATAATGTAACTAAAAAAAATGTAGTAATAAATGTATAAGTGAGTGTGATAATATAGTAGTTTGATCTTTATCTTAACAGCCAAAACCTCTCAACTCATTAACTTTCCTTATTTATTATTCCCTTCGTCTCTATCATTTGTTTACCTTTAATTAAAATGCTCCTCATAACGAATGAAAAAGGTAAATAAATTATTAGAATGAAAATAGTACACTATTGGTTATACGAAATATTTCTTAGAGAATATCATGCATATCTAATTATCTACAATTAAGATAAAATCATCACACTCTAATCTATATGTATGATTCTGCTTTGCCACTCGCCTGATCAAGTGTTGTCTGCTATATGTTTCAAATCAAGTGTTTTCTGCGGTGCATTGAGCGGTGATTATGCCAGCAGTGAACCTAGTTTTGGTACACTTGTTTTGATGCATCATCTCAATTTAGGGAATAACTTTACAACCCACCATATGATTTCCAATGTGATTTCAATAATTGACAATTTTCAATTGTATAGTGACTACTTTGAATACTCTATTACTGTTCGTCATGTTTATTTGTAGATCATATAAAAATATGGAGAAAGAGAGGGGTATATTGTAAATCAAATTTTGTTTTTGACAATTTTGTTTAGCATTTGCGTACTTTTTATACTAAAAATCTGTGCATGAATCACTAATAGGTACAGACTAAATTCAATGTTTACTGGAGTATTTAGTGTTTTGACCGAAATTGAGAAGTGTGCATTAGACCATAAATTTGAAGCATTACATTTTCCTTTACATCGAGTCAGCAATTGTTGATACTCATATCCAACATTGTACACGGGGTATAAGACATTGATAAAACTATTTATCATTTACTATGTACCAATTTTTGTAAATATGCGATACTCCCTTCATTCCACCATATTATATAATGTTTTTGTTTTTTTAAGATGAGCCTTTTACAAAAATATATTAGTCTAAAAACTATAAAAAATATGATATAAAATTCTTTATGAAAATATCTTTCAAATAAGTATACATTTCATTATGTTTACTGAAATACGATAAGATAAGATTGAGAGGAAAATTGTTTAATGAGAGAGATATTTGAGCCGATGAATGTATATGAATGACAATCTCAAAAACAAAGTATTAGTTTGTGTTTTACATATTTACATTTACGATGTGAATCGAAGGAGAACTTTTAAACGTATCACCGTAATTGTTATATGTAATTTTATAATACATTTATTAAACTCTAATTAATAATTTCCTGAGATTTATGTATTATTTATTATGTTTATATTTAATGCTCAGCTGTAATAAATACATGTATTTAATGTTGGGTTGACACGTGGCGCATCCACAGCGCTTCAACCCAGTTATATATATATATATATATATATATATATATATATATATATATATAAGATATTAATTATTTTTTAGTTTACTATTTTAAAATTCTGATTGTAGTTTACAAAACATAACTAATCTCTATTTAAATTATCTTTTTATTTATACACATAATTGTAATACTACGGATTTTCATAAGCTAAGTACTCGACCGAGTAGAGCCTACTCGGCCGAGTAGTGCTAATTGTGTTTTCTGGTTTGGTTCTGCCGAGGAATACTCGGCCGAGTATGATGAATACTTGACCGAGTTGAGGATACTCGGCCGAGTATGCTCTTTACTCGACCGAGTATCCGGTCTGGCGAGTAATATTTCAGCGGTTTGATGCGGGAGTGTTTAGGGTTATTTAATATTAAGAATCAGTTTCTAAACGTCATTTCAACCCTAATCATTTTACGATTACTTTAATCACTCTCTAATCACTCTCTAATCATTCCCTAATCCTCCATTGTGTGTGTGCAATTGTCGTAGTTCTTGCGTTTAATCCTTCATTCTACTATTGGTAAGTCCTTATTCCTCATGTCATTTATGTATTTTAGGGTTTACTGTATATATATGGAATTGGGGAAAAGAGGGAATTGTGCAATGTGTAATTGTGCTATGTGGTTATTGTATAGGAGAAGACTTCATAGAGGAGCCTTTTTGATTGCTCGGTTTCCGTATTGCTGTTGATTGCTAAGGTAGGGTTTCTCCTACTCAGTACTATTAATTGATTGAGATTGCATATATTTTATAATTGTTGTTATCTGCTGATCATCGGAGGTTGGGTGTTGTGGTGACGGTGTTGGTGTGGTTGTGTTGTGACGGTTGTGGTGTTGTAACAGCTTTGATGCTGTGTGTGTGATTGTTGTGGAGTCACTTGCGGGAGTGGTTTCACACCCTAGTTCGCCCTCCGTGGAACCCGTCACGGGAGGGAATGTGCACATTAAGAGACAGGGATTGTTAGTCGCTCGTTGATGAGCTGGACTAGGTGGGGATGGGCTGCGGTCACCCACTGGCGGCGAGGATTACTTGTTGCGATGGGTAATCTGGCAGGCCTACACACTTCGGTGTGTAGTCGGTTACTGTGTGAGACCGGGAATGGAGGATGATCAGCCGGTTACATTAATTGTTTGTCTTATCTTGATTGAACGGTACTGACCCCGTGTTGTTGTTGTTTTGTAAAACCTGCGGTGAACCATTCGGGGATGGTGAGCAGATTATGACAGGTAATGCAGATGTTTAGCTATGGGACAGTCATGGGGAGTCATCACTTCGAGTCTAGCTTCCGTTGTTACAAGTTTAGCTGTCTTTGATTTCAGTTCTATTGAGACCTTATACTTTTATTTTGAGTTGGTCTGAGATAATGTAATCGCTAACTCTTTATACTCTAATAAATGTGTTTTGGATTGTTGCTTTTGACATATACTTACCTCGGGCAACCGAGATGGTAACAACCTCTCATACTAGGGTAGTCCTTGGTAAGGTATCTTGGTATGAGTGGGTGTTACAAAGTGGTATCAGAGCCGACGATTCCGGCACCTAAAACAAATGAACCAAATGAACTTAGGGAGTCTAAATAAAATGAACCCGAGGAGAGTTGTTTGGAGTTACCGCAAAGACTTGGGAGACGTCCCGGAGTCGCACTATGGCCCTCACAAACTCAAGCCGGTCACGGGGGGACTGTGTTGTGTGTTTATTTGATTCATGCGTGTGGTGTGTCGAAATTGAATGCTTGGAACATGTGGTAGAAGGTGTAACGTGTGAAAATCTGTGAAGGACATTGTGAAAGTGGTAGAAAGGCGTGATGGAATTGATGTGTGAAATCAGTTGAAATGGTTTTGGTATGAAAAGCATTGGCATGTTACGTGTTTACTATGTGGCTTTCAGATTTATGACGTAATATGCTTAACTTTGGGTAGCGATGCATAGTATATAGAATTTCATGCTTAAGTATGTTATCGTAAGTTTATGTCGTGTTTAATTTTCATGTGATTATGATAAATTGCATCTATGTACTGGTTTCTTGAAGTATTGAGTTGTTGTTGTTGCCTTATGCATGTTCAAATTGTTTTGGTTGAAAAAAATTTGATTTGTATGAAAACCAATTATGGAAGGGTTATCTTAAAATTGTCATAAGTTGAGTTCTAGAAATGATATTGCTGTAATTCCAATTGGAAGTGATAGCTTGTCTTCTTATGATTCTAACGATAGGTCACACGCTCAAAATGACCAAGTAACGAGTGAGATATGACTGTTTTACGAAAGCTGGACGGTGTTGAGAACTGCGCCGATACTCGACCGAGTAGTCCCTACTCGACCGAGTATCTTTTATACGCGACCGAGTATTCCATATTCGGCCGAGTAATCTCTCTGTGATAATACTGTTTAGCTTCTGGAGTCATTAACTCGGTCGAGTAGTCTCATTACTCGACCGAGTATCTTGTACTCGGCCTAGTATGTCACGTACTCGACCGAGTACCTCAGTGGGCGGCCATTTTGAGTCGGTGGCTATGTTCTTACATTTTTTCGAGTTGTAGTGTATGTACACATGTATGATTTGGGTCTTAAAGCGTTCTTTTATATATGTGACGGTCTGGATACGTAAGTTACCAAACGCTATGACAAGGAGAATTCCGGCTTGTGAAGGACATGTGTTGGGTAAGGAAGACATGTGTTAATATGGTTGTGAGGGATAGTGAAAAAAGGAAAGGGAGGAATGATAAGCTAATCAAGGTAAGGAACATGTTGGTGAGATATGGTGAGTAATATAGTAGTGTGTTGAGTAATATAAAAGTCAGTGTTTATAGGCAAGAGTGATATAAGGGTAAGGAAATGTGAGGATGAAAGATCGAGATGAGGGATGCGAATAGTGGCAAATTGGGATGTGTAATGATTTATGGAAGGGAGACGGTTAATATTGTGTTGCTTAAGGATATATGTAATGAAAGGTTGCTTTAGAGGGATGAAGTAGAGGGGTATATAGTGAGCATAGATGGAGTTATGTCGCGACATAGATTTGTAGATGGTGACTAAGTTTGGGAATTTGGAATATCAAGGGGTGAGAGCCTAGTGTGTAATTATTTGGGAAATTAACGGTAAGGTAATTTTTTTAGTTTTCTAGAGATACGAAAGGGAGATACGACTAATTGAAGAGTAACTGTTAGTGTGTGGACTTGATGGTGACAAGGGGAGTGAGAAGTAAGATGAGAGAGGATAAATGATAAGAAGAATGATAAGATATTAATATGAATTAAGGGAATTAGAGTTGTGGAGCTATCGAAAAATAAACAAATTACTAAAGAGTTAGATAGAAAGAGAAAGGAGATGAATTATTAATTGGTATTATTGAGTAAAAAGGGGGAAATAAGGATGGAAGTAAGTTGAGAGAATGTTGACCGGAGTTAGGGGGCATGAAGGTAGAAAATTATGAAAATGTACGATAGCCTCACTAGAGGGTGTGAGTTAGTGTTTATATAGGAGAGTAGGACGACATGTTAGCCGTGAGTTTCGAGGTATTAATGAAATGGGAAGCTTGTAGAGTGTTTGCACGATCTGAGACTTTGATGGAGAGTTAGGTAACGATATGATAAAGGATAGAATTGGGAATAATGTTGAGGTAGATTTTGTTGATGGATTGGATGTTCGTTATTTGGGATGATAACCAAAGAGAAGAAACGGATTGTTATATTAAGAAGTGATAGTAAGAGAGTAGTCACATACTCACATGAAGGATGTTGGTGTCATAGTATTGTCACTAGTGGTTAAGGATGATATTACTTTAGGGAAGTTAGTTGTTCTAATGAGGTTGATTTTGTGGAGGTGATTAGTATGTTTGGTTGTGAGGGAGTATAAGATGTGGATATATGAGGTGTTCGCTCGAAGTTCGGTACTGATGTTATGGCTACATTTGCCGGAGAGGTGATAATTGTGTGTATGAGAGGATATGTTATGAAAGGCACCTGAGTTAAGTCCCGATGAGAGGTATTCATTGTCAAGTGGTAACTTACGTGATCAGGATTGGCTAGTTAGATTCAATTATGGGTCCATGAGGTGTGTAAAACTTTGTGTGAGGTCCTGGCCTCACGAGTAATAGTGGGGCGTGATAGTACGAGTCGTTATATGTGCGTTCCGCGTCCTATGTTATACTTATATGTGTATGATGATATCTGTAAGTAATGGTGTGAGGTTCCGGCCTCAAGAGTCATGGTATGGATAATATTCATAAGGTTGGTATCTGTGATCCCGTCTAATATGTTGCGTCGTGATCTAGTAGAGCAGTTTTAAGAAAGTCTTGTGGTCAAGGAAGTTGTGTTGAGTCAGTGTTATGAGATTGTAAAAGTTGTGATGGCTATCGGTGTGGTTGTTGTGCACTGTGCATGGTAATTCGTGTTGTGATACGAGTATTTTGGTGTTGTCATAGATTGTTGTTTGTTTACTGCTATCGCTTGTCGGGGTCGGTCGGGGCATATAGACTGTTGTATTATTTCTCGATGTTTCTTACCAGTGTCGGTATGGGTATGGCCCTATTGGTTTTTATAGAGTATGATATGAAAAAGAGTTGGGTATGGTTCTGTTGTTGTCATGGTAAAGTAATATTCTGTTAATGGGATACAGTTGTGAGAGGTTGTTGAAGTACTTTTAATCTTGTGTTAGATGAGGCATTGGTGGACATAGTTGTGGAAATAAATAGTGGAACATGTGTCGTATTGAACTTGAAACTACAGGTGGTTTAGCACCTTTTCTTGGGACAGTGAGTACGAAGTTTTAGGACTTAGTATCATGTCAAGTCAAGGGTGAGTTTTGTGGTAATAGAAGAGATGAACTTGAAAAGCTAATGGGAGTATGTGTAACACTTGAGGATTGTGAGATAAGATTGTGGAGATGAGTGTATATGTATATAGAAGTATGTCATTTTGTGGTAATGTAGAGAAGATGGAGTAGTGGTTATACTGAGGATTCTAATGATATATGTTATGGGAGTACAGAATAATTGGAGGCACGGGAACTGATAGAGAAAGAGAGCCCTGGATATAGGAATGGTTGTAGGTCTTGAGGTTGTAGTGGGTTATCATTGACATGTGATGGTAATGAGGTTTATGGGAGGTATAGCAAAGGACCTAGTACTAGTGAGTTACGAGGACGTAACATTTATCTTAAGAGGAGTGGGATGCGACAAGAGAGTTTGATGGTTCTACATGTTATAGCACATTTGGAAGTTTGAGTGTTGGTGTAGAGTAAAGGATGGATTCGTGTTATGGTTGATTTTAGTACAGGTAATGGCAGTGCTGGTAGTGGTATGATGTTTAGGAGTGTGAGTAAAATTCGATAGTATTAACGGATTGTGTGAGGATGTTTATGTGTGAGAGTAAACTTCGTGGACGAAGTTCGTTTTAAGGGTGGTAGAATGTAACATTCCGTCTTGATGGTTGATCTTGTTTGGTGGATTGTCTTGGTATTGGGTTACTAGTGAGTGTTATGGAAGTGAGACAAGGTTGGCAACATTATATTGTGGTTATTTGGTAATATTATGGAGTTAGAATTGAGAGTATATGTTGTAGTTGGGACGATATCGTGAGCCATGTTGTGGAAGGAAGAGTGGTTGGTGGAGTTAATGTTAGGTGTTCATGTTTTATAAGTTGGGTTGGAACTTCGGGGACGAAGTTCTTTTTAAAGAGGGAAGACTGTAATACTACGGATTTTCATAAGCTAAGTACTTGACCGAGTAGAGCCTACTCGGCCGACTAGTGCTAATTGTGTTTTCTGGTTTTGTTCTGCCGAAGAATACTCGGTCGAGTTTGATGAATACTCGACCGAGTAGAGGATACTCGGCCGAGTATGCTCTTTACTTGACCGAGTATCCGGTCTGGCGAGTAATATTTCAGCGGTTTGATGCGGGAGTGTTTAGGGTTATTTAATATTAAGAATCAGTTTCTAAACGTCATTTCAACCCTAATCATTTTACGATTACTTTAATCACTCCCTAATCATTCCCTAATCCTCCATTGTGTGTGTTCAATCGTCGTAGTTCTTGCGTTTAATCCTTCATTCTACTGTTGGTAAGTCCTTATTCCTCATGTCATTTATGTATTTTAGGGTTTACTGTATATATGGAATTGGGGAAAAGGGGGGATTATGCAATGTGTAATTGTTCTATGTGGTTATTGTATAGGAGAAGACTTCATAGAAGAGCCTTTTTGATTGCTCGGTTTCCGTATTGCTGTTGATTGCTAAGGTAGGGTTTCTCCTGCTCAGTACTATTAATTGATTGAGATTGCATATATTTTATAATTGTTGTTATCTGATGTTGAACCATATAGGATATATGTTTATGTTTTGATGATGTCAAGAGTGTGTTACTTTTTATATACTCGTTGCGCGTAATTGTTTGTTTAGTCTTTTAGATTGGACTAATAGCGAGTGTTAAAGAATTGTGATGAAAGTATACAAGAACATATTATGATCAAGCCCTCATGCATGGATCAAGATGTTACAAGATAGTGAAAGAATTATTCAAGCATTCATGAGAAGATGAAGCTCAATTAAAGATTGATCAAGCTTGGATAATGAAGTAGCCTACACTCGAAGATCTCTTAACAACGATTAGAATAGCGTAGGTGATTATCTCGTAATGGTAACGTAAGAATGGACTTCTTACATTGGTAAAGTTATGGCCTCACAGCTATAACATTACTTATATAAGAGCACAATGTTATAGCTCTTCTACTATAACATTGAGATGTGAAGTTTATAAAACACACGACAAAATAGTTTTTAAATTGTTTTTGGAAAACCGTTTTAAACGTTTTAGTAAAAGTATTTATTTTACAAGGGAGCTTATTTTAATATTGAGTATGGTTCTACTATGAGCTTATAATTAGTAATTATGATTGAATCAACTTATGAGTTGAGGCATCTTGCTAATTAGAGTTTCTAGTTTCTACATACTCTAAAAAACCCTAAACCTAATTTATCTTACCTAGGGTTTTCGTGAAAGAGGATTGGGCTTATGAGTCGTTTATTCCTCATACACGGTTACTCTTTGCACAAGTTAGGATTTTAGTTAAATCTTTATAATATTTGATTAGAGATTTAATATCTCTTTTATATTATTTTGATTTATTCTTTCCTAACTTATAAGATATTATTTTTGTAAAGATAGAAGGAAAAGATTGAGTAAATCTTTAAAATAATATTTGGTTAGAGATTTGTTATCTCTTTATTATTTGATTTATTCCTTTCTATCTTATAAAAATATTAGGGATGAATAGTGTTGTGAATAGTAAAACGTGAATAGTGCTGTGAATAGTAAAATGTGAATAGTAACTTCCTTCTTGCACAATAAGTCTTTGCTTGGATAAGGGTTAAGGTATTAAGATAATATTTGTTAGAGATTTCTTTATCTCCTTATATTATCTTTCCTAATCTCCAAGATATTGGTGAGTTGTTAAGATAGGAAGATATTATTTATTAAGGTAATACTTGGAAAAGAATTAAGGAAAGATTTAACCTAATTCTTTTCTTGCTTTACAAGCCTTCCACGGCACTTAGGGTTTTGCGAAACCGAAACCCTTGCTCCTCTTTTACTATAAATACTCCATACTTTACATCATTAAAGTTAAGACCTTTGAGCATAACTTTCGTATATTTTTCACAAAACAAAAACCGTGTTTTAAAGCAAGAAAACCGTTTTGTTTATTTTTCGAAAAAGGTCGTGTGATTTATAAACTTGTGCATTCGTTCTTATTGTTATCGTTATAAGATAATAGTGCTTATTTGATTTCTTACTTGTTCATTAACGTGAACCTTTGCAAGAATCATTAGTGCTTTCTTATTAGCGTAAGTTAGTCACTCGAGTATTTAACGGTACTCATTGAGTTACTGACTAGAGTTAGTTGTACGAGTTGGGTTAGTAAATTTGTAATCCGGAGAAAGGTACTAAATTTATTAATCGAGAATAGTGCACGTAGGTTTCGACTTGTGAAACTGAACCACTTCAAAAATCCGTGTGTCTCTCTTTCTTTCGTTTATTTGCTTTGCTTTTAATTCGTTAATTAGTTAAAGTTTAATCAATAAACTTTAAATAATTAATTATACATACATAATCGAAAAAGCTTTCAAAAGTTTTAAATCCTCAATTCACCCCCCCCCCCTCTTGAGTATTTTGGATCAATAGACTCTTCAATTGGTATCAGAGCCTCGTGCTCTTAATTGTCTAACCGCAAAGAGGCTGATCTATCTTGTTTTTCATTTATCTTATCGTTTTATATTCCGCTGCCTATCACGTGATAAATGGATTCCAAATATCTCAAGTGTCCCATCTTTGATGGGAATAATTACGGATTGTGGAAAAACATGATGACTCACTATGTGAAAGGACACGATTGGGAGTGCTGGAGGATTATTCACAACGGACCGCACAAAATTCTTGTCGCATCCGAGGAAGGCACTACCTATGAAAAGAAAGAAGAGGACTATGTCGAGGCCGACTACAAGAAGGCCGAAAAGAACTCCAAAACAATAAGTCTTCTGCAAAACGGAATGACTTCTACTGAGTTTGATCGGTTCTCTTCATGCTCCACGGCTAAGGAGATATGGGATGGGCTCGAATTAGCTTATGAAGGTACTTCCATTGTTAGGAAGCACCGAATTGATTTGCTTATGCAAAAATATGAGCTATTCATCATGGAGCCTAATGAGTCTCTAGATATTATGTCCGCAAGGTTTTCAAGCATCATAAATGAACTGAAAAACCTAGGTAGGAAATTCTGTACTGAGGACATTGCTAGAAAAGTTCTTAGGAGCCTGACTAAGAAGTGGCATTCTAAGGTCACTGCAATGGAGGAATCACGAGATCTTGAAACCCTATCCTATCAAGAACTCATTGGTGCTCTCATGGCCCATGAAATTACTCTTAACAAAGATAACGCTGAACCAAGTCGCAATAAGAGTATGGCCTTAAAGAGCGAAGAAGTTGACTCTGAATTAGAGGATGAAACTGTCTTGTTTGCAAAACGCTTTAAAAATAAGATATTTCGAAATAAACAAACAAACTCATCCAATAACAACAAATCATTCAACAAAAAGGTTAATGACTCAAAGTCGTCTTTCGCAAATAGAGGTTGCTTCAAGTGTGGAGAATCTGGTCATATGATCAAGGATTGTCCAACATGGGAAAAGATAAAGGACAAGATGAAACGTGAGAAGACAAAGAGAGAATTCAAGCAAGTTATGATGGCTTCGTGTTGGGGAGACCTTGACTCAGAAGATGACGAGGAATCTGAAGACGACGAAGTAGCAAACCTTTGTCTCAGCAGTGTTAGTCTTGACCTAATTTTCGACAGTGACGATGAAAGCACAAATTCTCATTCAAACTATTGCTTTCTTGGAGAATCAGACGAAGACGACGATGAAGAGGTAAGTTACCTTGAGCTTAAAAAACGTGTTAGGAAATTGTCTAAAAGTGCTTTAATTGAATTCTTTGAACAATCTCCCGCAGGTTCAGCCCCCTCGGGGCTGTAACCCGTCTAGCGTCCCAACTCGTGACGTCGGCAGCGTCCTCAACTATCTCCGCCCTCCGTCTCTTCTGACCACGAGACTCAACGTGGTGGATGGAAGGCCTCTCAACTATCCTAGCGACGTTCCGCAACGCCCGTCTGGTCGGCCGAGGACGACGCCTCCTCGTAGAAACCCTCCTCCCGGAGGTACCAGCCTCAGACGTAGTCTGAGCTCTCCCAGTGCCAGTAGCCCCAATGACGTGCTCCTCACGCTCCTCAATGGCCCTCTCGGCCCCATAAGTCTCCTCAGGAGGTCCCTCCTCCTCGGAAAAATCCTTCACTACCGCGGCGGGTGCACTAGCCGGAGTACTAACCGGCCCTGTCCCAAACAACTCCTCAAAAGCCTCCACAACGGATCCCATAGGTCCCAAATGATCCCCTACAATCAAAGGCAAACAAAGAACGTCAACCAAAATTTCGGCATTACGACGTCATAAAATGAACAAATCCAAAAAAAAAAAAACCTGCAAAGCAAAACAAGGGCAATCTCGCCCAAACTCAGACAAAAAAACAATTCACAAAAAACGTACAAAAAACGACTCGCCCTTCTTTTCAAGCAAAAGACGAGTCAAAATAACCCCAACAAAAAGACGGCACCCCCAAGACCCAAACAAGGTCTGCCAACAAACCAAAATACATTCCCGATACAATGGGTTATTTTTCTACAGCTCAAAAAGACAACTTCTACGCCAATTTGAGCACAAACCGGTCAAAATTTCAAAATACGACCACGAAAAGGCAACGTGATTTTATCACGCCTCAAAGCGACCTAAACTACCAATGGGGTCCATTTCAAGGCAAACTGACTCAATTCAAGCCCAAACAGGCGCTTATTCTGTCAGACATAAGTCCGTCATAAAAGGCAAAAATTCAGATTTTGCCCACAATACCCAACAAAGGTCCATAATGGCGAATACGGTCTTTCCCGACTACAATGCAACCTAGTGAGACCCATTATCCAAGCAAATAAACTTGGCATTGTGAGATGAGACGGTTTCTCCACCTCACTCACGTTTTCCGAGCATAGGGAGCGGAAACGGGGACCAAAATGCAAACTAAAAGTACCCCTATAGTCCTAAACAGGTTTCTAACCTAATGCAATCATCAATTTCACTCGAAATGGGCTCAATCAAAAACGCCCAAATCGATTTTCTAGGGTAAAATTTTCGCCCTAATTCAATTTAGCTAAAGACCAACAAATTTAAATGGATTCAAGAGGAAATACATACCTTGAGATGACATTGTTGATATTGGCACGAATGGAAGCAAGCAAAGGTCCTTCAATGGCGGATTTTTGTGTTTTTTATCGAAAGGTTGAAGACAATGAATGAGGATGATATGCGAACCATCCTCGCGTCTTTTACAGAAAAATAGGGTAGCTCCCTTGGTTCGCCAGATTGCTCGCGCCTCAATCAGGTGTTCCCTGCTCTTTCAGCGAAATTTTGGGCTTTGGCCCAATTTCCCGTAATAAACTTCAAATTTCCAACGACGGCAATTAAAACCGTCATCTTCACAGTAATAGTTGAAAGTCAAATTTCACTATTTTCACCACATATGTCAACGGCGGCACATAAACCATCACTTAAACATAATAGTGAAGATTCAAAATTCACTATTTCCTTCACATGTCAACGGCGGCACATAAACCGTCACTTCAAACGTAATAGCGAGAATTTAAAATTCGCTATTTCCTTCAAAATTCAAACAAACGGCGATTAAAACCGTCACTTCAAATTCAAATAAAAAACGAGTAGTGAAGAATCAAAATTCACTATTTCCTTCAAATGACAACAAGGGGGCTTCCTCGCGGAACCCGCTTATTTCAAAACATCAGTAGTGAAATTCAAAATTCACAATTTAACGGCGGCATCATGAGTCCGCTACTTTCAAACCAAGCCCATCTGACGCGGCTATTCTCACGGTCAATTAACCGACCGCCCCATGGCTGGCGAGTCTTACTACGCATCGCGGCTGGCGAGCCCTCCTCAGGTACGCACCATGGCCGGCGAGCCTTACTACGCGTCGCGGCTGGCGAGCCCTCCTCAGGTACGCACCATGGCTGGCGAGCCTTACTACGCATCGCGGCTGGCGAGCCCTCCTCAGGTACGCACCATGGCTGGCAAGCCTTTGTCCGCAAACATGCAAGGACGTATCCGAAGATGCCTCAGGTATGACTCCTTCTTATGGCTGGCGAGCCTTTGTACGTAGTCTAACGGACTTTAAACGACCCGCACGGATAGTCGACAGACTCTAAACGTTTCCCGACGGCAGGTCCTTGACTCGCATTCCCGAGTCGCCTCGACGGCGCCCTTTCCGACGGCAGGTCCTTGGCCTAAATCTTTTCGAGCCGCCTTGACGTTGCTTGGGTCTCCAGGTTGTAATCTTCGATTGACCTGGGGGCTCTACTTTGACTTTCGCCGTGTCCAAGCCTCAGTCAAAGTGGGGGCTCAGAGATACCCGATGATCTGCTTTGAGACTCCAACAAACACCTGATGATTATCGGACTATAACATGTTTTGGAATCGCGGCGTTTGATCGACAGTTTGTGTACAACTTTACGTCGGAAAACTTCAAATGATTTCGAAAATAAAACATTTCAAAATATTTCAAAAGCACCTAAAGTGTTTAATGCACGACGACGGGGTCGCAATGACACTAACGAGAGTCAAAACCGACACCGGACCAAAAACCGACTCAAAAATTCAAATTCCGACTCTAACAACGAGTCAAACCGAGTCAACCACAAAAAACAAACCCTTCAAAGCCTTCTATGCTAAGATTTCCCGGATTCATGAATGGTCAAGTACCAAACATGTGACTACAAATCCTAGGATAGAACAAATCATGATTGCACTTGTGTGAAAGTGACAGGACAACTCGAAGACCCGCGACGTGGCTCGCGCCTCTTTGAGCAGCCCAGGTGGCCACATCGCTCAAAACTCACACAACCATTCATTTTCCTATAAATACCCCTCAAATGCCCCCATTTGAGAACTTACGCGAGTGTCTGCCCCCTCTTTTCTCCCTTAAAATTCTCGACTCGACTTTTTAAGTCACAATCCGACGCGTATTTACGACCTACCGATCCTAAATACAAGCCTTACACATTGTTTGGTACCGTCATCGTGCATTAAATCACTTGACCGACCACTTCGACCACTACACCCTCACTAAACTTAACAAAACACTCTTTTTACTTAATAAAACGGTTTTAAACCGAGTCTTTTTCCGACCAAACGAGTTGTTACACTTACGTCGGTTTCTCGCCATAACCAAGCATGCAAGTATGATGGTGTAAAAATCCTTCTTTTGTCATGTCCTTATTTGTTTTATGACTATAACATCCTAAATCATGCATAACATGGTCCAAAACATGGGATAAACGAGCCAAAACTGATTTTTGGCCTGAGACAGAAGCCCCTTGGTATGCAGGCATGCTCGCGCCTCAATGGGGTGTCCAGGTCAGAACTCAACCGTGTTTGTTCTCGCCCTTCCCCTTTAATACATTTTTATATTTGTAATCGGTTTCTACCATTTCAAATATTTTCAAACCTTTTTTTTAATTTCATTTTTACAAGATTTTAACCATAAAATGTTTTTCACCCTTGGTTCCTAATACCATGACGGTTTAATCCGTGTTTCGGTGATAATATTTGGTTAATTACACTTAAAAGGTATTTTAAAGCCTTTTATTTCATTTATTTACATTTTGGGAGGTATTTTAAAGCCTTTTATCATTTCTTTACATTTTCAAAACAAGCATATTAGTCACCAACACGAAGTTATCCTTGGTTCTACATACCATGCCGGATTTTAACCCGGGTACGATGATGAGTACCGACTAATCAAATTCATATGAACTTAAGACAATTAGTTCATGATCATTCTCAAAACTATCCATGTCAAGTCGAACCCGACACCGAATATTATTAAAATAATGATTATTCGAGTCTCGTTCCTCAAATCAACAAATGCGGTCTAAACGACCCTTTCAAACCAAATCGGGTTCAAATACCCATTTTTCAACACGTTTTATAACGTTTTTCAAATGGTCAGAATACGACATATAACCGTTGACTGGCCCGCGCCTAAACGTGCCTTTTCTTTCTCATTTTCAAACCAGGGGAGGTCCCCTTACACCGCCGGCTTGCTCGCGCCTCATATGGCCGCCTGGCGCAGGACCTGTTCCCTTTCCAGCTTTAGTCTAGGATGATCCCGACTCCGATTAACCCGGATATAGGACGGATCAGATGACTAATCTGCTTGTTCAAAACTGTATTTGCAAAACGTCTTACTAAGACAAATGGATCACGTTATGCACCATAAACCTAATACGGTAAATGAATGTTTAATTTCCGTCTTGCATGCAAATCAACCATAAATCCAACTCGACATCTTATACTTGATACTTGGATTAAATCAACCGACTTAGAAAGCTCTCACATGTTAGGTTTAAATTATTGGATGTGCATTCATGCATTTAAACCGTTTTATTAACTTTTGCATTCAACCAACCAAGATCGATCAGTAGAGGCCGCTACCGCGGGCGGGATTGGGTGTCTGATTAAAGGGCTTCCCAATACGTACCTTCACCTCTTACTCAGAAACTTTGGATAGTGGACGACCTTATCTAGGGCGTACGAGAGTCATCCTAGAGATAGGATGCTAAAGAGGGATGATTCCTTATCTTTAGTACCTATGTCAAACACTGCTTTGTGCTTCGTTTGACCGAGGTATAAAGTGGATTCGAACGGGTTCCAAGCATCCCACAAATGCTTGGTGGCGACTCCGAACGTCTCTAATCGTTTCGAGACCCTTACCGAGACGAAACCGACCGATCTAAAACGATCCTGTCGAAAGCATATTTATGCCACCGACCATGGCTTTCAAAAAGACTGCTGCCATTGTCCACAGATCGGTTGGGCATAAGCAGGTGGGCCATGTCCACACCCATACACCAAGGTGCCTTACCAAGACCACCCTAGCACATGGAGATGCTACCATCTCGGTTACCCGAGGCATAGTAGTCAAAGGAGACCATAAAGAAACGTACTTTAAGTTTAAAAATTTAATGTGCGTACAACTCAATCCAAAAACTGGAAATATGAAATACAATCGTCTAAAACTGAAATCCAACTAAAGTAAAAATTGTCGTAACAAAATAGCGGAAGACTAAAGACTCTGACAAATGATGACTCCATCCCCACCTAGATCTTGCGCGTACTCCAAAGAAATACCTGGTAATCTACTGCTCACCATCTCTGAATGGATCACCGTAGTTTTCAAAATATTTAAACGAGGTCAGTTACTAAATAAACAAGATAAGCAAAACAACAACATCGAACTATACAAACACATTCCTCCAACTCCATCTCATCACCAATCACATGACTACACACTGAAGTGTGTAGCCCTGTCAGAATATCCATCGCAACAAATATTCCACTCCGCCAGTGGGGAGCGCAGCCATACCACCTAAGCCCGCTCAACACCATAGAGCGAATAACCCATGTCCATTAATGTGCACATTCCCCTTGTGATGGGAATCACAAGGTACAAATCAAGGGGTTGAAGCCACTCCTACAAGTGACTTTACTCAGCCGAGGGCGCACCTTGCGAACCACAGACAATTACAACCAAAAACACATTACCAATATAAACATGCCAATTTCAATTAACGATAACAGTCATCATTTCAATAAAACAATCATGCCATCTTATACTTATTTTCGCAGTCAACTGAGTAGGGAAACCCTACCTAAGACGGAATCACCAATAATCAAATGCAGCGGATCAAAAAGGCTCCTCTACGAAATCACTTCCTATAAGACATAATCATATAATTACAAATCTATTACACAATACTCCCAAAACTCCAAATCACCCAATTAGGGTTTAACCATTATTAACTATTTAACATTAAAACAATATAGAAATCTTACCCACACGATGACGATCACAAAGGTATGACCATCTCAGGAATCCGACAATACTAGCTTTGATATGATAGCAAAGAGAGAAGAGGATTGAACGTCGTTGTTTTCTTTGTAAAAGGTTTAGAAGTGAAAATAAAAGTAAAAGAACTGTCGAAATAACTTTAAATAGCTCTCTACGCTTTCCTATCAAACCCAGCCGAAAAACAGTAAAATAAGACTTACTCGATCGAGTAACTAACGTAATCGATCGAGCACCGCCTACTCGATCGAGTTACCCCTACTCGATCGAGTAACTACGAAGCAGAACGCACTCCAGAATGCATTAAAGACTTACTCGACAGAGTAAGTCCTACTCGATATAGTACCTAACAGCTCAAATACAGATGGGTAAGGAGGAACCGTCACCTATAATGAGTTCATTTGTGCCATCGTTAGGGGAATGGAGAGAGAGAGTGGAGAGATCATTGGTGATATGATGAGTGGCGTCACTGTCAAGAAGATAAGCAGTGGGGCCTGTGGAGGAGTAGGTCGTGGCAGTCTGAGCTTGGGGGTAAGTGGTGCGAGGACGAGGATGAGGTTTGGGAAAGGTAACGTTGGGGACTTCCTCTTAAAATCTTCACAATTGGAGAGGTAGTGTCCGGTGTAGCGACACCACTGACAAGTGCGTTTAATGTTAGTGGCAGAGTGGTGGTAGGGTTAGGAAGGAGATGTGGGGCCTTGGAAGGAGAGGGAGGAGGATGGGAGTATAAGGGACGATAAGAGGCCGCGTAAACAGAGGCTGGTAAGGAAGGTAGAGATTGGGAGGAGGTGTGTTTGGTGTTGAGATTTTGATTATGAATTGGATGCTTTTCCATTTACAAAAACATAAGTATTTATGCAAAGTTTTTACAAAACTCTAACCTTGTTCAACAAGCTAACTATCCTAGGATATAGGGAAATACAAGAATATGGAAATACAATATACACACTAACTAAAAGATAGACCCAAATATATTTACAAAGATGATTATGTAATTTCCTTAACATTCAGGTACCTAATTCCAAATTATATTCCAGATTTATCCTTCAATCTATAAAATATTAAATAATTATAAATATATCATTTTACTTCATTTCACCAAAATAAGCTACCTTTTTAATTGGTTTGCTAAACATTTTTTTTATATAATCAGTTATTTTATCCGCTCCTAAGTTTCAGTTACCTTATCAACTACATTTCAGGTTTCAATTAAACTTTTTCAGCTTGTTTTATCAAACAGAGTCTTAGTTTAGAGTATGGGGAGGATCCAAACTCTATCGCAGCTGCCCCTCGATCATTTAAATTATTATTAAACTAAATAATTGTCGGATCATGGGTCAACCCAAATTCTTATCTATGGGGTACATTCTTATCTATGGGGTACTAATGTACTATGGCAAACTAGGTTGCACGAAAACGGACAAGGACATAGACACGGACACGCGACACGACACTTCAAAAATTTTAAGACGCGGCAAAAAAAAAAAAATCAATATACATATTAAAATAAAGGGAATTTGAAGAACATTATAACCAACATCTAAACTTTGATCATTTAAACATTTTAAAGCCACAAAATCGTAAAATGACGACCAATATTAATGTCTTATACGTTAAAATCAACATGTCTTAAAAGCTACAAATTTCCAAAGTACAAATCCAAATTTAAATAAGCATTCAAGTCTTACCAATTTAAATAAAAAGTATCAAAGGTTCCAAATTACAAACCCAAATTCGAGTCTTACAATACTATTCGTCATAGTCATCAAACCGAATATTTTTCATAAAATATATTAACATTAAAAGGCACCAGAGATAAGTTGGACAAACAATGCTCACCAAAAGCTAAAAAAAGGGAGTTCACGGATCATCCTTTGCACCATTGTAATTATTCATTAAACTTCTTTCAATAAGTGGGAATAACAACTACCCTAAATCAACAAACCCTACCTTCCGAAAAATCAACAATCTCCAAATTTTAAACCCCCAAATTTAATAACAACAACAATAATAATCATTATAACGATTGATTTTGATTAATTTGATTATTTAGAAACTTATTATTATGTATAATATATATAGAGATTAATATATAAATAAAATATAGATTGAGAAATTAGGGGGAAATGAAAAGGCGAGCTACGTGGCGAGTAGAGGTTGCCGGCGGGGAAGGGGAGGCTGACGGCGGCTGGACGGAGGCGAGGTGAGGCTGGAAGGCGTCGTAATGCAAGAGAAAAAAAGGGATACGTGGGATGTAAGGGGAAAATAGAAAAGTGAGATGTCGTGATAACTGATAAAGTGAGATTTTGATTTCAAAGCTGCTTATTTGGTGTGTTCAGCGGACACGGGCCGTGTCCAACCATGTTGGACCGTGTCAGACACGTTTTCTTTTACATAAAAACCGAGGACATGATTCAAGGCGTGTCCAGAACGTTTTCAAGCGTGTCCTACGAGTGTCGGTGTCCGACACGGGAACGCTCAAAACTAGGTGTGTCCGTGCAACCTAAATGGCAAATGAGATCCCCTCTGTTTACTCGGGTCGAAATATGCGCTTTTGTTTACCATAATTTTGGGCTTTGGTGTTTCCAGGGCTAGTTTATTTAGCAACAGAAGACGGCATAAACATTTGTGAGGGTTAATAAGGCTCAGTTTGACAAAATATTTCAGGTATCTGATTTGGTTAAAGTAGCTTATTTGACCAAAATTTCAGGTACCTTGTTTTTTTGTAAGCGTTTGACAAATAGCTTATTTAACCAAATAAGCTACCTGAAATGAAATGCTACCTAGAGTAGCATTTGAGATTTCAGGTACCTGATTTGATTTGTTTTTCCGTTTTTACCCCTTAAATTTATACTATTAAATAATTATCATATCCTATTTGAACAAAATCAGTTACCTTTTTAATTAGTTTGTCAAACACTTTTTTATATAACCAGCTACCTTATCAGTTCCTAATTTTCAAATACCTTTTCAGGTTTTAGTTAACTTTTCCATTTTCAGCTACCTTTTCAGGTTTCAGCTACCTTTTCACTTAGTTTTGACAAGCAGAGCCTAAGTCAGTAACATGGGGTTGCCCTTCTTGTGACCAGGCATCATGACTCATGACTCATGATCAACTCATGACACAATGTAACGGATTGAAATGGGGTTTTGTAGCACATTTTGGTCCTAGTTCAAATCCTCATCTTCCCATCGGACCATTGCCCTTGCATTCACGCCTCATTGGCAGTAAAATTGTCTTTCGGCCATTTTTACACCAAAGAAATGCTAACAATAAACTCGATAGATTCATACCAATACCACATTTAATTAAATCTACGACTACAATGTTTGCAATTACAATTCATAATCTTCCATCCTATTTTAAAATGGAATTTACATAAGCCGCTAACATACATGTCCATCCCAATTACCCCTGACCTGGTAGTACAAAACTTATGGAGGCATATATTTTCCAATTAATCACCCAATTAACCATCATAAAAATAAAATCCTCACTAATTACTTACAATTCCAGCTTAGGAGGAAAAATCACCGCTCTAGTACTAACGGAACTCGAGTCTGTTCACACAAATGACAGGAGAAGATGCATAAGCAGGCTAGCAGGAACCCATGCCACGAATCCCGTCTGCTTCTGAAAGGAGATGGCCATTGAAGTACTGGCAGAGTCATTGCTTGCAATCGAGGTGTTCTTACTCCTGCATGAATATTGCATGTGTCGGAAAATGTCAATAAGTTGAATTACAGTCACGTCCCATCACAACTTCATTTATACACTAAACAGATGATGTTGGAAGAATGCTTACCCAGCAGTCAGATAAATGCACTTGTCATAGCCTGCAAGTAAATTAGTAAATTCCTTAGAGAACAATACTAGATCGTAATGACAAACCAATTATTTGATAATGAAAATCAAGAGAGGAAACTCAATTAACTTTGGCGACATATTAGTATCATGGGAATTGACATGGAGCATTCAAGCCAAAAATACTAACATAAATTGAACTAATACCATTCCTCCATTTTTATGACCTCCACCAAACAAGCCGTCGAGGCAAACAATGGATGGTGCACCACCACAAAACAAGCCGTCAAGCCGTAGAGAGATATATTTCACTGTTTGCAGGTAACAAGAGTCATACAACTACATAACATAAGCGAAATGAATAAACTTACTTGGATCATTTGTGACTTTAAGACCGGCCCCTCCAAAACTACAAGCAACATCAGTGGCTCCATTTTGTTGGTAGTAACTGTTGAATGCATAAGAGGCATGAGAAACCAGCGTATTTGGCTCATAACAAGGTTGGCTAGGCTGTATTGCGGTACAATCTACATTCCCAGACCCGCAGGCCCAATTCAAAGCATTCTTCATATCTGCTTCAGTAGCATTTGAAGAAGCAATGCACCAAGTTGGTCCTGTAGTATTTGTTGCATTACCCCCAGCAGCCATCTCAGTGACACCTTTCCCAGTAAAATCCAAATTATACACACTTGTTCCAACAGGGTAGAACAGACCCCAATTCCTTTCTGACTCCATCCCAGGCTTTCTGTTTTCATTGAACAACGAGAAAATATAGATATCGAGCTCTTCATCCGGTTTAGCAGGTGTTCCCGTGTTGTTAATGACGTGGCGAATGAGGTTGGTGTTGTACGTTTGGGCATTATCAGGGGTGGCAGCCGTCTCTTTTGGTGAGCCTTTGGATGGCCAGCCTGTCTCGGTCACCATAACTTTGATGGTTCGGAAATTTAAAGCCATTAGGGCATAGTAGAGAGCATCGATCTGAGCATCAAACATATTTGTGTACAGCAAGCCTGTGTTGGGATCAATGACCTCGGATGATGATTGGAATAGTGCGTAGTCAAGGGAAACATTGGTGGGGGAGTCCCTATAAGCATAGTAAGGGTAAATATCAACCATGAAGGGTGATTGGTTATCGGCAAGAAACTCCAACATGGGTTTCAAAAAGTGTGCGTAATGACTACTAAAAGCCCCCGCTGAAGGCGGGAACGAACGTGACAAGATCCCCAGAGAGTGGGTGCTTGAAACCTTTATCTTCCTATGGAGGCCAGCTTTCTTCAATGCCGCGAACACATTTTGCATTGCTGGCACAACAAGGGCTGAGACGTTAGTTGGGACTTCTGTCACCTCAGCACCAACTGTTATATATGTGATCTTTGTGGTTGGGTAGTATGGAAGGATGTTGTTCTTAAGCCACGTGTCAGCATTTGACTGGAACTGAGAGAAAGCAAGCAAGTCAGAGTTTGGAACCCCGATCATGAGTTCCACTCCACTATTGGCAAACGCCTTGAGAACTTGAATGTTGGCGTCATAAATCCGGACATATTTGATGTTGTGTTGTTTTACCAGCTCTGCTGCCTTATCAGGAGTCGGGAGATCATCTCCATTTCGTCCATAGCAAATTCCAATAGTGCTCCCTAAACATAGGTCTGTCGGAAAGAGAACAATAATCAGTTAACGTGAAAATAGTAGATATGCATCCATATTCACAAGTCTTGGAAGCCATTTTAGCCCCATCCTCATTCCAAGAATGTTAGCCCCTTTCTCATACCAAAAAACGACAATAGCAGACTGACGCACTAGTTTCCTTTGAAGATATTTAGTCGAGAAAACCACAGTAACAGTGCTACATTCACATAGGGCATAGAACACCCATCAAAACCATTACGTAATCGAGTAAGGAATGTGCTTAACATAATTTTATATACGAATTGTCGATTGTCTATGGACACGAATGGAATAATCGATTCATTTATCAAAGGGTCCAAAAACTACGAAAGAAATAATAAAAAGAGCTCATTGTGGCAGTCTTTGCGCTCTCTTTTACAATGCCTCATACGTAATCTTAACAAAACAAGATTATAAATATGGTGCCAAGTTTGTCTTTCTGTCGCTGTTTCTTTTTAACGTTTATGGATATATATAGAAACAAACCAAATGCGAACTATCTTCCTTTGTCAAGTCGGAAAGTGTAGTGTGGCTACAAGTAACAGGGGTCAAAATCCAAACATGAATGCAACAAACGAAGAAAGATCACAGAAAAGGAAATGTTGTCCGACAAATTATCATAGCACATGACGTGGATTCATTACTGAACGTGATCCTCTAAGATATGCTAACCGGACCATTTTTGCTCTCGTATAGCTAAAGTTGAACATGCAATCAAGTATAGGTTAACAAAATGCTGTTTTTCACTTTGGCATTCAATTTTAACTACACATATTACTTTGACACTCCTGCGAGAAATGTTAAGAACAATACTCAAAGTGTAAAAATAGCGCTTTTAGCTCAATGCTACTCAATGTACTCATAGCATAATTGCATAAACTTCCATATGGTCCATTTTTTTTTATATCTCCTTTGTTATTATTACACATTGATACCACTTAAAGGCAATGTCCCTTATTTCCACATGGTCCAGTTGATAAATTTTGGAATTACTGATTTTTACTTGTGCTATATTGACAAATTGACAAATTGGACCGGCCTAATGTATTAACACACTAAAATCTCATATAAAATGCCACCAAATGTGTGGGTTAAATTGACAATTTTAAAACTGTAGTAAATTTTGTCAATCAAGTATTAACACACTAAAATATCACATAAATGCATCCACCAACCAAAATAAATGCTGATACTAGCAACAATGAAGTTCAATAAGACATAGTACTGGTTTTCAACCTAAGCACCATGTTGAAAGTGACGCGATTTTTATGCACTCATATCTGATAACAACTATTCGAGAGAGAAGCAACGAAAGTGGAAACTGTACTCTCACAAGACGGAGTGTTGCTACTACTTGACAGTTAAAATTACTTCCTGGTGTGACAATATACGGAGTACATTGTAAAATCTTCTCCTTCTCCTTCTCCTTTTGATTTTTTTTTTTTCCGAATTTTGGCCCATGTAATTTAAATAACTCTGCAACCAACAATTCACTCCGTCGCACAAAACATGCGTAAAATGAAAACCTAAAATATCGATTAGGACGAACCAAACCAGAATACCTACATAAGTAGGTTATTGGTGTGACACAAGAGGAAGCATTATTTTGTCCCCAAAACCAAAAACGCAGCCCCACCATTGTCCTACTCTCTTTGTCCTAACCAAACCAAAAACTCAGCCCCACCATTGTTCTACTCCCTTTGTTCTAATAATTTGTTTACCTTTGATTAAAATACCCCTCACAAAAAGGATGTAAAAGGTAAATAAATGAGGGGGATGGGGGAGTACAAGCTAAGTTTACATTGATT
Source organism: Silene latifolia (assembly GCF_048544455.1). NCBI lineage: Eukaryota > Viridiplantae > Streptophyta > Magnoliopsida > Caryophyllales > Caryophyllaceae > Silene > Silene latifolia. The sequence goes on along the minus strand of NC_133528.1, from coordinate 124,519,128 downwards.
TCCCTAATTTAATACGGAATGCAAGAACATTACTTGTATGTGATTGTAGTGATGAAGCATGGAATAAAATGTTAAAATAAAAATCAACTGTCGGTTCAACAGCACACCCATAAACTAAACAATAAGTCTTGCTTGAAGATGGGTAACATTTCGTCACAAGATGAAGACGGAGTAAAATGTGACCCATTTAAGACCATTTTTAAACAAAAGTAAAGCTCACCAAACAACAGCAACAAAAACCCAGAAAACACACATGCAATACACACAAAACAGTAACAAAATCCTAATTAGCTCAACTAATTAAGAAACAAAAACATTAAAATAAAGACAGTATGTAAAACCAGCTTAAAAGAGAAGATTTACCCAAAAGAGGTAGGAAACAGAAAGTAGAAAGGATGAGGTTAAATCTCCAAGCCATGATCTTTCGTTTTTTGTTCAGAAAATGCAACAATTTGACTGTTGTCAAGGGTTTTATACAGTCGAGAATTAACTTAAATTTGTGAGCTTTATTAAAAAAAGGTGAGGCATTTGAACTGAAATTTAACAGTAGTAACGTTATTGTTGGAGACTGAGTAGTGTATTCCCTCTAGAAATGTCTCGAGGGGATAAATGAAGGAGAGAGAAAGACAGGGTGAGCGACTGAGTGAGTGAGACAGGGCAAGGAGTAGATTCTGATGTAGGACTAAAATCCGATTATAAAAAAGGGTAAATTGATTATTACTCCCTTATATAATTCATTTTTTGATACTTACTCCCTAATATAAATTTTTTTGAAACTTACTCCCACCAAATTTATGTACGTTCAAAAATTGCTCCCACTTTATAATTCCGGCCAAAAAAAAGAGAATATTCCGTTAAAATTTGAAAATATGCTCTGATTATTGTTTCTTATGACAATTTTGCCCTTACCTTCATCAAGAGACCAATTTTACACCCTTCTATTTATTACAACCCAGACTTCTTCATTCCCTTTTGAATTCAATTTGGCTCACTCATCTCTCTCTCTCCACTTCTCATCTTCAACTATTCAATTGAAAGGTATGCTCTATCTTTACTTTGTTCTCATTATAAACCCAAATTGTTAAATTGTTCGATTTTTTTTCTTTTATAAACCCAGATTCAATTAGGGTTTATTTTTGATTTTTGTAGGGCAATGTCGAGTTCCTACTGTAGTTGTGAGGAAACACAAAAGTGTTTTTGTGGCATCCCCTGTTCTTTATTATGAAGTCTTGGACGCCTACAAATCCTGGAAGAAGGTTTGAGGCTTGCAAGTTTTATAACCCAAACAAAGTGGGTTTCGTGGGTCGCAAATTCTTTCGATGGTATGACAAACCACAAACCGAATGGCGTGAGATGCTATAAATGAGTCAAATTGGAGAATAAGCATTTAAAGTGTGATGTTCAAATGTTGATCAAGAAGTGGAGTGGCTCAAACAAGAGAGGAAAAAACATATGTATGAGCTTGAGAAGATAAAGATGAGAGCAACTGAAGATGTTGTTGTTAACCAATTTGTTAATCGATCATTGTATAACAAGAGTTGTGTAACTGTAGGCAAAATAGCTTTGATATTCATAATAGCTTGTCTATCGTTCATTGTTATGAAAGCTATGTAATGTACTTTTGTTTGTTGGGGGTATGTAACAGTTGAATGAAAATGAAGCAATGAAAGTACTTTATGTAAGAGAGCTTTGTAATGACACCTAATTTTCTCCTTCAATACATATAAGATTTCTGAAATTGTTGAAGGAATTACATCCAAATCCAAAATAGATCACAAATTGTCTCCTTCATTACATAACATTATTCTGAAATTGTGGGTGAAAAAAGAAATACATCCAAAAACCAAAATAAGTCAGAAATTGTTCACACATTTCAGAAATTGTTCAGGTAAGGACTACATAACTAATTAAACAGTTCATGGTCTCGAACCACTGACTGTTGAGTCCCATTTGCTTGTCCATCTGTTGTTACAGCTGAATGTTGGATGTTTGAAGTGCTGCCAGTGCATCTCAAATAGCCTTCTTTTGTAGCCTTTCTCTTTTCAGCAATCTGTCTTGCCTCCTTAGCCCAAGCAGTGCTTTTTTGAGGTCTGCCTCCTTTACTCTTTGGCTGTGCAGGGGCCACTGTGGGGTTCTTGCAAGTTCTTTTGTAGTGGCCAAGCTCCCTACAGTTGCTACATTTGTTGCTCTTCTTAGCCCTCTTAACTCCCTTACCTTTACCATCATCTTCACCTGGCTCTTTCCTCCTCTTCTTGGATTTAGGCCTTCCGGCATCACTCTTTCAAATAGGTGGTAATGGTTCTGGAAGTCCTGTCTTCTCCCATAATTTCTGCCCAGGAATTGGAGCCACAACTGGTTCATATGCAAGGACATATTTGGCCTTACTATATACCTCATCCACATAGGCAGCCACAGTACCTCTATGTTTCAAAATAACACCAGCTGCATGTACACATGGCATACCAGTAAGCTGCCAGTGATTGCAGTCACATGTTCTTGCTTCAATGTTGACAACCACTTGTTCCCCATGAAAGTCAACCTCATAGACATTGAGACTGGAACCTATGAACTTGCAAAACCTAGATTCATCGATAGCCCACTTTAGACTTTTATCCACATAAGGCATGTACTCTTCATTATATTTCTTCACCCCCTCCCTTTTCTCATACATTCTCTTCATTACATATCTGCGCATCCACTCCATATGAGTAAGTATTGGCTTGTCCCTTGCTTCTCTGATCACAGCATTAAAAGACTCACAAATGTTGTTCAAGAGCATGTTGGACTTGGCTTGTTTCCCAAAAGCATGCCTGGACCAGTGTTGGGCAGGAATTGCTCTCAAATATGCATAAGCTTCTTTGGATAGGAACTTCATACCTTCCATTGCTTTGTCAAAGTCAGCCTGCAAACATTCTCATGTTTTACTTCATGTATAAACAAGTGAAAAATGAAAAGAAAAAACATTGTCACAGCATTAAAAAACTACCTGTGTCAATGCCCTTGCTGCTGTCCAGAATGCCTCCTTGTATACTTGTCCACTCCATGTTAGCTTGAAGTTAGCCCATATATGTCTTGCACAGAACCTAATCTCTGCCTTTGGGACCACAAACTTCAAAGCATCTACTAATCCTTTTTGTCTGTCAGACATAAAAGTCAATCCCAACCCCTCATCATGGCCTAAATCAGTGGCCAACAACTCCAAGAACCACTTCCAACTATCTGTGTTCTCCACTTCTACTACTGCCCAGGCAACAGGGAATATATTGTTATTCCCATCCTTCCCAACAGCAACCAAACAAATACCAGGGTAAGGACCCCTCAAGTGACAGCCATCAACCCCTAAGATAGGCCTACACCCCTTCAGAAATCCCTCTTTACAAGCTTGTAAACAAATATATAGCCTCTTGAAAATTGGAGGTGGCCTGTCAATGTTGTCACACACAACAAATGCACTAGACCCCTGGTTAGACTTCCTAATTTCTGCAGCATAATCCCACACCCTCCCATACTGATCCTTACCATTGCCATAAATAATCAACTTGGCTCTTTTTCTAGCAAGCCAACACTTGTCATAACTAACATGTACATTTAACTCTTTAAACACATGGTCTTGAAAATTTTTCAGTTTCCAATCAATGTTAGTTCTCCAAAATTCAATAAACCTTTCAGCTAAATATTCAGAAGTTACCTTCCTACTGTATGTAGCCATCCCACAAATGTGTCTTTCAATTAGAGTCTTAATTTGGAAAACTTCTTCTGAATCTTTCCACTTAGTAGCATGTAACTTGAATAGGCACTTCTTCACAGATTTGGGACACTTACAAGGTCCTATGAATTTGGATTTCTTGCTATTCCATGGACAATTGCACTTAAACCTACACTTGGCAGTCACTCTCTTATTGCCATTATGTGTATAATAGAAATCATAGCCTTTCTCAATAGAGTGTTGAACCAGTGCTTGTCTAAGAATCTTGTTGCTTGCAAACTTCAAACCAGCTACAAGTTTAATTGGACCTTTGAAATCAGTCAATGAGTTAAATGTTGGACTATTATCATCAACCTCATCATCTGACCCTTGTAAAGACCTGAGATCATCTGAGTCCTCCTCATTATCTTCATCAACTAACACCTCTAAATCATCAACATCAAATAAAGGCTCTGATGTATCCCCTTCCCTTCTCAAAGTTTCAGAGACCTCTTCTTCAAAGTTTTTTGGTTTCCCATCTCCAAACAACTCCTCATCAATTTTATCATCATCAAAATCACTCAGCTCACCTTCACTGACCTCAGAATCAGTGAACTCTTCCTCTGAATCAACCCTGCCCTTTTTCTTTGCAGATTTTACCTTCCCCTTTTTGCTTTCAATCTTTTTTTTCTTTGCAGATTTTACCTTCTCACTGCCATTTTCATTTTCACCCCCCACCTTTGTAGGTTTCTTCTTCTTACCAGCTGCCCTTTTTTTACTTTTTATTGCATACTCACCAGCTTTAGTAGCACCTTCAGTAGCAGATTTAGCACCAGGCAGATCTTGTTCTTCACTAGCAACGAACTTCCCTTTAGATCTGCACTTTTGACCCACCTCTATACCAGATCCAACACCAGTTGTTCTCTCACGTCCAAAGTCAACTTTCCTCCTAACTGTTAACTTCTCAGGTTTACCTAAGCTTTGCCTTTCAATATGAATATGGTTTTGTGCTCTAGGGCTTCTCCTGGGGTAGATTGTTGCAAGAGGTATTACATTAAGTGGGTCAAGGCTACTGGGTTGGGGTGCTGATTGTTGATGGACAATGTTTGGATTGTTAGTTCTTGGGCTACTTGTGTTGGGCCTCTTTTTTGATGTAGATAGTGACTGGTTAAGGGTAGAATCTGGTGTTGGACCACTACTCTCACCTTCAATAGCATACAAGTCACACATCCCAATTCTGTCCCTTGTCTTCAACAATTCTTCAACATCCTTCTCACTTACAAGTTTCCTTTTCCCACTTGTCAGGTTCTTATTAGCCAATTTATACCACAATATAAAACTCTTGCCTTCAGTAGCTTTTTTCCCCATCTCCATACAAAATTCATAAGTAAATCTTCCTATGGGAATTCCAAACTCCAAATATAACCTCCCACCTATATATTCTGTTTTCCCTTTATTAAACTCAAACATTCCCCCATGATGCAGGCGCAGTCCAACAAAAAAACTCATCTCTAGAGTTATTGTAAATAAACAAGAGTTATTAACAATCAAAAGGAAACATAAATGTCAATCTTATTCACATAAAACTACCCTTAATGAAAGTATTAACAATGTCATTCCTATTCACATTAAGCACAGAAAACAAAAAATGCAGAATCAATGAACCAATTTGGGGTTATAAGCAACATGCAATATTTAAGCATTAACAACAAATGTGCGAACTTTATCCCTAATTAGAATCGAAATCAAAATACACTTAATCAATGTAATTAAAAGAGTCGAAATCAATAAGGAAATAGGGAATTCATTGAGTACTTACCAATTTATATGAGACTGATGACGATATTGATGATGGTTTACTTATCCAGGATTATGGGTTGAAGATTATGGGTTGAAGAAAGCTTGTCCCTTGCTGTTGAATTTGTAGATTAATGGAGGTTGAAGATGAATGGTTTTTACGTTTTAGGAGAGAGAGAGGAGGAAGAGAAGTGTGTTTGATAAGTTTCTAATGTGAGTGTAATTTGTGTTTCAAATTGTATTGTTTCACATAGGTCAGGTAACATAAGTCAAGGGTAAATAGGTCATATTCTCTTTTTTTTGGCCGGAATTATAAAGTGGGAGCAATTTTTGAACGTACATAAATTTGGTGGGAGTAAGTTTCAAAAAAATTTATATTAGGGAGTAAGTATCAAAAAATGAATTATATAAGGGAGTAATAATCAATTTACCCTATAAAAAATTATCGAATATTTGTTCAAGCATGTATGTGAATCCATTTTTAAAAGGAAAATGACCTAGCGTCACCGGGTGTTACTCAAATCAATAACACCGGGGGGTATTTTGGTAAAATTTATCTATTATTTCAACTTTTCCATTTTAAAAAATAGATTCATTAGAAAGGGTAAAAATGGAAATTTAACTTGTTTTTAAGATGAAGTTCGCTAAAAACACAGGCACGATAATCTGATACAATTCATCTCCGGTAGGACATAATTATCAATCGATGCATTTCCAAGTAAAACATCTACTCTAATTTGCAAGAGTCGCATTAATAACCGAGTAATCAAAGATTCAACACACAAAGTATATCCCATGAAAAGAGTTGTACTCAAACTTAGGGTAAACATATGGGATTTGCTCCTTTAGTTGTTCATTTGCAAGGAATTCAAAATCTTTGATGAATCATGATTGGATTGTTGTGCCATGTTCCTGCGCATTTGAAAATATTTTTGGTTGATTTTGTTATACGAATTACTAATAACTACTGTGACAATGCAAACTTCCGCCAAATATTTTGATCAGTCATACAAGTAAATTTGTATGATTGATTACTAATAAGAGATGCTTTGAATCGGAATTAGCGAAGAAGAAAACGGCACTCTAGGGGTTGTTTGGTTACCCATTCTAAAACACATGAATTGTAATTCATGGGATTTGCAAAATAGGGGAGTTGTTTGTTTGCCCCAAATCACATGAATTGAAGTTCCATAGGAACTCCAATTCCTCCATGATGTGGGAAGTTGCTTACCTAGGTCCCCCTAGGTAAGTGGAAATTCCTGTGGAATTCACTTCCCACATTCCAACCAAACAACTTTTTCCCATTTCATGTGATTTATAAAATCACGGGATCTCTTAATTTCTTGGAACTTCAATTCCATTAGCGAACCAAACGACCCCTAGGTTGAATCCAATAACAACTTTTATTTGAAACTTCCATTTTTAACCTTTGCATAATTAATTAATAAATAAAAATGAACTATTTATTTAATCTTTAAATATACGAGTATTATTTTATTAGGGTGTTACTGAGAGTCGGTAACACCCGGTGTCGCCATAGCACTCCCCTTTTTAAAATAATGGTCAAAAATAAAATATTTATCGTTTTGGGTCGGTTTTGAAAATATGAGTATTTGTCAAAATGGTGTCTACGTAGGCTCGAATTTTCAAAACCTAAAATACAGAACAAACACGCTATTACCAATGGCGTATTTTATGAAGGAAACACGCCATTAGCATTAGTGTGTCTTTACAGTTTTTTCCCAACTAACAGACTCCAATGAACTTAAAAAAAATAAAAATTATACATACACGCCATTGGGAGTGGCGTGTTTCCTTCCCGAAACCCGTCATTCCCAATGACGTGTTTCTTTTAGTCCATTTTATAGAAGTTTTTTCCTACTTACTATAAACACGCCATTAGTAATGACGTGTCTGTTCCGTGTTTCAGGTTTTGAAAACTCGAGCCTACGTGGACAGTGGACACCATTTTGACAAATATTTTTAAAACCAACCCAAAACGACAAATACTTTATTTTTGAGCATTATTTTAAAAATGGATTCCATGTATATCTCTTCTCAAATACTCCTTCCATTCAACTCCACATTACAAGTTTGTTTTTTCAAGTTGGTCAACGCGTATTTTGCGCGCTAAATATTTTTAGTTAGGTATTTGCAAAAATTATAAAAGTTAGATATTCATAATATACTCCTAAGGACCAATCAAATAAGATCACATGAATATATTTTCACTTATGTATCGAGAGAAAATCGAAATTAAATGTTCACTTGTGAATAGTGTACAAAATAGAAACTTGTAATGTGGAATTGAATGGAGGGAGTAGGAATTTAGACCCGTTAAAATTTAGGGCTGAGCATCGGTCTAAAATCGGACCGGATTGGATCAAACTGGACTCGATCAGACTGAAAAAAATATTTTAGTGGATCAAAGAACAGAGCTAAAAAGATTGATCCTGAACCAGACCAAACTGTTATTTTTCGGTCCGCTCCGTTATTGGACCAGAATAGACCGAATGTTACGATTTTTCATTTTTAAGCATATGATAATTAAAATTTAATTTCACTAAATCAAATGAACTAGTCGATTCAAGTATCGTTCGCCTGAATTTGACTAGGATTAAGTTTATAACATTGTTTATAAAAGATAAAATATTTGATTACTTCACAAAACTGTGAAAATAAATACAAACACCTAAATTTCTGTACATTCAGTTCGGACCGAAATCAATCGGTCTTGAACCGGACAGATCGGAAACCGAAACTTAAAAAAATGAGGACCGAGCACCGAACCTAAATGAATCCGGTCCGGGTTCGGTCCAGACCAAATAGTCCGATCTGGTACATTTTTTTTGGTCCATACCTAAACTTGCTTAGTCCTACGTTAAATTCCGACCCGACCCATTTTTATAGAATCAAGAATGTTATTAAAATATTAATATTTATATATTATATTTGAAATTATAGTGAAGAAATTATTTTTTTTTTCTATATTTTCGCATTTCAGGTGCAGGATCATGGACGGTTTTAAAGAATAATTCATGTAATAATGTCAGCTGACCGCAAATCATTTTGGGATTAGTTGTAATACTACGGATTTTATAGGCTAGTACTCGACCAAGTATGGCCTGCTCGGTCGAGTAAAGTGTGTTGGGTATTCTGTTTGGCTTCTGCCCAGGAATACTCGGCCGAGTATGGGTAATACTCGACCGAGTAGAGGATACTCGGTCGAGTATACTCTATACTCGACCGAGTATCCGGTCTGGCGAGTAATATTTCAACGGTTTGATGCGGGAGTAATTAGGGGTTATTTATTCGATAAACAGTTTTTAAAAATCATTTCTACAAAACCTAATCAAACGTACGACGCTCTAATCACTCCCAATCTCTCCTCTATGTATGTGTGGACAATCTTAGCAATCGCATTCAATCCTTCATCCTTTCGTCGGTAAGTCTTTATTCCCATGTTTGTTGATGATTAATTCTAGGGTTTGCCTTTAATCACGAATTGGGGGAAATGGGGTTTTGCAGTTAATGATTGAAATTACGTGATTGTTGTTGTAGGTGACGATGTGGTATTTGTTATGCATTTGTATGGTTGATTGCAGCGTAAGCGGATTGCGAAAAGGTAGGATTTCCCTACTTAGTTACTGTTAATTGATTTGAGATTGTGATTGTATTGTAATTGTTGTTATCTGCTGATCATCGGAGTATTGGTGTTAGGGTGACGATGGTGATGTGGTGTGTTGTGACGGTTGTGGTGTTGTGACAGCTGTGATGCTGTGGTGTTGTGTTGTTTGTGGTTGAGTCACTTGTGGGAGTGGCTTCACACCCTATTTCGCCCTCCGTAGAACCTGTCACGGGAGGGGATGTGCACATTAAGGGACAGGGATTGATAGTCGCTCGTTGATGAGCTGGACTTGGTTGGGATGGGTTGCGGTCCCCCACTAGCAAAGTGGATTACCTGTTGCGATGGATTATCCGGCAAGGCTACACACTTCGGTGTGTAGTCAATTACTGTGGAGGATGATCAGCCGGTTGCATTGTTTGTTGTCTTATATTGATTGAACAGTACTGACCCCGTTGTTGTTTTATAAAACCTGCGGTGATACATTCGGGGATGGTGAGCAGATTGTGACAGGTAATGCAGATATTTAGCTATGAGACAGTCATGGGGAGTCATCACTCGAGTCTAGCTTCCGCCGTCAAGAGACTTAGCTTGCATTCTTTGTAATTAATAGATATTTCACAGTTATGCTTTGGTTTGGTTTTGGAAACATGTAATCGCTAACTCTTTATACTTTAATAAAGGTTGTTTGGAATTGGTAACTTTGATATACTCTTTATACTCGAAAAGACATGCCTCGCTCTTGTGTGGGCAACAAAGAAGCTACGTCATTACATGCTTAGTTACTCCGTCAAAATATACTCCAAAATGGATCCAGTCAAATACCTCTTCGAAAAACCCGTCCTCAACGGACGTCTAGCAAGATGGACTTTGATGCTCTCAGAGTTCGATCTCAAGTATGTGCCTCTGAAAGTAATAAAAGGACGCGCCGTCGCCGAATTCTTCGCAGAGAATCCCATCAATGATGCACAAACAATAGACACTTGGTCATTTCCAGACGAGGATATACTCCAAACCGACGTAGACTCCTGGGACCTTTACTTTGATGGAGCATCAAACTTAAGGGGATTTGGAATAGGAGTGTTGCTCATTTCTCCTGAAGGTGGGCATACACCAATCTCTGTCAAACTCGACTTCGAGGTGACAAATAACGCTGCAGAATAAGAAACTTGTCTCATTGAACTACAAGCGGCAGTGAGCTTAGGCATTAAAAACCTCCGAGTACATGGGGATTCATCTCTGATCATCAACCAAGTTACGGGATCTTGGAAAATCCGAAGCGAAAGCTTAGCACCTTATCAAGCCAGAATAGACCAAGTTGCTCAATTCTTTGATCACGTGACATATCTACACCTACCTCGGGAAGAAAATCAATTTGCGGATGCTCTTGCAAAACTCGCATCTTTGATTAATATGCCAGACGACATGGTGGAAATGCCTTTATGTATCGAACGACGGTCAGAGCCAGCTTATGTCCACCAAATCACCGACGAAGAGGAAATCGCACAGGAACCCTGGTTCCAAGCAATCCTAAATTTCAAGCTCAACAATACCTATCCACCGGATATGGACAAGAGGGGACAACGTGTTATACGCCTACTAGCTTCCCAATACGTTCTCATGCAAGGAGAGTTATACAAAAGAACACCTCTTGGTGTAATCCTACGTTGCCTTGATCATTCACAGGCACGGAAAGTGATGGAAGAAGTCCACGATGGAGAATGCGGTCCTCACATGAGTGGGCCCATGATGGCAAAGAAAATCACACGTTTGGGGTACTATTGGACCACAATGGAATTCGATTGCATCAAATACGTAATACATTGCCACAATTGCCAAATCTTCGGGAATGTACAACATGTCCCTCCTTCATTGCTCTATACAATGACATCTCCTTGGCCTTTTTCTGCCTGGGGAATCGACATAATCGGGAAGATAACTCCAGCCGGAATAGGAGGTCACTGTTTCATCCTAGTGGCAATTGACTATTTCACCAAATGGGTAGAAGCGGCTTCCTACACTAGTCTCACAGCTAAAAACGTGGCAAAGTTCATACAAAAAAATATCATCTGTCGATACGGTTGCCCACATGAGATCATTAGTGATAATGGATCACATTTCCAAGCTGAGACTGAACAATTGCTAGCCAAGTACAAAATTAGACATCACCACTCTTCAACATATAGACCACAGACTAATGACGCGGTGGAGGCAACAAACAAGAACGTTGTCACAATTCTCAAGAAAATGATTGACAACTATCGAGATTGGCCAAGCAAGATACCCTTTGCTTTGTGGGGATATCGCATATCTGTTAGGACGCCCACTAGGGCCACTCCTTTCTATTTGACTTACGGCATGGAAGCTGTACAACCAGTCGAGTTAGAGATACCATCTTTGCGCATCTTACTCGAAAGTCAAATCCCAGAAGCCGACTGGAAGAGGGATAGATATGAAGAACTCATCCTCCTGGATGAACGTAGGCTACGCGCCTTGCACAATGTCCAAACATATCAAGCACGTATCAAACGCGCTTTCAACAAAAGGGTTAGGCTCAGGAACATCAAAGAAGGAGACTTAGTACTCAAATCGGTTAGAGCTCTTTTACCTGTTGATCCACGGGGAAAATTCAAACCTAATTGGGCCGGACCATTTCTAGTCAAATCCATACTTCCAGGGGGTGCGGTTAGAATCACAGACCTAGATGGGAATGAGTTTTCCAACCTGACAAACCTCGACCAATTAAAACGGTACTATGCCTAGAATAGGAACAAAAACGCGCCTCGCGTAACCTCCCGTATCGCTCTTGTGACACTAAATAAACGGCCCCTGGCCAAGCTGAAATAAGCTAATGTCACTCTGTTCTTGCATTTTGACAAATTTGTCATCCTCATATCATCAAATAAACTAAACTCCACCTTCAGAGTAAGCAAAAGCTCATGCTTATTTTCTAAGTTCATTACAAGCTCTTGCTTAGAACAATTATTCTTTTACATTTACTCGAACTACGCGCAAGGGTTTGATTTCATTTTTTTAATGAATACGTAGGCAATCCTTCACGGGATACAACCCATTATTTTAAAATGTAAATAGAAGGACATTTGCATTGCATTTGGAATTCGACAAGAATAATAAATAGAAAGTCACAACGGTTTCATAACCATTTAACCTTTTTATTTCATCCTTTTTAATAATAGTAATACGCTACATAATAAATAAAATAGGCTAGGATTCTAAAAACCCCACCTTTTTATTACAACAACAATAATAATAATAATAATAATAATAATAATAATAATAAAAACTAGGGCTATTCCTCCATCTTCCCCTTGTCCTTGTCATTCTTGTCATATTTCTTGTCACGACCTCGAGTCGGTCGCTCTTGCGCCACTTCAGACCTAATCACCAACGGTCTTTCTCGAGGCCTAGCCTTACCATTCTTGCCCATCACCATCTCCACGGCAGGAGAAGTCTTCGGTTTCTTCGAAGGACGAACAACTCGAAACCCGACTTCTTCCTCTCCTTCGGTCAGATGCTTCTCTTTCTCCTTTTCCACCTCGCGCACCTTGTAGTCAACGGGCTCGCGCTTCCTCCATCCCTCGCGCTCTTCCGGAGTTGTAGCTTTCCTCCATCGCAGATAAGAATCCGACACCTATAAGGCGTTAGCAGAAGAGTTCAAGAACCACATGTTTCTTTGGACCCATTTGATGACCCACTCCCTTCGACTGTCAGTAGTAAGTGCCACAGCGGTCTGCGGGACGGTATCAAGCTTCGAGATCGTTTATTTTAGTCCAACCTGTCTCATCAGCCTTTCCGGGAAGATGCACACCATGAATTCCAAGCCAGGAATGTGCACAGGTCGGGTAGGATCCAAAGAAGACACTCCAGTGACAGATTTGAGGTGCCACCATGGTACAATCCACCTAATCAAGGGGCCATCATCACTCTTCAGTTTATTCTTCCAGTAATCGCAGACTCGAGTGAAGTCCACCATGTAAAGCCTGGTCCTCATTGCAATCGAACGAGCATGATAGGAAGGAACGTGAACTGGGGGCTCGATCAATCGAAGCCGTTCCATAAGCCAGACCTACCAAAAGCGGGTATTAGACATCAAAAAAAACAAAAACGAAAAAAAAAAGAAAAAAAAAACGAAAAAAAAAAGAAAAAAAAGAAAAAGAAGAAGAAAATCTTCTTTTACCTGCAAGATAACGGGACTTCCCAAATACGGTAGGTCACGATTGGCTTTCCTATTATCCAAGCCCAACAAGATCTCTCCTAAGCATAAACAAGCTGGGCTCCTGCGCAGCTCCATTTGCTCAACAAGGCCCAAAAGACGAGGATCACCTCTCAAGTCTTCATCAACATGCCCTTGGAAGACATACACATGCAACAAGCAAAACCCAGAGGCCCTTCACCTAGCAACATAAGAAACGGTGGGGTCGGCCCTATTAATAAATCGATCGATAAAGTCCAACATTCTCACTCCTTTCGAAGTAGAAGGAATAGCGGGCAAGTGTTCAGGGTCCCACCCACCGATCGCAGCAATTTCTTCAGGAAATGGGCAAATATCGCCTCCAGGGAACGCAAAAACATGATAATTCGGGTCCCAGTAATCAAGACAAGCATCCAAGAACGGTTTGACAACCTTGATGAGCTTCAAACTCAACAATGATCCAAGATTATAGGCGCTCATGTCGTGTTTCTCCATGTTGGAAAACTCGTTGGTCCACTCTTTTAGGCGAATCTCCAAAGTATTCATGATGAGTGCTTGTTTTGAGAATTTTATGTAATAAGACGAAGAAGAGACGGAAGAATTGTGTGAATAAAAGCTCTATCGACGTCTCTATTTATACTAATTTCTGTTTCCTAAAATCGCGAGCGGATGCACCTAGAACAGTAGCGCAAAGACTGCGCGCCTCTTGAAAGGGACGCACTCATGCTGCGCCTCTTCCTCACCAAGGTTTCTGTGATTTTCCGCGTTGGATCTTTCCTAATTCCGTGACGAATAATTTCCTATTCCTACGGGTTATTGTTTTGGTAAATACGTGGAAATTACCATATTTCGTGTTTCCTAATTCCGCGGGCACGCATTTCGAGGCGATATCAACATTTTCGTCATTTTAGCACACTTGTACATTTTCATTTTAGGAAATAATTTTCAACTCCAATTTAATTCATTTCAAAGTTTATATATTTATTTCATTTATATATTTATTTCATTTCTTTTTAATCATTTCATTTCTAACTTATAAGGGTTCTTTTTTTTCTTTTTTTAGGGGGTAACCCTCCCTACCGTCCGGTCATTTTCGGCACATTTTTTGCATTTTTGCATTTACTCTTTGCATTTTTTGCATTCTTTTGAGTCATTCATTTTGCGCTAATTTAGGCCATATGTATATACAAATGTCTGTTTTGCGTGATTTCTATGTAAATTTCGGCAGCATGACGGCGTAAACCGTCATCTACCAAACCTGTTCAAAGCTAACCTGCAGGTACAAGCAACACAACCCAGCAGCAAAGGCACTCAGGCCGTCATATATACAATCAAAAAGGGAAATGTACAGCAAACTGGGGGCTCGAGCCCCAAGCAAAGTCCGAAATGTCCAAAATAAAGGTCCAAAATGTACAAAATGTGCAAAATACAAACGAAAACAAAACAAAACTACTGCCGGTCGCCCTCCAGCTCCGCAACCCTTGCCGCGAGAGCAGCAATCTCGGCGTCTCGAACCTCGAGCTCCCTCAACAAGCGAGCTGTCTCCTCCCAAGACTGGGCCAACTCTCGCTCCAGCTCACGGTCTCCCTGTAAACAACCAAATTGGCTCATGTCAATCATTTCAAGCAATTACAAGGAAAATCAAAATTCAAAAAGGAAATAGGCACAAGGTTCATACCTGACGACCTCGACCGCCGACAAGTGCCTCGACGGCAGTAGCTCGCAGCCGGTTGGCCACCCTCCATAACGCCACGAACCGAGAAGGCGCAACCTGCATTTTCAAGAAAGAAGTTCTCAATAATTGAATAAGTTCAATCAAATGTGTTCTTACACAAAATTAATGCAAATTAGAGGCTCACCCTCCGAATCAGATGCTGCCAGTCGTCCAGGCCAGCATCCGTCACAACCACGTAAAAGTCACGTAGCTCGGAGAGCGTCGTCCTCCCAGTCGCGTCAGTGTACTCGAGGGTCTCGGAGTACTCTGGGGGCTCGATGCCCGCCGCCTCAACCTCCTGCAAAGTCAAATATTTCTCATTAATCGGTGATCTTTCATCATAGTTTTAAAATCAAGTAAAGAAGAAGAGTAAAGATACTCACCAGTACCGGCCAGTACGCCAACCTCCCGTAGAGGAACGCCGAGTAGTCCTCGCCAGAAATAAGAAGGGCGTCACCACCAACGTCAGCCAAGTCAGCCTCCCTCTCTGCCTCGGAAGGCTCCCTGAACATCGTCCTAGGAGGATCGATGGGAACCGTCAACACGTCCCGAGAGCACTGACAAGCCAAGCGCTCGCCCAAGTACCACACAGGACCCATTGACGTCCTCAACAGCAGCCGGCTCGAGCTCCTAGGTCGAAGGACCTCAGCCACAAAAAGAGGCGCTCCCGCGTACTCCGCCCAAGGCCTGGGCACCCACTGGGACAAGACAAACAAAGAATCATTCTTATGATCGATTAAAAGCAATGAAGAAGCAAAATGAATATAAGTGAGATGCTCACGCTGTCCAGCTGAAGAGCGTTCACGTCCCGCCGGTAAACACCGTGAGAGGAACGCTTGCTCCTCGTCCTGAACATCACCCAATCCCTCACGACGGGATAGGCCCTCTCCAACGGCTCCGTCCTCTTGGGCGAGAGGCTCGGAAAGTAGGAGTACACCCACGCCTGTAAAACAAGATAGTGAATAACGATCTTTCGTAATTTGATAAAGAAAAGAATTGATTTGATAAGGAAAGGAAAGGAATTGATTTTTAAGTCTCAATGAAGGTTCATACCTCCAACAGCAGTCCAGGTCCGATAGCACCAGGAGAAGTCCCCTTCTCCATCAACTCCGGACGAACCATGGCCCTCATGAAGCGGATGAGGACCGCAAAACCAGCAGTGACCCAGTCCCAACGCCCTAGGGAGCTCAGGTCAGAAAGGAAGGGAAGAAGCTTCGTCGACAGCCTCTCTCCCTTGTCTCCGAGGTAAATCGAAGACAGAAATCACCAAAGCCACAAGCGGGCCCTCTGCTCAGCAGTACAGGGAGGAGAAGCCGTCTCCCTCCCGTCAATCGTCACCAGCGCCGGGATCTTCCCCACAAAGTAGTCTCGAACGTAGGAACTGGGCACCAAGCCCGTCATTGTAACAGCCTTCGGCGACAAGTTCCAGCCGATCAACCTCCTCGCCTCGGCCGAGTCCACCCTCATGGCAGTCTCCGGCCACTCCACCGCCTCAGTCCCACACGACAGACCAGAAATCATGCCGTAGTCCTCCAGAGTGACTCCCACCTCACCAAAAGGCACGTGAAACGTGGAATTCGTGTCCTAGAATCGATCCAAGAAAGCGCGGACCAGGCTAAGGTTAGCCCGCAACTTCCTCTTCGCAATATCCCTCCAGACCTGCATCAAGGCACCGAACGCTCCACGCTCGATCATGGCGCGCTCCTCCGCTGACAGCCGCTCGTAGCACTCCATCGCTGTCATGTAACCCGAGAACGACCTGATGTTTCCGGCCTCCTATTGTGATTTGAAACAAAGCTATCTTTAGTTTTGAATGAAAATTGGAAAAGATATGAACAAATGAAATGAAAGAAGGTGAGTGATGAGTAACGAATTCAAAATTACCAAACTCTTCACCGTCCTGTAGGATAGGTGACCCTCTGCAGCTCAGAGTAGGTGCCTACTCTCCCAGGTCTCAGCCTACGCGGGTGCTCCCCTCAGCTGACGACCTCCTCGTCCAACGTTGGCCCGCCTCGGGGCCTCCTCCTCCTCAACAACCTCATCCTCGTGGACCTCGTCCCCAGCAGCCATCACCGCGGTGGTGAAAGCCTGCTCCAAAGCCTCCTCGATAACAGCAGCGTCTATCTCCATGGGAGCCCTCCCAGAAGTAGAAGCCTCATCACCTGCGACATTAAAGCAAATTTAGGCCGCGTCACGTGACGACGATCCTTGGTTAAGGGATTTTCGAGCCTTCGGAAGCCCTGAGATCGCTCTTTTCTCGCCATCTTTGGCCATATTCTCACAAACCCGATCACTCATGTGGTAGTTAGGGTCAAGTCAAGCCTAATTTGAAGCCTAGTTCCGGGTTCGAGTCGAAATTTCGGCAGCATTTCGTTATAACGGCGATTATGCCCTAGAAAAGTGTCCTGAAAAAGCCGTCACAAAACAAAATTCCGAGATGGCAGGAAGTTTACCCATCATCCAAGGATCCCAAATATCAAGTTTCATCGCAAATGGGCAATCCTAAGGCTATTTTTCGAAGCAATTTACGGTCTAGCTGTGAAACCATCTCAATTTCACTCAAATGCTCAAAACTCAACGAAAATTCGAAACAAATACATGGTTATGTTCCTTATACTACCAATTATCCATTTCTAGTGTCAATTTTACAAGGCAAATGCATTTGGGGGAAAAGCCCCAAATTTTCGAAATAATTGGGTTGAAAATCCTAATTTTTTCGATCCAAATTGAGCAAATATAGAAGTTTAATGCAAGAATGAGACACATACCTCGATTAGTCATGATTAATGCAAGCTTTTGGATCAAACCTTGGCGGAAATGGTTGAGATTTGAGAGAGTATTGTGTGATTTATGTTTCGAAACAAATGAAATAATCCCTCTGTTTATCGCGTTTTTACGCAGAATAAACACCCTTGGGAATAGACGCAGCAAGCGCTGCGCCTATTCCAAGAGACGCAGCTCTTGCTGCGCCTCTTCCTGGTGTTCCCTCCATACGAGTTTTCAAAAATTCGTTATGAGTTCGTTATTTGTGGGCCCATCTTTGGTGCGCCTCTTCCCCAATGCTATTTTATCTTTTTGGTCCGTTTGATGATTATCTTTTGTTCAGGCCCGTGTTTCTAAGCCAACAGCAGACTATCATACGTCATTTATCGCTTCCAAGACCTTGCTTGTTACAACGAGCACTTATTTCTTCACAGGTGTTTCAACACGCCTTCATTATATTTCCCAACAAGAGTAAGCGGATAGACTTTCCCTCTTGAGACATGGAGATTAGTTCCCGATTATGTTCCCCAACGAGAGTACGCGGATAGACTTTCCCTCTCGAGACATGGAGATCAACATCGACCCCGAATTCTTCCGAAGTTTGTTTGAAGCTGAACACAAGCAAATTTCTCCCAGCAGTTTCGGATTGTGTCCTGCTGTCTTTCCTCAGAATCATCGTTTCCTCATATCCTTCAGATGCCCCTTTTTAGGAATAAGCCTTCGTATTTTCAGACACCAAGTTATATTCAGACCCCAAAGAGTTTTGCCGAAGCGCCTTCAGTCCCGTTTCGTCCAGAAGTCTCAGGTATGATCTCTTCTTATGGCTGGCGAGCCTCCTTATGTAGTCTAATGGACTTTAAACGACCCTCCCTGATAGTCGACAGACTCTAAAATGTTCCCGACGACAGGTCCTTGACTCAGACCCCTTGAGTCGCCTCGCGTCGCCATAGTCGTCAGGTTGTAATCTTCGATTATCCTGATGGCTATACTTTGACTTTCGCCTTGTCCAAGCCTAAGTCAAAGTGGGGGCTCTGTAGATACCTCATTTCTGCACCTCTCGCAAACCACCCGATGATGATTGGGCCGCATGTTTGCTACGCGGAACGATTTGTGACAGTTCGTAAGTTTGTCGTCAAGTGATTGCTCAAATATTAATGTCTACCTCTTAGTTGTCATCTACGTGCCGATACGGTCGTTTTGACAGTAATTAGAGTACATTTGGAGTCCGGGCCTAAAACCGTCTTCATTTTCTGATAACCGTTAAATCCCGAGTCAGAATGTTCTGGAATGTTCCAGATATTTCTATTCCATATTTTATAATTATTTCACAATATTTATTCTTTGGTAAACAATTTCCCGTAATATTCATACAATATATGCATCACTGCATCTCATTTTTATTATTTTTTATTTTAAATTTCAGGTCTAGAGATTAGTTCCTTAATTATAATAATGATAATGATAATACTGGTCACAGGAATTGAAAATTTAGATGAAATTGATGTTAAAATAGTTTCTATTAGGTTGATTACGACTATCGTCTATAGTTGGGGAAGTTTAATAAGTTTCTCTTTCTAAATTTCTTTTGTAGGTGCCTGGGATCGAAACTCTAATGATTGTTTAAAAGGTGATAATCCTATCATTCACACTAATAAAAATAGGCTTACTTGACATTAGTGTCCTCAAATAAATTTAGGGCATGTTCTTTTTGTTTGATAGGAACTAAACAGAATTAAATAGAGCTGACTTAAGCTAAAATGAACTAAATGAAGCCGAACTGAATTGAATGGAGTTAAACTAGAATTAATTTGTGAAAAAATGAGATGAACTGAATTGAATAAAGCTGAACTCAATAGAACTGAATTGAACTAAAATGAGTTGAAATTAAGTCAGAAAGAACAAAGTATTACTTGAGATTAGTGTTATTAGTGCTAAATAGACATATCTCGAGGTGTTTTACACCAAAAACTAGTAACCTATGTAACGTGTTTTGATCTTTTACACAATAAGCTTATTGTAAGATATCTAACATGATAAGTAGTTATGAGTACATTTTTATTTTTATTTTTAAGTTTTTATTTTTTTGTTTTTATTAGGTTTGAATTAAATATTTGACTTGCATTTGATTCTTGATGTGGTTGGTATACTCGTGTGTGAGTGGCAATAATTATCACTAAACTAGCAAAAGTGACGAATATTTGAGGTTAATATCATATTAAGGAAAACCAAAGACTCTCCGAAAACCCTAATTCCTTCACGTGATTAGTATAAATAGGAGCCTTCGTTCCTCATATTTCTCACGCGAGTGTCCGCCCTTCTCTTCTCCCTTTGCATTCTAGACCTTTGTTCTTACTTTTTGGCGTCTACGTGCTTGAACATTCGACCACGTAAGCTCGGATCCTTCTGAGTACCAGCCTCGTTTGCATGACCGACCAATTTGACCAACTCCACTAATCAACTTAATTAATCTAATCGCTTTCCTCTTACGAGGGCACTTTCGTCTACATTCGAGTTTAGCATCACTAATCGATAACTTAGTTCTTCTCGTTTCGTCAAACATGTAAGTCTGAGGGTGTAAATCTCTCTTTTATTTATTGTTCTTTATCTTTTTGTATCATCATTAATGTAAGGTTTATGTCGAAAACATCTCTTAAAACCGATTTCTAAAACCGTGCTTCAAAACCCCTTTTTACGGATTTCCAGAAGACAAACCGTCGAGAAAGGACGCAGCAACTGCTGCGCCTATTCGAAGGAGCGCAGTTCCTGCTGCGCCTCTTCGTGAGGCTGCCGCAGTTCCTACTTCCTTTCTTCTTCCTTCGTCCTCTGTAATTCGTTCTTCTTTGTTTGTTTTCGTTTGTTCTCTTTAATTCTTCGATACAATAGTCTAATAATCTCATGTATATTGTTTATCATTCATTCACACGTATAATTCATCACTTAAATCCGACTTAAATCCCTTATAATCCAATATTTGCGGGTTTTCGTCATTAAATTCAGTCCGGGTTGTAGAAGTTCGATTCTTTCATATCGGGTTTCTGGAATTCGATCTTTGACATATTTTTCATCTGTTATTATCATATTAATCATATTCCTCATTAATTCATCTTGTTTAGCCTAATAATTTGTTTAGTTTATTAACTTAATTAATCTTTCATTCATGTAATTAATTCGTTCGTATTCGTCTCATCCATGTTTTATTGCTTTTATGACCATTAATCGCATGTAAATAACCTATTAATCACTTTCATCCGAGTAAGTATATTAATCAACCCTTAAAATCACCAACGAATATTAACGATTTGCAGTTCCGGCTTCACAGCCATAACTCACCCTTGGAACAGACGCAACAACTGTTGCGCCTCTTCCAGAAGGCGCAGTCCTGCTGCGCCTGTTCCAGGTTGAGTTCTGCCTCTGAACTCCGTTGTTGCTTGAACTAGTTTAATTAGCTTACGTATAATTAACTATTAACCGTATTATCACCTACTGTTCTGTTCGTTAATTCTTTCTTTTATTCTTTTTTTCAAATTATCCGTTTTAAAGGTATTTTCGACATAGATCAATGAAATCCGATGTAATTATTGTAATTTTATTTATTGTTTTTATCATTGTATTTCGTATCCATTGTATGTTTTCACATGTAATTGAACCTAAATCTCTACTTTGACCCAATTGTATGCTAAACTAATTGTCAACCGACTTAGTCTAATTCTTCACATGCTAGGATTAAAACTTGGATGTTGCATTACATGCATATAATCGACGATATATCGAGTATAGATGATGTCCCTAATCATTAGTAGAGGCCGCTATCGAGGCGGGCGGGATTAGGTGTTCGCTCAAAAGAGCTTCCTAATACGTACCCTCACCCCTTACTCCAGATCTCTGTGAACATCCGTGTTCATTGGCATCCACGAGAGTCATTATAGACATAGAATGCTAAGGGTAACGATTGATTAGTGTTCATATCTCTACTTTGTGTCTTGACATGACACGAGGTATTCGAACGGTTCCAATTTCCCATAAAAATTGGTGGCGACTCCAACAAATTCAAACGCTTGTTCTCTTCCTCCCAAGCGCCCCCGTGGGCCCCCCGTTATCCACAATACTAACCTCGGGAAACCGAGATGGTAACAGCCTTTCATGCTAGGGTAGTCCTTGGTAAGGTACCTTGGTATGAGGGGATGTTACATTAGTTCTGTTTCACTTTGTTGGTTTATTTGCTTTGGTTAGCTTCTTAGGTGTCCGCACTCACTATCCTTGTAGAATGGCTCAGGATCTGTAATTATTTATTCTTATCTTAATATATTCATCCTAACTTTCTGTAAAAAGAAAAAAAATATATAATTAATATAAACATTTAACATGATCAAAATATTAATTTTAAATATGTTTTATTTTTTAAAAACTATTTTCCTGATTGTGTTAGAAACTATTTTTTGACCTATATTCTGACCCCAACCCGACTCGTGATCCGTACAATCCAACTCGTATTTGACCTGACCCGGGACCCAACTCGTTTGACATGTCTAATAAGGATCCTCTCCATTTCTTTTCATTGGAGATTCGTCACACAAACTCATTTACTAATATTCCCCTCTAATCTCTATTAATCCTTTATTTCATACATAAATGTAGAACCGTTTGATGTCGCCAAGATGCAATCCGAACCATTCAATAGAAAATGACTCTACCTTTTAGGAAATGGAGAGGATCTCTCCTCGTCTGTTCTACCCTAGAAACCTTATTCTTTTTAGAGTTAAAGCAAGCAAGTGACTTCCTTACATTTCAGTTTAAATCTTATATGATCGTTAAATTTAGAAAAGTCTACATCATATAAATCAAGTTCAGGTTCAATAAGTTCAGAAAAGTTCTACTCCTACAAATTTTAATTCAAATCTTATAAGTTCAGTTATGTAAAAGTAAAAAACGTATAAGTTTAATTCCCATCATATAAGTTCGGCTCAAAAAAAATTCACAAACTTTTAGTTAACTTATATTAGATTATATATTTTGTTAAATTTGTTAGCAACTTGTTAAGTAAAATTAACTTAGTTAAATATTATATGATTAATATTATTATTATTTAAATTATTAATCCCTCTATTCTAAATAAATTTCTCTATTTTTTTGTCTCCAATAACTTTCCTATTTCTAATTTTGGTAGGTGTTTTTACCAAAAAAGTAGCTTTGATTATGCACATGTTCATATTTTATATAATGTTAAGATCGGTTTATATACTCTAACACGCCCCTCACATGAATGCCCTTTGGGCTTGAAGTGTGGATGCAACTGCAGGCCACCCCATACCTGGTGCTAATTCAACTTTAGAATTGAGGGGGTGAGATTCAAACCCGTAACCTTTTGGTCACACTAGCTCTAATACCATGTCAAGAAACCATCTCAACCACAAGCTTTAGCTAACGGTTGGTGTAATACCCTATATTTTATATTGTATTTTACGAATTATGTTATAAGACGGAATAATAAAAAGAGATAATTATAACGGTAGTATTTAGTAATAATGGTAATAATAATATACGATAATAATTGACTGAAGACGGTAGTAGTTGGTGACGGTTACTAGAAACTTCTACCCACCATCATATCTACAGACTACATATATAACCCATCAACCATCCTACCACTTATCTTATCTCATAATCACAACACACTACCAATTAAGAGAGAGAACAAGGGAGAGAGTGGAAAGGAGATTTGAAGAGAGTTTTTGTCCTTCCGCCTCGAGATCTTAAGCTAAGGCCGTCTTATATTAGCCCGTATCTACCGTTGACCAGCCTCGACCTTAGCCCACCTTGGACCGTTATTGACCACATCTTTAGCCACGTTGACCGTCCCAAATCTGGGTTTGGCCGTGACTTACATGGTTGTTGATACCGTCTTTGGGCTGGGTTTTGAATCTCATTTTGTGACTGACCTGGTTGGTTGTGGGTGATTCTTGTCGTGGGTAGAGAGGAGAGTTGAGTGGTGATCGTGGGTGGTGGATTGGGTGGCGGTAAGGGATGTTTACGCGGGTTTTTTAAGTGCTGTACGGGGTAGTGTTGGTGGTTGTTGTAGCGTGTCGTTGTGTTAAGGCCATGTTACAGGTGGTTGTCACCGTCATGGTTGCTGCTTGGTCTACCGTGGTTAGGGGAGGCCACGATGGTGGCTGGTGAGGGCTGAACTATATATTACACAAGTTGGTGTTTGTGTTGTTGGTGTCGTGTTTCTGTAGGTCGTGTGGTGTATTGTTGCTGTCACGGGTGGTAGCAGGGGTGGTGTCGGAGGCAAGAGATGTTGGCCGTGTCCACCATGGCTGGTGGTGCTAGTAAAGGAGGGAAGTCGTGGTTGGTGCAAGGAAGGTGTAGTGTTTTGGTTACACGGTTTTGGAACCGTGTATAATGGGCTTTGTGAGTCGGTATCTAATTATGGTATATTGGGTTATGAGTCGGGACTTGAACCATGTGGTTGGCGGGTAATCGAGTAAGGATTTGAATTTAATTATATTAAATTATATAATTGTATTAGTAATTAGATTAGTTAGTCATTACGCGTATTTATTGTATTTATTTAGGTGACGATTTCGTGGAAGAATATTATTAATTGGATTGCTTATGGAGCATGCTAAAAGGTAGGTTAATCCTACTCGGTTTCAATAAGTTTGGATGGTCATGTGAGTCGTTATTAAGTGGTCAATGCATTATAATATATTTGTTGTGAATTATTGAAGAATTGATATTCATATAGTATTTGGGAATATGTATCATGATGAGTCGGTAATTGGCATATTGTGTGCTATCTTGCATTTATTGTGTTGCCGTTCATATTGGAGGACATGACGGTTTATGGTTCGTTACTTATTGAGAAGACATAAGGCGGTTGGGAGGCCGTCTCACGCTCGGGTCGTGTAACACCCCCTTCTTACCCAGCCAAGGTAATTAGAAGATATTACCATCTCGATTTCCCGAGGCGGTAAATCGAAGATACAACCAAAAAACATTTATTAGAAATAACAAGTTTAGTGATTACAGAACATGAGTTAATAAATAAAGAATACAACTCGTGATTACTATCTATGTTATCTATCAACTATCAAAGTACTCGACTCCAAGTCCAAAGCGCGACTCAAATCCCAATCACGTCAACAAGCAAAACCTGTACTTAACCTGCTCCCCATATGATCGGAAATATCATATGGATCGACACAGGCTATCCCGGAAATAGGTGACAATTACACAGACACAACAAACGTCAGTTTCAATAAATAAAGTGTGACAGGACTCGAGTGTGTGAATATGCAACATGACTATGATATGAATGACATGATATCAAACAACCACCACAACGGTACCGGGACACGCCCAGGCGTAACGACAACCACACGACTACCGGGACACGCCTAGACATACCAACAACCACAAACAGGTACCAGGACACGGCCAGATGTAACGGGTCCGGAAGCCAACCAGATCCCCTGCCAGACGTCGCGTCTCAACCACACGAGTCCCTCCGTGACTCAAGACATTAATGTGCACATCCTTCTTGGAGTGGGAAGCTCCAAGAGGCAACTTAAGCGTAAGACGATCTCCCAACCGTTTTACGTCTCCTCAATAACCTAGTAACACCACCAAACAATCACAACCGTCATATTCTCCAATATACATAACAAATACAATAATGCAAGATACCACACAATATGCCAATTACCGACCCATAAAGTCATCTTAACCAATATCATGTTATAATGCAATTCAACCGACATACTTATCTCTTTAATGATGTTATTACCCACTAAACATGTTATAATGCAATTACTCTAATTATGTGGCACTAATTACAACATTAACCACAACATATGTAAGGACTACATTATTGAAATCGAGTAGGATTGACCTACCTTTTTGCATTCTTCATAAGAAATCCGAAACCACCAAGCATCGATAACATAAAACCGTCTCATCCTACATAATTCCATAACAAATATCACAAAGCATCCTACAATAACTAATACTACTAATTAACCTTTCATTATTATCCATTAATTACTCCTAATACTAACTAAAATACTAATTAACACTACCTTTGAAAATTCCCCTAATTCCAGGGTTTAGTCTTAAAATGAATTATCCAAATTAAAGGGAAAAAGGTAGTATAATACTCACTAAGTGATAAGCAACAAGAATATGTGAATGAATCTTCCAAATTCTTCACCCATAGTTGTAGATCTAGGATTTAGAGAATGGGGGATTGTAGAGAGAGGTAGAAGGGGTTTAGAGAGAAGGAATTAGGGATTGGAAATGAGGAAAATCAAAAAATAGGGTATATATGTATCAAGGCCCATCAATAGAAAAGCCCACGCGTGAAAACTCAGCGGTCCCGCAACACTCGTTCGAGTGCTCGGTTATTCGGTCGAGTGACGGCTCCACTCGGTCCAGTGAACCTCAACTCGATCAAGTGACCTACAAATCAGGGGCTTTAACAACTTTATAGGCTCACTCGATCCCTCACTCGGTCGAGTGAGGTTTACTTGGTAGAGTACTCGGCCACTTGACCGAGTACTAGGTTTAGAATTTACGAGGTATTACAATCTTCCCCCCTTAAAAAGAACTTCGTCGCCGAAGGTCACCTCACTCACTCTTTTCCTCCAGTCTCATCACTGATTCTCATGCACTCTCTCTCGTCTCACATGCTCGTTTACCGTATACGTTCCTTTAAACATCTTGCTAATCCCAAGGTTCTTTGTTCAACTCTCATTACTTCCTTACATTCCGTACTTTCTCTTTCCTTAGTTTTCAAATTGTAACATTCACTCCCCCTAAAAGAGAACTTCGTCTAGAAGTTCAATTATTAAACCTCACAGTGTGCTCTCACATGATCATTATTAAATTGTACAAATGACTATGATCCGAGTTCAATACTCTCTCTTACTCATTGAAAATCCGTAATCAAATCTCATATAGTTATAATTCCAATGATATAATCCCCTATCTACAAGCCTCCCTGGTCGGTTCGATTTTGGTTACTTGTCGTTAAGAGTCACCTAGACCAAAACAATATTTATAACTTCACAAACTAATCTACTCTTAGTAAAGAGGTAAGTAAAGGTCGGATCCCAAGGGACGGGTATTGATGTAGGATTTTCGATTGCAAATGGTTGTGTCTAAGGGTGTCACAATTTGGGTTGAGGTAGGAGATCAACTAAACTAAACAACAATGTAAATAAAGTAATGAAAACAAGCAAGATGATTAAAATGAGATGTAAATAATTGATTAAAAGCACTAGGGTGTCATGGGTTCATAGGGGATTCATGGGATTTGATCATACAAATATGTTTCCTACTAGATGCAAACAATTATTGTTATGATGGGATCGAATTAGTGTATATCTTACAATCCCTAGGAAGGTTTGGGTCCCGAAGCCTAATCGATTAGATTGTACAACACCTACAAGTCGACTTACTCCTCCCTATCCAACTATATGCATGGTCTAATGAGACTCGAGTTGGTTTATGTCTTACAAGTCTCATTGAAAAGGTAAGTGATGGGCAAAAAATGCAAGGATTCATAGGCTCGCATTTCATCAAACATAACATGTGCATAAGTTGAAATCATAACAAGGAAGTAAATTAATTATGAAAACATATTAGATTAAGCATGAATCAATCCCCATGTTGGTTTCCCCTAATTCCTCATTAACCCTAGTTAAGGTAACTACTCACTCATTATCAAGTTTAACATGCTAACAAGGTTGTCAATCATACTAGCAAGGCAAAACATGATGAACAAATGAAGATGATTAACAATAATTAAAAAGGATTAAGAGAGAATTATACCTATAAAGATAATTCCAAATAATAAAGAATAATAGAAGAACTTGATGATTGATGGAAGGTTGTCAATCCTCCGAATAAACCCAAATAATCTTCTAATTACCCAAAGTAAATGATGAACAATATAGAAATTAAGGAAATATTAAGAAATGAGATTTATATGAATGCTAAATTAAGAGTTGATTACAAGATTAAGAGAGTATTAGGACTTGATTAAGATAAGATTAAGATGACATGCTAATCTAGGTAGTACCATGGGGTATTTATACTAGAGATTAGGTACAAAGATTATGGTTACTAAGGGCTTAAATGACTATTAAGACCCTTAAGAAACTTTAAGGAAGTGCTCCTCTCCAAGGAGATGCTCATCTCCATTTTGGTGGTCTCCAGAAAATCTACTCGTCCCGAGCGTCTAGGCAGCAGGGACGGTTGGTTCTGCATGGGAATCCGAGCAGATCAGGGGAGAGACGCTCAGATATTTTGGCCTCAAGACGAGCGTCTTTGCATCGGGACGCTCGGATCATAGCAGGGAGACGCTCGTCCTGGGCAGGGAGACGCTCGGATCTCTTGTCAGTCACTTCTCTTCTTTTCTTTCCTCAACAATCCTCGGGGATCTTGTTAGGGATGCATGGATCCTTTCATCATTACCTAATCTACTTTATTATCTACATAGGCCTTCTAGTATCGTCTTCCCTTTGATGCTTGGTCATTGAATTCGATCAATTTAGCTCCATTTTGCCATGAAAATGCAAGATTTGCACTCCTTTTCTACCAAGGGATCAAAACCTCAAAGAATATGCAAAACGGGAAACTAAAGATAGTAAATGACCTCATTATGCACTAAAAAGCATAGGAACGAGGCTAATTCGGGGACTAAATGTGCTCAAATATGAGTCACATCAAATATCCCCAAACCGAACCTTTGCTCGTCTCGAGTAAAAAGGTGACAAAAACTAGGACCCTTATTCAAACTAACTTACTAATATAGCCGATGTGAGACAATTAGCGGGTCTCACTCCATTCCTTCAACTCACAACAAGACAACCATGAGGTAGGATGCCTTCTTGCAAGGCAAGGTGGGGCTTGCCAAAATGGCGACACATCCAAGCATTAAAGCACACAAAACAAGTGAATGGATGCATCTATAAAAATGAATAGTCACTTTTCTCATCTAAGTGGCGGAAATTATCTACAAGGGAAGCAATCTAAGGGTACACATTCCATTATAGATATGATTTCTTCAAACTACTAAGCCTAGAAGGATACCAATAAATCAGCTCCAAGTTGTGTCAAGTTAGGGTACCTTTGTCCTCAATCGTTAAATGCTTTTGTCAAGAGTAGACTCCCTATGGTGTTAGAAACACTGAAGGATCGAGGAATTCCCTTTCTTGCCTAGACAAGAAGGGTCGTCCCCTCTCTACCATGCACAAAAGTGGATACGATGAAAAATGGATCAATAGTATTTGAGTTTCATATGGGAGTTTGATTTGTTGTTGTTTTCCCCCCCAAATTTCTTATGGCATTTGAAATTTTGAGAACATTTCTTTTTGCCACTTCTTTGATGTTTGACATTTCAACACTTGACAATTTTTCAACTTTTCTTTGCATTTCTTTTTGAACATTTTCAAAGTCACCCCATTTATAGTGAGGGTGCTTATATTTGAAGCTTTAGGAGTCTATTTTTTCTCTTCTTTTCTTTTGATGCAATTTGTGCAAACTTTTTCAACTTTCATTTCATTTCTTGAACTCAAAATTTTGAACAATTTTTGTGCCCATTCCCTATGATGACAAAATGTGGTAGAACATGGATGATAGATGGTTGCATGGTTTCAAGGGTCACCTTGGAATAAACAGTAGCCAAGGAGTTATCACACCACAAGGTACTCTTGACTAGGCCTTAATCCATGGGTCAAAGGATACTAGCATGACACATCCTAGGGTATTTTACAAGTATTTTAACAAGCAACGTCTTAAGAAGAAAAGGTATCTACAAGGGCCTTATATACACTTGTCAAGCTTTCCAAATAGATGTTTTCACAAAAATTTTCTAACATGCAAACTACATGCCATGATGCAACTAACATTTATACAACCTAATGCATATGATTCTACCAACTAGTATGCCAAGTAAACTAAATTTAATCCTAAATTCACATTGTTTATACCGCATCAATCAAAATAAAGCCACATGGTCATTAACATAAAGAGTAAAAAGGAGATTTGGAAAGATCATACCATGCGGTCTTTTATATCCTCATGTCTCGGATGTGGCGTAGTCGATCAATGTGAAAAAGGATGGACAAACACAATATATACAAAACAATATATATAAGACTATACTACAAAGGAAATGAACATGTTTTAGGTTTTTTTGAATTTTTTTCAAATTTTTATGGGTTTTTATGGTTATGAAATAAAAAGACACGTTTTTGTATTTTTCAAAATTTTTCAATTTTTATCATTTTTGTTTAAAAAGTCATGTTAGAACTTTTCATCCCCACACTCGTATGTGCATTGTCCTCAATGGCCAATACGATATGAAATTATGCAATCTATATGAAAATGCATGATTTCTAAGCTAAATGCAAACTCTATGACATATAAACAAGTGATGCAACTAAAATATACTATATGATGCATGAGTTTTTGTTATGTTGGAGAGCATAATTTAGATTAGCTCCCAATGCATATGCATAAACTTCCCCATACCAAAATAGACACTATTTCTAATGTCAAAATATTGGGGGAGTTCATGCATAAAGATGCTATGCATGAAACTACAATTGTCATTTTGGATTTTGAAAATGGGAACAATAAAAGAAACACCTCTAATGTTGCCAAGGTGAGATAATAGTCCTTTAATTTTACAAGGACACCATAAAGATAGAACAATAAATTATGAAATAAGTTAGCAAAACATGAAATTCTTGTTATGAAACAGAAAGAAATGAGGGGAATAAGAGAAACTTCACTTTGGCCTTGATGGGTGCCTCGTGCCCGCTCCATCTAGCTCATGAAGTGTTCTTCAAGGGTCGTCATCAACCCCTCCCAAATCACTATCCTAAGCTTCCTTCGATGCATCGCTTCCATGGAAGTCCATGAACTCATCCCCTTCGTTATCTAGCTCCACAGTATCTCCACCATTTGAGTTTCCATTCCCTTCACCTCCTTGACCATGTGCTCCCTCATTAGCTTTCTCTGAATTTGGGAAAAGAATATGCATTTGAGCCCAAGAGGGAAGCATTCCCTCTTCACTAATGATTCCTTGCTGAGCCCTTTGGTGAAATTGTGGATACAAGGCATAGTAATTATCCACATTAGCTTCAAATTATCGGAGATGCATATCTTGAAGGATTCCCGTCACAAAATAATCCATAGGGAGGATGAAAGGATTCGGGTAGTTGTAAGGTTGGTATGGGAAGGGGTAAGGTGGTATTACAATCTTTTCATTGTCATTCTTTTGTTGTTCATGTTGTTGTGTTGGAGGTGGTGCTTGATTTGCTTGATTTGTACTTGTTGGGATGAGATATGATGGTATTGGAGAGAGAGGGACTCGTCTTGGTAAAATTCTTACCAATCCTCCAATGGGTAGGTAAATGGGAGTGTTCTCCTTAGTAAGCCATTTGATCCTCTTTTCATATCCCTCATGGGTCATCCAATGGTGTTGCCTAAGGATTAGCTCTTCATTGATCCTTGTATTGCCCGGAAGGGGTACATACTCATTGTTTTCATTGAATTTGGGGTTGAAAAACTTGGCAAGCCTTGTGATAAGTCCTCCATTGACAATATGTTTTACACCATCATCGTCCCCGTTTCGGAATTTAGCCCATTTCTCTAGAAGAACAAGGGGGGAGTTGAAATGGTACCCGCTCCTTCCTTGAATTAAGAGGTAAGACTCCATGAATACAAGGTCAAGCTCATTCACTATTGAGGGATCTCGACGGCCAAGAAGAGTGCCGGATAGAAGTCGGTATGTGAGTCTAATGATAGGATTTTGAATGTGAAAAGCTAGGCATTCTTTGATGTATGAGAAATCCCGACCCGTCATTGCTCTCCAAAGGGGTGCAACGCTATACTTCTTTGGCCTTGATATTCGGGTAGGCGAAACATCTAGCCCAAGCACATTAGCGAATTCAACAAGAGTCATCATCCTAGTGGTGTTTTCCAATCTAAATTCCACACATATGGTCTTGTTTAAGGTAATGATTTTCAAGAAGCTCAAGAAATCAAGAACTAAAGATTGATATGCATGTGAAATAAGGTTGAAAGACCAAACAATTCAAAGAGAGCTTCGGTTTGATGAAAGATTCCAAGTTTCCTCAAAGTCTTATGGCACATAAATTTAGTGGGTAGAATGTTCTTACCAAGAAGACGATGGAAAACAAGTCTTTGAACATCATTGACGAACTCTATGTTGGAAAACTCATCAAGTTTTGTAAGATCAATTTGTAG
This sequence comes from Silene latifolia, assembly GCF_048544455.1. Lineage (NCBI taxonomy): Eukaryota > Viridiplantae > Streptophyta > Magnoliopsida > Caryophyllales > Caryophyllaceae > Silene > Silene latifolia. The sequence goes on along the minus strand of NC_133528.1, from coordinate 124,487,051 downwards.
ATACCTCATTTCTGCACCTCCCGCAAGCCACCCGGTGATGATTGGGCCGCATGTTTGGTTCGCGGAACGATTTATGACAATTCGTAAGTTTATCGTCAAGTTATAGCTCAAATACTTGTGTCTACCCCTTGGTCGTCATCTACGCGCCATTACAGTCGTTTTGACAATAATTAGAGTACATTTGGAGTCCGGGTCAAAAACCATCTTCATTTTCTAATAACCGTTTAAAATACCGAGTCAGAATATTCTGGAATGTTCCGAATATTTCTATTCCATATTTCAATCTTTTTATCTTTTGGTAAATTATATCCCGAAATTATATTTTAAATAATAAGGAAATTGAGATCAACCGCAATTCCATAATAGAAACGCGGAAAATCTTTCTTCCGCAAGAGGAAACCCTTGGGGAAAGGACGCAGCACCTGCTGCACCTCTTCCAAGAGCCGCAGTGGTTGCTGCGCCTCTTCCCCAGCTCCTTTCTGCGTATTTTAAGATCTTTTCGAGATTTACTTCTAAAGTTTTACTGAAACCCTAATTCCTCCGTGTGATTAGTATAAATAGGGACCTTCGTTCCTCATATTTCTCACGCGAGTGTCCGCCCTTCTCTTCTCCCTTTGCATTCTAAGACCACGCTCTTACTTTTTGGCGTCTACGTGCTTGAACTTTCGACCACGTAAGCTCGGATCCTTCTGAGTATCAGTCTCGTTTTGCATGACCGACCAATTTGACCAACTCCACTCAATCAACTTAATCAACTTTGTTTAATTCCTCTTAGAGGGCACTTTTGTCGTACATTCGAGTCGAGCATCACTAAACGTTAACTTAGTTAATCTCGTTTCATCAAACATGTAAGTCTGAGGGTGTAAATCCCATCTTTTATTTTTGTATTAATTATTGTAAGGTTTACGTCAAAAATATACTCAAAACCGATTTATAAAACCTTTATTCAAACCCTTTTTACGGATCAACGTGAGATATATGTCGAGAAGGAACGCAGCAACTGCTGCGCCTCTTCGAAGGGCCGCAGCATCTGTTGCGCCTCTTCCTGAGGCTGCCGCAGTTCCTACTTTCCTTCTTCTTCCTTCGTCTTCTGTCTATTTCGTCTGTATATCTTATTTCGTCTTTGCTTGTTCTTATTTCGTTAGCATAATAATTTTAGCATATAATTTATTAGTAATTTATCACCTTTTAATTCCCGACTTGAATCCCAATTAATTAATATTTGCGGGTTTTCGTTATAAAATCAAATCCGGGTTTTAGAGATTTGATTCAACCATGTCAAGTCTCTGGAATTCGACCTTTGGTATATTTTCATCTGTTTATCGCCATCATCATCAGTAGTTTAACATTAATAACCTAACTAAATTGTTTTAATAAATTTAATTCATATTTAATCTTGTAATTAGTCCTTAATTTGTTCTAATTAATTTGAGTCCTTTTTTATTGTTTTTATGACCCTTTCATATGTATATAATCCATTAAACCACTTCTATCCGAGTCAAATATCGATAATCAATCATTAATTCACCAACGAATATTAACAATATGTAGTTCCGGCTTCACAGCCAGAACTCACCTCAGGAACAGACGTCGTGACTGCTGTGCCTCTTCCAAGGGACGCAGCTCTGTTGCGCCTGTTCCGGGTTGAGTTCTGTCTCTGAACTTCCGATCCTGCTTTGACCTAGCCTATTAGTTTACGTATTAATCTACTATTATCCGTATTATCACTAATAAGTTGTTCTTTAGTTTATTTTCCTTTTTCTTTTCCCAAATCATCCGTTTCAAATGTATTTTCGATGTAAATTAATAAAACCAATGTAATTATTGTAATTTTAATTATTGTATCTTATTGTATTCTTTATTATGGTTTGTTTATATGTTTTCACATGTAATCAACCTTAAATCTCTACTTCGACCTAATATATGCTAAATTACGTGTTCACCGACTTAGTTAATTCTCACATGCTAGGATCAAAATAATGGATGTTGCATTGCATGCATATAATCGACAACATATCGAGTATAGATAATTTCTCTAATCATTAGTAGAGGCCGCTATCGAGGCGGGCGGGATTAGGTGTTCGATCAAAAGAGCTTCCTAATACGTACCCTCACCCCTTACTCCAGATCTCTGTGAACATCCGTGTTCATTGGCATCCACGAGAGTCATTCTAGACATAGAATGTTAAGGGTAACGAGTTCTTAGTGTTCATGTCATTACTTTGTGTCTTGACATAACGCGAAGTATTCGAACGGTTTCTAATTTTCCACAATAAATTGGTGGCGACTCCACAAATGCAAACGCTTGTTCCCTAGCGACCTCGTGGGCCCGCGTCCACAGTTTGGCGACTCTGTTGGGGAGTAATGGACTTACGTGTTGCCAAGGGTGAAACTTGAACAAGGTTAGGGAATAGTTTATATGAGACAGTTGTCGGTTTTCATAACTCGGTCTTCCTAGATCGTTTTATTCGGCCTTCCTAGGCCCAACCCAACCCATTCGGCCAATCGTCCCGTCTAGACGGTCCAAATTCTTATTTAGACCTAAGGATGGATATGGATTGACGTCAACCATACCATGGTGCTTACTCCTGTTTGTATCAAGGGCTTTCACTACTCGAGGAAATGGACTAGGAATCGGCCTTACTCCTATTTGGTACGAGCCTCTCCACAGACCCCGGGTTTGATTGTTCGGTAGTTTTCATCCTAAACAGACGGCCGATTTGTTCAATCTAATTCGTCCAAGTTATTTTACATCAGGCTGTATCAAATCTATAATGTTAATAAGGTATAAGGGATACAATAATTGTATAATATATCCCATATATGTTTTATGTATGCTTAGGTAAAATAGTAGCAGCTGAAGTTGAACTTCTTTCAATTTCAGCGGACGACTGGGAATCTAAAAATATCGTTATATCAAATCCATAATGTTAATAAGGTATTAGCGATACAATAATTGTAAAATGTATCCATATATGTTTTATGTATGCTTAATTATATATAAATAAAATAAAATTGTCAATATTTTAACCATTTAGTAGCTTAAATAACTACACTATAAACAACCGCAAAGAAATAACGTTCGATATCGCGTGCGCAGCACGCGAAATTTCAACTAGTATTTTAAAAATATAAAAACTAATAAGATCGGGTGGTGGAATTTCTTCAACCGACCCATCATCCGTTTCATCCATCGTCCATAAGTCATCCATTTAAATTCGGTTTTCATCCATCTTTTAGAATCGGGTAAATAAGATTTTAATCGAGTTTGCTTCAGACGGGCTATTTTGGTCTGGAGCAATAAGACGAGAATTTGAAACCATTTTACAGCCAATTGTGACCATTATTGAAAACAAGTTATCATAAGTTGTAATAGGAATTATACCATTGTGGTTATATTTAAGGATCAATTAATGAAAACACTCTTTAATGTTGCACTTTATAAAACTCAACACCTTATGAAAAGTTTTTTAAAACTTAATACCTTAATGTGCATTTTATTCACATTTTGGTACCTTAAGTGAATTTAGGCCAAAAAAAAGGAATATTCCGGCCATTTTTTAAATACACGGCGACGTATTTATGATGCACTCCGTTCACATTTTCAACCTCTTCCCTCCCTCTTATAAGTACAAGTCACGGTTGATTCAATCTCGGCAGTATTTCACATTTTTTTTGCCAAAATCCACTTAAGGTACCAAAATGTGAATTAAGTGCACATTAAGGTATTAAGTTTTAAAAATCTCTTCATAAGGTGTTAAGTTTTAAAAAGTGCAACATTAAAGGGTACTTTCATCAATTAATCTTAGCATATATTATATTAAAGTAGAAACCGTCTGTCACGTGTCTTCAACAGTTTACTTCTGCGATGTGTCGAAAGCATCACATTCGTACTTATGACGTGGAGTCCAATAGCCAATACAAAGTAATACACAGTAGAATTAAGGTGGATATACTATACTATTATGCGGCATAAATAAATGGAAACAAAAGGAGTAAATTGTGGTAACTTAATAAAATTGTTATAATTGAGGATAAAAATCAGGAAACAAATCAAATATGCCATAAATGAGGATTATTCAAATAGAATATTAGTGCTATCTTTCACCTTATACTAAATGTCCAAGCAACAAGTTACTATTCATTAATGAATAGTAACTTGGAGAATGAATAGTAATATGCAATGGGTGGGCTGGGTTGCTTTTGGCGGGTTTGGTTTTGTGAACGGTATTGGCCTCACTGATTGGGCCGTTTACATTTGTTTCTCGTTTTTACTTTCTTCACTTCACAGCCACTCCTTTTTTATTCCAACGTACTCTGCTTTTCCTCCCACTCTTTCCTTCACCTCTCTCCCTTTTCCTCCTGTTTGGTCGCCTAAACCCGTTGCTGCGCATACCTCGAGGTGGTCATCGTCCTCTCTGATGGTTATTGTATATGTTGGTTTTCCCTTTACAACTCTTTCTTTTTTTCCGTTTTTCACTATTATTACTGTATTCCTGTGGTTTTTTTGTTGCTACTCGGATCTGTGACTGTTTTTTGGGATGGCCATTGCTGAAAATCTCATGGTTTTGTTGTTGGTTGTAGCCGGTTCGATTTGTTTCTACTGTTATTGTTGTTATTATTGCTATTTTCTTAAGATCGCATTGTTTTGTTATTAGTTATTCTTATTACTGTTAAGTGTTATCATTATCGTTCCTGAATATTTGGTTTTGTCTTAACTGAATATTTTTGTAGTTTAATTACGATCCTTAAAAATTAGGGCTTGTTGATTTCCCCTTCCTTGGTCACATTGGTTAATTGTTATTTACATTGTTGTACTTTAATTAGGCGATCCTTACAAATTAGTGTTTGTTCATTTCCCCTTCCGTAGTCACATAGGTTCTTTATTCAGTATAATCCAATTAATTGTTATTTCCGGTGTTGTAGTTGAATTAGGCGAGAAACTAGATAGAAAAATTGCGTTGTTGGTCTTGTCTTTATAACTCTTTCTTTTTTCAATATTTTATGAACATGATGGGGACAATGGATATTCATTCTCAATCCATCCCACAGCTCAAAACTGTCCAATGAAGATCATAATTTCACATGCTTCATCAACTTGCTTCCCATTTCTTTAATCATTTCCATTTTCCAATAAACCAACCTTTTAAATTTCTGTACATTTCTATCAATTTTCCTTAATAACGAAGAAACACAGCTCAAGTTACTTTGGATATGGCTGCTTTTTTGCAATTTAATCAAAATTCTAATGATTCCCCATTAATATTTCGCAGGTTTGATGATCCGGGTTCTTATTTAATTCCTTTTTTTTGGAATTTTTCTCAATTTGAAGATGACTGTTGTTTACCTGTTTATGCAGAAATTACTATAGAATTAGACCGTCTTATATTGGTTAAACGCTCGTTTATTACGGTTGGTCTTACACAATACTATTGAATAAGATTGTCTTACGGTATAGTGTCGGGCTTTTTATTGGTTAAACATTCATTAATTAAAGCACAAAATCTCACTTTAGACGGACACTATCCGTCTAAAGTTGAGACTAATTGTTATTACAGCCGGTCTTACACAATAACTACTGATTTTATGTGATTGCTGCTTGGTTGATGAGGTGCTGTTAAGTTTAATACAACTGTGCTCTTTCATTTTATGATTAGGAGCAATTGTGGGTTATATTATTATAGGCAATTTAATGGAAATTTAAGTGCTTAAAGTGGAATCTTTTGCTATAGAAGATGTTGTTCTTTCATTTATTTATTAGCTTCAAGTTTCCATTCAATTAATGAAATTGGTCCAGTTATTTCATACTTTATCGTTTTGTGACATGATTTATAAGCAGTTTCTCAATTTTTTATTATACGATTTAGTCGATTTAGTGGAGTTTCACATTTATAATCATGTACGCTATTTCTATGATGATATTTGATCTATATATAGTTTATTTTCTTCTTATAGGGCCTCTTATGGTGAGCAATGGTCATGACTTGATAAGACGTCGACTAAGAGACTAAAAGAAGGGCTGATGCAGGTGCGCTACTGCTTGAGAATAGGTCATTGTGAATTACTCATGTTTTTTAATTTTAGGGGTGTTTAAGTGATTCTTGGTTATAATTTCTCCTCTTCTATATGCTATCTAATTTCAAATTCCACGATTTCCATGTTGAGGTATGTTTAAGTTGTCTTTTCACATCTCTCTCTCTTCTTCATTTTTCTCTTTCTTTTGACTTCAATGACTGGACTCACAAACTTGGTTCAGATATACGCTTTTTCTCTAATCGTTCTTTTGCTTTGTGCTACTGCATAAGTCTTCTTTGGTATTTAGCAGACTTGCAGGCTGCAGATGTAAGGTCCCTTAGTTGTTCTGAGAGTAGTGATATTCATTATCAGGTTCAAAATCCGTCAGGATTCTTTAAGAAGGTGTTACAACAAATGCTCTCTTACTTGGCAAAATGTCTAAACTCCAACAAGGAAAATGACATTTGTCTGCTGCTTTGACTATGTCAATTATGACCATTAATCTATTCAGTTTGTGAATATTAAGTTAAAAAGACAAAGCCTTGATAAGTGTTAAGAGTCATTGTTATGGTCATCGTTTAGTTCAGTTGGTCCGATATCAAGTGTGTCACTGCAGCTCAAGAGGAATGTAGTGCAACCAAAAAGAGGCCCAATATTGATGTTTAAGTACCTCAAAATGTGCAAGAAGGAGATCCAGGGTTTCAAGAACAAGCAAGGAATGCAGGTTAGACATCCAACCTTTAAGTGAACTTCTTGATGAAATCCTTTATTGGTTATTTAAAATACCAGTGCTGCTTGTTTTGGTGGTAAGAATACACCATTTGTTGCAAGACATCCAACCTTTTTGTTGTATATATCCATGAAGGTTAGACATGGCTGAACCACCAACTTTAATGTTGTTTGTTTTTGAAGTTTAGTTTTCGGTTGATGATTTAGTTTCTTTGTAGATGGCAAATTAATTTAGGTTTCGTTGCTACGGGGGTTTAATTTGGCAGGGTGGCGGGATTAACAAGTATAAGAGGTTCCGAGTTGTTGGGAATTGTATTTTCAGAGCACAATGTGGTGATTAGAGATTTCAGAAATAATGGACATTAATTGTTTTATTCCATATAGAAGATGAAGGTTGAATATTAGTGGTATTGAATTAAGAACAAGGTACATCAAGTGATATAGAGTTATTGACAACATAAACTACAGTAGTGACGCTACATAAGTTCGATTTGGTCGAGGTACAAAAGTAGGATATGAGCTTAGTAGGGTTGTTAAGTGAGAAATTGGTTTGGCAGAAACCACCTACATTCTTTGATCAACAACGTAACACTACTTAGCAATTCTTTGATCAACAACACTTGGCAATTTACAAGAAACCACCTACATTCTTCAATCAACAACACAACAAAATCGTTCAACTGATCAATTTATTAGCTTAAACCAACACAGACTCTCATAGTCATATTATAATCCGCTATGTCAAAGAGGTAAATGTGTTGACTACACTTTTTCAAGTCCATACAATACATTACATATGTAGGAAACTAGGGCAGAAAATACACAAATTTCCAAGATATATGTTGGTAGCCAAGTAAATTAATTTACAGAACTCCTCAGGTTTGATTATTTGCTTATTTTCATCTTAGAATCATCATAGTTTTCAGATTTTGTAGTGAACATTTTCTATTATTTCCCGCTGTGCTCTTTACTCTTGGGTGCACCGTTTTCTATTCAATGAACATGTGACACAAGAGTAGCATAAAGATAATCGAAAAGATAGACACACTCCGCCTAAACCTTTAGCCAGGGAAATGAGAAGAGAGCCTTTTTAGACTTGGGTGAGCCTATGTTACTCCGACTCGGCTTGAAGGGTCGGCCACGCGGGCGGATCCAAGTGTCGGACACGACTATTTTATGAAAAAATGTCAAATTTTAAGTCTAAAATGACTTGGCTTTTATTCAACCATTTTTTGAATTTAAATGTCTGTACTCGTGATCCAGGGTATGAATGTACTCTCTCCCTCCGTCTCAATTATTTGTTTTCCTTTGTTTATAATACCCCTCACAAAGAATTAAAGAGGTAAACAAACGATTAGAACAAAGGGAGTATGAGTATGTATATTGCATGGAGTATATCGAGACTAATACTCGTCAATACATTGATCATCGACTCTCACTTGAAAATGGTCACATAAGGCTAAGGTCTAACTTAAGATTACTTTGATTTTTTTACTGCATCTACAGTCCTTAAACACGCATTTCATTACAATTTCGGGACTGACGTGATTGATGTTACTTTTTGGGTTTGGCATCGGAGGACTTTTCAGCCATCGGGCCTCTTTGCTGCTAGAGTAGATTTAGAAGGAACTACACAAGTATGATATTGCACTGCCGGAAGTAGAGATCTTGTATCTTGAGCTTGATAGTATTTTTTTTCCTTGTGTGTACATCTCTATGCAGGTACTTCATGCCCTCTTTACTGGAGAGGATCCTACTTGGGAGGCATGGCTGAATGTTGATACTTCTGGCTTCTCTGGCATTGCTAATTTAGGAGGAAATGGTATTAAGCTTAGGCGAGGATATGCTGCATTTCCGTCTCCAAAGCCAACACAGGTTCATTCCTCTTTAACTCTGTAGTGTGCTTTGACGGACGTTGAAATGATCATCACTTACTGAACAGCATGCCAACATCCCTATATAATATTTGTCATCGTTCTCATAAATACTCCCTGTGTATTTATCTATTATTTGGGACAAAGCCACGTGCATTAAGGAAATCATAATTTGAGAGCAAAATGAATGAATTAGCGGTTTAAGTATCACTTTGTGGCTGCTGTTTTGTTTGCTATTTCTGATCATTTTATGTAACTATTCCTTTTCTGTAGGATGAATTGTGTCAGCAGAAAGAAGAGGAGATGGATGACTACTGCTCACAGGTTCGCCAAATTTCATGCTCACTGTATCCATACTTCATATGCCGTGCTTTGTTGTATGCAGCATGAAAAGAAGTCTGTCGAGGACCGTAATGCACGGAAATCAGCTGACATTATTTTATCTGGAAATTCGCGTTTGGATGAGGTGCTCTACTGAAATTTGATTTTCCATGGAACTCTAATAGGAATGGGTTGATAATTTTAAAGCGCAGCTTTAACGTGAGAAATGCTTTGCTGTGATTACAGGTTGAGGAAGCAAAAGAGATAAAGCTCCAGATGGGACAAATGTATATATTACTTAACCTTTATTTTTTTTAGAATGGACTATGAAAAAATACCACTTTTTGTCTCAACTCAGAAATTCTGAATCATTCACAGAAGGCTACAGATTAAGGAATTGTCAGGCTTTAGCTTAAAAGATCTTTGACAGCTAGAAAAACAATTATCATCTGTGAAGGCAAAGAAGTTGATTGTAACTTGCGCACATCTTAGGTTGTCTTTTTGAGTAGAGAGATACCGACAATAATTTTGGTTTTAACTGATGCAGGACCAGTTATTGATGGAGCAGCTGGAGCTCTCACGCTTACAGGTACGTCATATACTCACTCGTGAGTGCTTCACATGTATGATCACTGGATATTTTTGAAGAAGATACAGGCAACTGAAAATTGAAATTTTCTTACGTAATGGTTAGAAAGGGATAAAATATAGTTGTTCACTGGGAACCAATTCTAGGTTCACCATAGCTACGTATCCACTTGTTTAATATTATGCCACATGATTGCTTGAAGTTCAACTAGGTTATGTGGTTAAGTGGCTGGTCAGTGTTGGAGGTCCAAATGCAGTACATGTACGTTAGATTCGAGCCAGTCATTTATGTTCAGTTTACTAAACGTCGCTCTTTCATGATTACTCTGCTTTATCTAGGAACAAAAGGCATTGCTGGAGAATGAGAGCTTACACAGACAGGTGATGAAGTTCATTTATTATCTCATCTTGCACACAAATTAAGTGTGGTTTAGCGAAATAGATCCAAGTATTTAGAAATTTTGGGGTATTGCAGGTGGCAAAACTTCAAGGCTTTGTGACACCAACTGAGAAATCTGAGGAGATGTATCTAGAATACTATCCCATAAAGAGAAAGGTTTCTCCTGACAAAGTTGTTGCTTTAGCTAGCGGTGAATTTGAGAAAGAAGATTCAGATGTTACGCTCCACCTAGGGTACTGTTCTACCCTCTTATTGCCATGGAAATAGATTTTTATCTGTTGGGACGAGAATTTATCTTTCATGATTCAAATTAAATTGATTCATTCACTCAGGCCACCATGTGGTGAAACGCGGAAAAGGAAGGCATGTGAGAGCAAGTCCGGAAGTCCAACAGTTAGTCCCTGATGTTTCTCTCCGTGTCAATGATGGTCACAGTTTTTGATCATGTTTGATCCAGACATTAGAAAAACCAGTATAGCTTATGTCAAGTATTTTAGTGACATGTTAGCTGCCAAACATTGAGATTATTGTTTTATGGAGAAAATTGTGAGAACTCTAACATGTACAAACAACCGAACTAGATCGTATATTTATGTTCGCAACAAAGTTAGATACGAAATATTTATGAATGTGATCTTGTTTGTAATTGATTCGAACATACAAAAAAAAAACAAGAATTTCATTGTGATCGCCACTCAAAATGTATAGAAAACCAAACCAAATCAAGATTCGCTACTATGCATTTGAAACGTAAACAATTAAAATAACTTGGGGGACGGCGCACATCGCGCGCCGTGCAACCAACTAGTCTATTTTAAAAATGTACATATATACTATTATTATTTTACGTACAAATTTTGTCATTTCAAATACATTTTGAAGAGTAATTTTAGCAATACTTGGTTGTGAAACAAATGATATAAACTGCTCAAACTCATATTCCTCCACATTTTCATAAACTTTCTTCTCTTCGTCTACTCTTCTTATCTTATAAGTGCACGTGTTGTAATTCGAGAAATCTCAACAATGTTCATGTGAACAGATGCAATTATATATATATGTTCTTGCCTCTAAATGAGCTTTATACTTGAAGGATGAAAAATATTCGTGTTTTAAGAATCGGATATGGAGTACAATTTATATATGTTAAGGTCTAAATTAAACAAATCTAAACGTATAAAAAGATGTATAGAATCTAAATTCATAGGAGTACAAATTAAAATGGAACATTTCTACGACTTTCTATAATTACAGATATTATAAATTATATGTTTCAATTTTCTAATTAGGTAGTCAATAATTTTTTTCCTTAAATTTTCCATTTAAAATTATTAATTACTTTAGCATGTACCTTCAATTACAATTTACGGATTACATGGGTTGCTTAGGGGTTTCAAACCAACAATATGTGCAATGTTTATTTTAGCTATAGTAATTTAGAGGCGGCAATCATTGACACGGCCCGAAAACACGACATGAATCCGACACGAAGTTAGTGGGTTAGAGTCAAGACGTTGTGACCCATTTAAGTAATTGGGTTGACACGACGCGATACGAAACATAAATGGGTTGGGTTAGGGTTGATGTCTTTTGACACGAACTCGACACAAATAACCCATTTTATTTAAAATTATCGTAATATATTTGGCTTGAGTCAATAATTCAACAAAACTACTTAAAAATTAGCATTTTGATTCATCATTTTTGGGATAATAGGATTATATATAAAGCTTAGTTTATTGTAATAATTTATTGGGTTAAACGGGTTAAATGAGTTAAAAATGACCTGCTTAAAGATAAATGGGTTAAACAGGTCGGGTTGGGCTATAGAAAAATTAAATGGGTCGGGTTAGGGTTGAGACAAATGACCCGTTTATGTAATTGGGTCAGGTCAGGGTTGGGGTAGTAATGACCCGTTTAATATTGATATGAACACGAACATGAACATAACATGACCTAATCTGTTTTTTAGATATATAGTATTAATAGCATAGAAGTTAGAAAACTACATTGTAACACCCCCATTTATTTAGGAGCCTTTAGCAAGACATTCCCAATAAATAGGACTGTTACCATCTCGGTTGCCCGAGGTAAATGATACAAATTAAAACAAATCAAAGTACTTTAATAACTTTAACTGAAGTAACGATCTTATTACATTACCAACCGATTAAATTTAAACCTTAACATTACAATTTACTACGCAGCGGAAATTACATAAATAAAGTTGTATAAGTCAACTAAGTGATCTAGACAACAACTATGGTCCAAGTCGAGCTCACACCCCAATGCTCCCAAGTCAGCTAATCTTTAGTACCTGTCAAATCTGCTCCCCATTATGGTTCATCACAGGTGTTCACGAATACACTGTCAACCACGAGGTTGAGTAGGATAATCACACAACATTAAATATACAAACTTAATAGATGTAAGCACGTGGAATAAATACCACCACCGATTCCCATCATATCCACACTAGTCGTCCCGGTCCATGACCGAGGCTCCACCACACCGTCGTCTCGCCAACTCCTGGCCCGGGGATAAGCACAATTGTCGTCCTAGTCCGAAACTGAGGATAATCTCATAACTCATTGTCGTCCCAGTCCGAGACTGAGGATAATATCATAACAATCTCATGTCCCGCAATATAAACACAAATGTCGTCTCAGTCCGAGACTGAGGATAACCGATAAAATAGTATGCCAATACGAATAATCCAATCCAATAAAACAACAATAATTTACGCATCCATTCAATCCCACAAAAGAAAACGAATTGAGTAGTTATCCTACCTGACAAGCAAATACTCTAATTACGCACTCCAATAATGCAATCCAATCAACAAATAAAGTTCCTCAATAACACCGTCACCTAATGCAAATAATAATTCACAATTACTAGCTAAACAAATTATAAAATAATTAAACCAATTATAAACTAGTTATATTAATTATACCGTCTCAAACCCAACTTAAATCCCGACACATAACTAAAACTAATTGATAAAACTAATTAACGCATAACTAACTCATAAAATAAAAACTCACTCCCTCACAAACTAACACACTCCTAACTAACTTAATTAACACTAACTGATAAAACAACAAACCCGTACACGACTTAATGAGACACACATACACACCCTCTCGGCAGCCCCCTCCTTGCACGAGCTTCACCGTGAACCACCCAACCACGGTGGCCCCCTGACCAGGACCACCTTCACCCGACACCCCCTGCAACCGTCTCAACAACAATCGGCAGAAGCAACAACAACAGCGGCCTGCACACAGCACACCACACGACACCAACACCAACACCACCACTCACTCACCACCGTTGTGAGCCACTATCACTCCAACCTAGCACCAATGACACTCCCAAACGAGTCCACCAACACGACAAAAATAGCAACCATCGACCCTGACACCATACAACACAACCCAGCCGACAACCATGAACCTTCGCCGAGACGGCGCTAAAACAGAGTACTACCACTCGCCCTCAATGCTCGACATCAAGACCACCCAAGCTTCACCACCGTGGACTAACACCTCACCATGCCCAGACACGGTGGTGCAGCAGCCCAAAACCGCACCTGCGACACTACCAAAACACAAGCAAACCGCAACCCTAACATTACCAAGCAACAACTCGACACCCTTCGAATTTCTGGCCACCACCACGCAAACCACCAGCTTGACAGCGCCCGACTACCCACCGAGGTAGACGCACCACCACGGACCAACCCTAACCCAGGTTTGGTCTTAAAACAGGCGAGGCAAGGTCTAAACCCGTGTATAACCCTCGGTTGCCACCGAAACCGCAACCACAACAATCACCTTATAAAACCCTAACCCCAGCCGGTCAACGGTGGTCAAAATAAGTCCAGGGTCAGTCACGGTGGTCTTGGGTTGAGGTCATGGTCAAGGCAATTCATACGGGTATCTAGGGTGCGTATTATAATTGTTACAAAAATCGATATATTATATAATAAGACGGTCTTACCTTGAGACGATAATAAAAGACGATAACTTCCTTACTATTCACCTTCTTATTCTCTCTCTCTCCTTTGTGAATTATTTTCAGATTTGATGAACATATAAACTAGGTTAGACACAATTAATTTGTATTTATAGGCTAGGTTAAGGACATGTATTTCCTAATTAGGAAACTTACTAATAAATAATATGTATTCTACTATTAATATTGGTATCACTATTATTTTTTTATTATTATTACTATAGCTATAATTATTATATTACTACTCGGAAATCCGAGTACGTATCCGAGGTCCACATGGCTCATAACACATTTCCGACCTAAATTCTTATTTTATTATTTTATTAAATCATTTCGTCTTACTCACAATTATTAATTATAACGTCATAATTAACTATAAAAAAAATGCTCGAAACATAAATATAACTTCCATCAAATTACAGGGTATTACAGTCTTCCCTCCTTAAAAAGAACTTCGTCCTCGAAGTTCACCGAGACTACCCAAAACATTAACTCCATACACTTCAACAGAAATGCTATCATCACACACTCACTTTATAAGGACAATCGCATATGTATAATATATAAAGCATTGATAAAATCCGTATAAAATCACATAAGCAAAATTTATTAACTCAAAATAATTGTACTATCACAATCCACCCTCCTAAAAATAAACTTCGTCCCGAAGTTTCGGAACTACTACTACTTACTAAAACTACCAACAAGTTAAATACTTTTTAAATGATAAAACTCTAAGTCTCTCAACAAATACTAGTTACCCTTCTCCCCATTCCCTTGTACCGTACTAGCTGTTCCAAATGCCTTTCCACCACTACTCTGGTCACCTCTATTGCCTTGTCTATTATCATGGCTTCTCTGGTTACTCCAACCTCCTGACTTTTGATTGCTCCCATAACCTGACATAGGAGTATAGTAACCTCCATCACGATTCCCATTGCCATAGCTTCCTCTTCCATTACTAGACTTTGCCTTCAATCTGCATTCCCTTGCCTTGTGTCCGTATTTGCCACAAGAGTAGCATGCCTGAAACATCGAGTTACCACCTCCACGAACAGCTCCCATGCTCCCACCATACCCAAATCCACCATATGTCTTTTTACTTCCCTCATCACCCACAGCTTCAGTCTTCCTTTTCTCCCCCTTTTCCTTCTTCCCTTCCTTCTCCTTCTTCAACATATCTGCAATCCTCTCCGCATGCCCAGCTCTCTGGTAAACATCATCCATGGTACTTGGCTGACCAGCTGCAAGCCTCTTCTTAATAGTAGTTGTTAATCCTTTCTCAAACCGGAGTACCAACATCTCATCACTAAAATTCAAATCAGCTACATATTCTGATAATTCCATAAAGCTGTTATAATAAGTCTCTACTGTCATCTCCTCAGTCATCTTGAAAGAATCAAATTCAGCTCTCATCTTACTCCTAATATGTTCTGGTACAAATACAGCTCTCATATATAGTCTCCTTAAAACCCTTCCAAGTGATAAAAGGTTCATCACTTTCCCTCCAAGCTTCCCTTAACACCTCCTTACTACGATTCCACCACAAACCCGCTTTTCCCCTCAAATAGTAAGCAGCTTGGTCTACTTGTAGCTCCGTAGGACATCCTAGCAACTCAAAAAAGTTATCAAACTCCCTATGCCAATCTCCTAGTAAGGATGGTTCACCTAATCCATCGTACTTCGTCGGGTTATGTCTTGCAATATTAGCACTTATCTTTGCTGGATCCCGAACTGACCCTTTAGCCTTCAGAGCCACAGTCAAAGCCTCATTCATAGATATCAAACGGTCAATCTCCTCTTGGGACATGGTAGAGGGTGTAGGTGTAGATCTCTTTGGAGGCATGGTTCTATAAAAGTAAAACAAGACAACATAAGTTTCTACCCGAGTAAAGATGGCTTAATATTGTAAATATTCTATACTTACAAAGATAAGGTCTGATCAATTCTATCCTTTATTACCCCCTCTATAGGTCCTCCTATCATCACTCTCACCTCCCAATTATCATAGGTTAATAACCGATAAAACATTTATATTAAACTTTTGGTAAAACTCGCCTTTTCAGAAATCAAAGTCAAGCTGTAACTTTCAAAAATCACCATTAAACAACCGTTACATTTTACATTGAGTTTTTATACTTTCCAGAAAATATAAAGAGTTTTTAAAGCATGAGAAAAAGAATCAAGTCCAAATCTCGAATAATAAATTTATAAAGATTTTTACAATTCGGTGGGTCGAAACAAAACCGATCAGCAAAAAGTTAAAAATTTTAGGTCAACTTGTAAAAATCACTATTAATTGTCAAAAATTATTCACCTTACAACGTGACTTATCAATTTGAAAACATATTTGAGTCCTTTAAATATTGGAGTTGGAATTAGATAAAAATATTAAGTACAAATTAAATGAGAAATTTTACAAAATCGTTTGTCGAAAACTTCACTGTACAGGAACTTTCTGGCCACAGTCCACTAAATTATTTATTTCTCCCAACCCAGAAAACTTTTAAACATGAGACCAATGGCATTGGTAAGTTAACTCACTAGGTTATCACTCATAAAAATATCAACCTTGTATGATAAACAGAGGTGAAATGGAAACTAAATCAAATAGGGGTAAAATTTGACGAAATAAAGTTCAGCTCTAGGTTCTTTTTTACTAGGTCACAAGCTCTTATTAACACCCTCCTACTTCTATATCAACACAACTTGGTCAATAAACTTTCACACACGACTAGTATATACTCTAAAGCATTCATATCACCAGCTTAATCATTTCATAATATATTTTAAATAACATGGCTTTGGGATTCATACAACCGCATATCACTAGACATGATACTACTATCACACAACATCCAACCACATAATCAATACCAATTCGACAATTACTTTCATGCTCATGATCAAAACAATTCAACATCAAAGCCTTATTTCATCCATACCACTCTTCTTAAAAATCAAGGTTACGTCCCGTAACCTCGGTCATCAATGAAAAAAATACATATCCAAGGCAACAACGACTCCTAAGAAAATAAATAACATTCATTTTAAATTTACCCCGCTCTTCAATATCTCTCAAGGTAACCGGTTCAAAATTGGAAGGGTCGGGGTTCGGAGTGAGGGTACCTTCTCATCCTAATATTAAAGGGGCACTTAACAGTTTCTACCCGGGTTCATTTTATAAGACACATCCTAGGCTCATTATTAGGTTCATTGGTTAGGCCTGAGGATCGTTTTGCTCTGATACCACTTTGTAACACCCCCATTTATTTAGGAGCCTTTAGCAAGACATTCCCAATAAATAGGACTTTACCATCTCGGTTGCCCGAGGTAAATGATACAAATTAAAACAAACCAAAGTACTTAATAACTTTAACTGAAGTAACGATCTTATTACATTGCCAACCGATTAAATTTAAACCTTAACATTACAATTTACTACGCAGCGGAAATTACATAAATAAAGTTGTATAAGTCAACTAAGTGATCTAGACAACAACTATGGTCCAAGTCGAGCTCACACCCCAATGCTCCCAAGTCAGCTAATCTTTAGTACCTGTCAAATCTGCTCCCCATTATGGTTCATCACAGGTGTTCACGAATACACTGTCAACCACGGGGTTGAGTAGGATAATCACACAACATTAAATATACAAACTTAATAGATGTAAGCACGTGGAATAAATACCACCACCGATTCCCATCATATCCACACTAGTCGTCCCGGTCCGTGACCGAGGCTCCACCACACCGTCGTCCCGCCAACTCCTGGCCCGGGGATAAGCACAATTGTCGTCCCAGTCCGAGACTGAGGATAATCTCATAACTCATTGTCGTCCCAGTCCGAGACTGAGGATAATCTCATAACAATCTCATGTCCCGCAATATAAACACAAATGTCGTCTCAGTCCGAGACTGAGGATAACCGATAAAATAGTATGCCAATACAAATAATCCAATCCAATAAAACAACAATAATTTACGCATCCATTCAATCCCACAAAAGAAAACGAGTTGAGTAGTTATCCTACCTGACAAGCAAATACACCAATTACGCACTCCAATAATGCAATCCAATCAACAAATAAAGTTCCTCAATAACACCGTCACCTAATGCAAATAATAATTCACAATTACTAGCTAAACAAATTATAAAATAATTAAACCAATTATAAACTAGTTATATTAATTATACCGTCTCAAACCCAACTTAAATCCCAACCCATAACTAAAACTAATTGATAAAACTAATTAACGCATAACTAACTCATAAAATAAAAACTCACTCCCTCACAAACTAACACACTCCTAATTAGGGGGTGTTTGGTTCACGCGTGGGTATGGGTTTGGAATCGGGAATCATACCTGGGTGGTATCGGGTTGGAACTTGATACCTCATACCTTGTGTTTGGTTCAATTTTGGGGGTATGGGGTTAGAAATCAATCAAAGCTAAAAAAATCTTCAAAATATTATTTTTTTAATAATAATTTTTATACTATTAAATCATGTAGATAAAATTTAATCAAATAAAAATATAAAAATATTTTTTTACAATTTTTTTATCACTTTTTAATATCTCTAATTTGATGCCATAGGTATCAATCTCATACCCACCCCCCTCCATGGGTATGAGAAACCCATACCTCGTGGGTTTGAGGTATGGGTATGAAACCTTCATTTCCGTCAAACAAACACATGGTATGGGTTTGGATCATTCCAAACCCATACCTCATACCTATATTGGGTGAACCAAACACCCCCTAACTAACTTAATTAACACTAACTGATAAAACAACAAACCCGTACACGACTTAATGAGACACACATACACACCCTCTCGGCAGCCCCCTCCTTGCACGAGCTTCACCGTGAACCACCCAGCCACGGTGGCCCCCTGACCAGGACCACCTTCACCCGACACCCCCTGCAACCGTCTCAACAACAATCGGCAGAAGCAACAACAACAGCGGCCTGCACACAACACACCACACGACACCAACACCACCACTCACTCACCACCGCCGTGAGCCACCATCACTCCAACCTAGCACCAATGACACTCCCAAACGAGTCCACCAACACGACAAAAATAGCAACCATCGACCCTGACACCATACAACACAACCCAGCCGACACCATGAACCTTCGCCGAGACGGCGCTAAAACATAGTACTACCACTCGCCCTCAATGCTCGACATCAAGACCACCTAAGCTTCACCACCGTGGAATACCACCTCACCATGCTCAGACACGGCGGTGCAGCAGCCCAAAACCGCACCTGCGACACTACCAAAACACAAGCAAACCGCAGCCCTAACATTACCAAGCAACAACTCGACACCCTTCGAATTTCTGGCCACCACCACGCAAACCACCAGCTTGACAACCCCCGACTACCCACCGAGGTAGACGCACCACCACGGACCAACCCCAACCCAGGTTTGGTCTTAAAACAGGCGAGGCAAGGTCAAAACCCGTGTATAACCCTCGGTTGCCACCGAAACCGCAACCACAACAATCACCCAATAAAACCTTAACCCCAGCCGGTCAACGGTGGTCAAAATAAGTCCAGGGTCAGTCACGGTGGTCTTGGGTTGAGGTCATGGTCAAGGCAATTCATACGGGTATCTAAGGTGCGTATTATAATTGTTACAAAAATCGATATATTATATAATAAGACGGTCTTACCTTGAGACGATAATAAAAGACGATAACTTCCTTGCTATTCACCTTCTTATCCTCTCTCTCTTTTGTGAATTATTTTCAGATTTGATGAACTTATAAACTAGGTTAGACACCATTAATTTGTATTTATAGGCTAGGTTAAGGACATGTATTTCCTAATTAGGAAACTTACTAATAAATAATATGTATTCTACTATTAATATTGGTATCACTATTATTTTTTTATTATTATTACTATAGCTATAATTTTTATATTACTACTCGGAAATCCGAGTACGTATCCGAGGTCCACATGGCTCATAACACATTTCCGACCTAAATTCTTATTTTATTATATTATTCTTATTTTATTAAATTATTCCTTCTTACTCACAATTATTAATTATAACGTCATAATTAACTATAAAAAAAATGCCCGAAACATAAATATAACTTCCATCAAATTACAGGGTATTACATACATAAATTAATAATAACAAGACAACCAAGCTTTCCTTACAAGAGCTACTGTCAAAATCGCATCTCATAAACTATTATAACGAGTAAGTTTGCTATTAATCATAAATTCGGATTCCGCGAAAGTGGTAATTAAGCCCTTAACTTTGTTCAATTCTACAATTAGGTCTCATAAATTTCATTTGGGGCAAGCAAGCCCTTAAGTTTTACCAAAAGTGAATGCAACCCTATTTTTAAAATTTTCACAAGAATTTTAATTAAAAATATTTTATATTAATATTAAACAGTTATTAAATACTAAAAATTACTAATTGCAATTTTATAAATTTTTACTTGATTTATTAATCATTGAAGAACACTTTTACATACATATTTTTTTTATATAATTTATATAGTATTCATACATATATAATAAATTGTTTATGTACTATAAAATAAAAAATAAAAAAATCTCAATATTTAATACTCCCTCCTATTCATTCATTTTGTCCCTCTTCTATTTTGCACAAGAATTAAGAAAATGATTTTGGACCACACAAAACACTCTATTCCACTCTACCCCACATGTAATTAAATTTGGACCACACAAAAGTTACCAGAAAAGGAAAGAGTGACAAAAATCCGACTAACTTCGATAAGGAAATAGGGACAAAATGAATGAATAGGAGGGAGTATAATTTATTTATTTTAAAATTATAAAACAAAATATTTTATATTTAATAAATTGTATTAAAAGTGATTTTAATATAAACATTTGGTGAAAATTAAGCAAATGGGATTGAATTTCACTTTTGGTGAAACTTAAGGGTTTTGATTGCTCCAAATGAAACTTATTGAGCCTAATTTCATGATTGATCAAGTTAAGGCAGTTAATAGATTCTACAACCAGTTGTATGCTCTAGAACCCGAGCTATATAATAAAATTTTTAAGTTTTGTTTTAAAGAAGTCGAGTTATACCATAAAATTTCTGAACTCACTCACTATGACATAAAAAAAAAAAAAAAAAAAAAAAAAAACTCTTTAAGAAAGCTCAAAAAAATTACACATAAGCTCGACGAGATATAACTTGGTTGTATAGTGTTATTGTACCACAGGAGGTATAATGTTATTTGTGAAGTTAAGGGGCTTAATTACCACTTTCGCATTTCCGTTCTTTTTCCCAATTACAGTGCGTCATTTAACAAAAAGATTAGAAGACAATATTTCATTACCTTGAAACAATCTTACTTTATTCTGATTAGGGGTGAACAAAAAGTGGTCTGGACCGGCAAACCGGACCGACCCGAACCGTCCGGTCCGGTCCAGGCCGGATACATACCGGTCCGGTCTCCGGGTCCCAAAAAATATGGTGACCGGTCTCCGGTCCGATCCGGTCCGGTCCACATAAAAAAATAAAACTAAATTTGCCTTATAAATTAGTACCGGTCCAGTCCAAACCCGGAAAAAACCGGACCTAAAGGGTTCTGGTCCGGTCCGGTCCGGGTCCCCTTCTAACTGGTCCGGTCCGCGGTCTTGGGATATGTGGTTATCCGGTCCGGTCCGGTTTTGGACCGGTGAACACCCCTAATTCTGATATAGGGTTTAGAAAAAAATAGAAAAAAATATAAAATTGCTAAAAAAATTCAAGAAATTCCATAATATATATGAGGTCATGAGCAATAAATTATATTGAATTATAAAAAAATCAATTTAGATAATTTATTATCGTAATTTATTTTCGCAATACAATTTTTACTCATTACAGTACTTTTTACACTAAATTTTCCATTTGTCTACCCTTGATTAGAAAACATCAAATCTAATTATCCCTTCCTCTCTATTATTGAATCATTAACCATCTCCAACCTCCATCAAATTCTTCAATTATAAATAATTATTCGACCATAGAACATGTATTTAATTCATTAGGACTAATTAAATTGGCTCTTTGCTACAATTTTTTATTTTTTTTATATTTTTTTAGTTAGGGTTTATGTTATAATTAATTAGGGTTAATTGATGTGAGATGGCTTGGGGTCCTTGTATGTTGCCGACGACATAATCAGTGTTCCCAGCAAGGAGGACAGAATTGGTCGACGAAGGCTGTCTAGAGGTGCCTGGTTCTAAAGTTATTAACGAACTACACTAAAAAAAAATTACGTTTACGCACTCAATGATTGATGTAGTACACAAGTGCAGGTGTGCAATCCCCACGCCACCATACAAAATGTAGTGCAAAACATACTACACAACTAACACAATGTAAATAAACTAATGTAGTATGCAGTACACAGTACCACGGTACTTACGAAATCGATATAGTACTATCGGCGACTCTAACACCCAACGGAATCTCAACACACCATCATCCCATGCCACCACCCTGACCCACCCGTGCGAACGTCGACAACAACCGCCAAAAATAGAGTATGTGAAATTAAAGGGGAATGGGTGATTAAAATTAGAGAGAATACATTAGATAGAAATTAAAGAGGAAAAATGAGAGGGGAAATGTAAGGGGTAAAATTGTCAATTATATACTGCGATGAGTAGAATGTGTACTGCGAAAATCAGCACCCTTTATTATTTTCAGTTTATATAAGTTGAAGTGACTTTAAAAAATTATCTAATGCATAATATTGTGACACTGAAAGGTAATGACTAAATAAGGTGTTAGAAAAAAAAAGTTTTATCCATTTTAATTTTATTGTTCAATCTCCCAATTTAAATTAGTCCAAATTAATTAACCGTGTTATATGACAAAATAATTTAAAATTTTGAGAAATAGTGGTAACACGACTCAATAAACAACCAATTAAATTAAAAATGTGAGTCCGTAATATTTGGCGAGTTGAAAAGCGAATGAATGAGCGACGTTAATGGTGGGAAGTCGTGATGGGGAGGGGTCGCGATGTGTGGGTTATGATGGGATGAGGTGTCGCATATGGTTATGAGAAAGGTTAGTGATCACGCATGGGATGGGGTTGGGATGGTGGTTATGTTGGAGGTACAGGACGTAGGAGATGGTGGAGACAAAATGCAAGGGGTTGGTTAGTTGTGGAGGACCGTTGAGATTTCACCTCTCATAAGTTAAAACGCCGAGAAGAAAAAAATAAAAAAAATACTTTTGAGTACAATCAAGCAACATAAACCTATCAAATTGTATGAGTTATGGGTAGGCAAAGTAAATTTTTCTAAATTTAGTTATTTACTAAATCAAAAATACATAAGTTTGTACTTTTAATAATACTTTTCGTTGCCACCCGTGCAGTGCACGGGTTCAAAAACTAGTATTTAATTATAAAATGATCACATATTTGATGAAAAGTGACCGTGTGAAACAATAATCTTATCTTTATTAATTCAGAAGACAATGCTGAATGGAGAATGCGCCACGTCATTTGTACAGTTTTTTTTTTTTTTTTGGAAATTCAGGTTATGGTGGGTCCCATTGGTGTGCAAAGAATTTATTTCTTCAAATCGTTTGCCAATACAAATACAACCATGCGACAATTTTCGTCTTAAAAAAAAATTATGAAATAATTACATACAATCGGGATAAATGAAATTAATAGCATATAATCGGAATGAATTACAAATTGGAATAAATGAATAAATTACATATAATCGGAATGAATTACATAATTAATAATAAAATTATATAATTACGAGAATAAATTACATTTAATTACGGGAATGAATTACATATAATGGGAATATATTACAGAAATTAATGAAATTAATTATTACAAACAATGTGAATAAATTAAATAACTTAAATAATTTTTAAAACTAGATAGTACGATGTTGTTGAGCGCTTAGTGAGAGATCTATGTGCCGAATATGGTAAAACTCTTATTGATGTTAATCCGTCTGTAATTTGAAATGAACATTCACCCGGTAGTTGTGGTTTTAACGCATCCTATTTACGTGGAGAATGTTTATTTCCAGTTAGATCACTGATCTACATTAAACATGTAGATCATTGATATAGAACTATTAGATAATTACAATAAAATTGTAAAAATAAAATATTCATCAAAAAACATTCATACCGTCATAAATACAAACCCGTGCAATTTTGCACGGGTTTAAAACTAGTTCGGGTTTATTTCCAATGTACAAACTTCAAAATTAGGAAGCTTGGAAAGGAGTGTATAAAATAGTCGGTGACTACGGTGAGTCGTGAGCCGTTGATAAAGAAAGTGTAGAACGAAGTGTATATTCCTTTTGGCGCTCGTCCTTATTTGAACACTCGTCGCTCTCCTACTTCCATACTCTCACATTCCCCTCTTTCAAACCCTAACAAAATTCGATCAATTTAAAAATCTAAATCAATCAAATCATGAAGATGAAATCGCCATTGAAGCAGCTCAAGCTTTCTGTTCCTGCTCAACAATCTCCAATCACCAGTTTCCTGTAAGCTCCTCTCTTCTTTTTCTTCAAACCCTAACTTCATGTTTTAAGCGAAAATGTGTTACTCAATCGATGCTCTCTTTTTGAGTTTTAATTTAGGACTGCAAGCGGAACTTTTCAAGATGGTGATTTGATGCTTAATCATAAAGGATCACGGCTTATGTCTCAAGATAATGATTCTTCTGTAAGTGTTGCATTCATTTTCAACTTCTTTTTTTTGGGTATTTTTTGTGTTTTTGTCGTTGTGAAATCAGTAAAAAAGTTAATTTTAGAGTGACGAAATCGAATTGTTGTGTGTTGTGTACAGCAATTTATGTGATAGAGTAAGTTGTTAGTTCCATTGTAAACTATCATTTGAATAACATTGCCGTGTTTCTTAAGTCTTATGGGATTATTATCGGTTTGAGGGGTTACGAAATATCGGGGAGGTTCTGTCGAATGATTTAAAAAGGTCACAGATTTCTGATCGTTTTGACGAAAAAAGGTTATAAGTTTGCTGGTAGTGAATGATGCAATCTAAATTAAGACGGAAATAAAGAAAGATAGAAATGCAGTTGTTCGATCACAAGAATCGATAGGCTACCCCAATAATAGAATTGCGGTGAATTAATCACCTAGATTCCATTATAACAAATGAGATAAATCTCACAAGTTCATTCATAAAATTCATTGGTTGTTTATTACAAAGTGACTAATGCCCTTATATATGCTACTAATGACTTGGGAAATAAGAAACAAAAGGGTAAATGACTAAGCTACCCTTAGCTCATTTTTGATGTGTATCAATACCCGCCCCTTGAAACGATCCTTGTCCTCAAGGATCAAAGACAAGTTATAGTTCAAGTGAGGCATAACATGACACCTTCTACCCAGATCAAAAACCTCTTCATGTTTAGCGACTTGTATCCGCCATAACCCTCCTGGATCAAAGACATAACACTGATTGTTTTCATAGGTTTGTTCTCCAAGTTGGCTGCCTTCACATTCATATTCTTGCAGATCCGTCATCACAGGCCAACAGTCATAACTTCCACTTGGATAAAAAATAAAGGAACTAATTGCCATGGTCCTTAGAAAATAGCAGTTGATTATTGCACATTCCTTCCCCCATCTTGAATTCTCTTTGAAGTACTTGAAGGTTGATAGCATGTTGCGGCTTAAACCTGCAGCACCATTAGGATTGACTACCCAAAATTGTTTCATCCCATGTACTAATGGACCTGCCTCTACTGGAGGGAAAAATGACATCATGATCTCAGTACCACCTCCGGGATCAAACACATAGTTGAGTGGCAAACTCCTCTGACTTATCTGTTTAAGAAGTGTAAGCATAAGCAACGAAAATCCTTTTCGTATAAAATTCCCCAAGGTTATGAGATGACCATGGTGGTATAGGCCAACATCCAACTTGTATGCAAAAGCTCTTACTAGACTGGCATGTGGAAGGATTACCATTTCCACACGAGCAATATCATGTTCACTGTTTGAATCTTCAGCCGGTAACAATAATGCACCATCGAAGATAATATAAGAGCCAATTTGCAGCCAAAAGAGATTGTAGCTGATAAGAACCTTGATAGCTTTCTCACACACCCTAACATTAGAATCTACGGGACAATGTGTGTTTATTTTAAACTTGCCTCCATCAATATTCTTCTGGACATAATGACATATTTGGTATTCCATATTAGTTTCAGGTAAGTAACAATGGTTGTCCCGTAAACCATATTGCCACCACAAACCTCCCGGGTCAAAAACGTAGGTAAGGAACACAATACTCTCATATGTCCTGATAGTGATGTAGTTGGACCATGAGGTCAGAGGGTTGAATAGTTCCCAAGTACATTCCGTAGTAGTACCTTCCTCACCCCTAAAATCATCCTTGTCCTCAAGGGTGTAAGGGCAAACCAAAGTTGATGTATTGCTTACTAGAATGCCAGGATCATATGGCATGGAGATCCAAGTACGACAAAGGTCAACACCATGCTGAAATATTACAACTCTAATGCCATTAATCAATATTGACATTCCATGGTCACAACGAAATGAATGCTTATCCCAACTACATAATTCCTTAATATTTGGAACTGACCTCAAATCATACTCTACTCCTAATTCCTTTGGTTTGTATACATTTACACCTATGATCCTTGATATGGTTGAGCTCTTAAACCAATCCATATCGCTCGACAATAGAGGCAACACGACATTTTCAACAAGGTTGGTGGAGTGAAATGTATATAACATGATAACAGACTTGAAACTCACCTCAGAACATAGACGTTCACAGTGCAGATTTCGATCATCAAACTCGTCAGAATCATGAGTTATCTGATCAGAGAGCTGACGGTTGACACAAAACAAAGCCGAGAGTCTAGAGAAACGTAGTCTGTTTGCACATATAATGATCAAATCCCGAAATTGTGAGTTATCTAATGCACCCAATCTGGCAAACACCCATCGCTTGTACTCCAAAGACTCATCCCATTTGTCATTAATTTCATCCGATCCAGACTCATCGTGTACAATATGTGCAGTTTGGGGAATTTCCAAAGTTGCGCCTGGTTGTGGCATCTCACCAAACATGTATCCAACACTTGGCTCAACGAAATCACTGTCAGTAGATGGAGTATTATGGTCATCACAAACCGTGTCTAACACAAGCTCGTAATCACCTCGGGTGGAGTCAAGTTCAGCAACTTTGGCAGCTTGAGCCATTTCTAAAATAAAAGTTGGAATTGGCAATTTATCGAACACCTTGTGTGCAGATTGTAATTGAGCGTTTGGTATTAAATAGCATTTGGACATAGGCTGAACCACATCATGTAGTTTATCATCCAATCCAAAATTTTGTACTACACATTGGAAGTCAGCTTGTACAAAACCATTAGCATACCGTTGATTACCTTCACCGTGAATGGTTGCCTCTTGAGATACCTTTGATGTTGCAGGTGGTGTCACCAATATGAGTTCAGCCTCTTTATCACAAGGTATATTAGTTGAATTTGTACCGATGAGAGTTACCACTTTTTGTGGCTGATTTGAGAAAGTATTTGGTTCAGGAATTTTATCAAACACCTTATGTGTGCCCGTTGTGGTATTGCTTTCCTGGGAAATAGATGGCAACTTGCTACCATTCACGTTCCCTTGGGCAGCCAATTTTAAAGCGAATCCTTCTAAAGCTACCGCCAATTTCTGCACTTCTACTTTGAGCGACGCAATATCATCAGACGACACCATTATTCTTTTTTTTTTTTTTTTTTTTTTTTTGGATAGAGTGGCAGTCACTAGTCCGAGGATGGACTAACTCTGGTACCAAATGATGCGATCTAAATTAAGACGGAAATAAAGAAAGATAGAAATGCAGCTGTTCGATCACAAGAATCGATAGGCTACCCCAATAATAGAATTGTGGTGAATTAATCACCTAGATTCCATTATAACAAATGAGATAAATCTCACAAGTTCATTCATAAAATTCATTGGTTGTTTATTACAAAGTGACTAATGCCCTTATATATGCTACTAATGACTTGGGAAATAAGAAACAAAAGGGTAAATGACTACCCTTAGCTCATTTTTGATGTGTATCAGTGAATAAGTGAATATGTTCAATTCTATAATATGGAAGTCTGTTTATTGGTGTTTGACGAAATTAGGAACTGATTGTATTAGTGAGTAGTGACTAGTGACTAGTGACTATTAATTGAAAAGCTTTGTGATATATTCATGACATGTTTATAGCTGCCTCGAAGACCTGTGACGAGTATTGGGTTTTTAAACATCGAAAATTCAATATGATGTGTTACTGTGTCATTCTGATTAACCTTTATTGCTTGTACAACATATTCATAAACAGAAACTCCTATGCCGATCTTTGGCTGTGTGAGTCAACTTCAGTTGGCTTGTGTTTGTGTAGTTCAATATTAATATCGTAGGCAGTTGTTTGACTTGTTTCAATGTTTTCCTTTATAGTTTCTGAATAAGCTTTGTTTGACTTCTTTTAAAGCATTCAGATTCTAGGGAACTTGACTTTCAGGTTTCACTGGAAGACCTGGAGACAGTCAAGGTCATTGGCAAAGGAAGTGGTGGAGTAGTGCAACTTGTTCATCATAAGTGGGTCGGAAAGTTGTTTGCTTTAAAGGTAATTGTGTTTGTAGCTATAAGTATTATGAGTTGAAAATAAACGTTGCTACAACGAATGAGGTTAATCTAGTTGCCTTACACATGTGTGAGTTGAGATTCTTTGTAGTTATTTTCAGTGTCATTCATAGGATATTTTTTGTTCATCTTTGCTGTGTTTGTTAGTAAGAATTAACAATTTCATTTTTGTAACCCTTCTAGTTTTTTGCATAACAAATTACGATGATAGCCATGGCTCAATTCACAGTTTTGCAAACTTCAAAACTCGAGAAAAATTGTGTAGCTTCTGTCGCATTTTATCTTTGAACATGATTTAGGCCATTTGGATCTCTAAGGGACTGGTTTGACACGTTGTAGGTTATCCAAATGAACATACAAGAGGAGGTCCGTAAACAAATTGTACAGGAGTTGAAAATCAACCAATCATCTCAATGTCCTCATGTTGTTATATGCTACCATTCATTTTATCATAATGGTGCGTTTTCCCTTGTTCTGGAGTACATGGATCGCGGATCTCTTGTAGATGTAATTAAACAAGTCAAGACTATCCTTGAACCTTACCTTGCAGTTCTATGCAAGCAGGTACAATTAAGTGTCCTTCATTTTGACACATCAATCCAAGACCTTTTGCTTTCCTGTTTCTTGGTGAAGTTCTCACTTTGTTTCCTATGCATAGGTGTTGCAAGGCCTTGTATATCTGCATAACGAGAGGCATGTCATACACAGAGACCTAAAGCCTTCAAATCTCTTGGTAAACCACAAAGGTGAGGTGAAGATTACCGATTTCGGAGTTAGTGCCATGTTAGCTAGCTCTATGGGCCAACGTGATACATTTGTCGGAACCTATAATTACATGTCGGTAAGTTAACAGTTATTTATTTTTATGGATTTAAGCAATTTCTTGATAGACGATCTATTATAAATGCTTGTAACAGCTTTATTGCCATGTGTTTCATCTTTACGGCATGAATTGACGGCCGCTGTTGTCATTTCAGCCAGAGAGAATTAGCGGTAGTTCATATGATTATAGCTGTGATATATGGAGCTTGGGTATGGTGATGTTAGAGTGTGCAATTGGACGTTTTCCTTATCTGCATTCCGAAGATCAACAAAGTGGGCCAAGCTATTTTGAGCTTTTAGCGGCAATTGTGGAAAGTCCTGCTCCTGCTGCCCCATCAGATCAGTTTTCTCCTGAGTTCTGTTCCTTTATATCTGCTTGGTAAGAACCTATAACTATCAACTACTTTCTGGGCAGACAAACTCCATGCAAGTGATGAACTCGTATGTTATGCATTTGTAATATAGAATTAACGGCCAGGTTCCTCAGAGCCAAGAATAAAACAGTCCAATGTGTGTGCTAGGGTTGGGCCAATGTTACGGGTCTAGGTTTCGGTAACAAATCTGTATTCTCATTATAAACAAGAGGAAACAAATTCTTACAAAGACCACCCCTACAGTCCATCAAATCCATCTTACTAAAATCTCAATTATCTCTTCATTTACACCCCCTTTAAACCAAGTATAATATAATGCATACATTGAATTTAACCAGAAAGATTACTTGGTCCAGCGTACGCGTTTTGTTTATTAAAGTTCCAGCCTTCCTCTCTTTCCAGCTCATATAAACTACAGCAGAAATTGAGCAGCACGCCCTCCATCCCTTCCCCTTGTATCTGGATGATTTGTAGTGATACTTCAAGCCAAGAGATCGTTATTTAATTTCTGGCTAAATATTAAAAGTTCTGCAGCAGACCACTAGAAAAAAAAAGGCATATCAGAGAATAGAGGGCAGATCAGTTTCCATAGTTCACACCTGCTTACAACACAAAACCCCCTTCTGCACAGATTGCCTAGCCTATGGTAGGCAGGGTACTATGAACATCTAAAGTAAAAATGATAGCATGCCTTGGCATCACAACAACATCCACTATTAATTTTGCCCATTTAAGGGTTGGACAGTCACGATGGAACACCTTATAAACAGATTTTAGACTAAGCTTTCCTGAAAAGCTTTAGATTGTGAGCAACAAAGTAGATAATAAAGAATGTGTTTATTCCCTTGACATTTTTATTACAAGTTGAGCTGCTTTCTTTTAGTCTTGAGTCATTCTGGGCAAATTTTGAGTTGTTTGAGATCCTCTTTAAATTGGTGGCTATACAAGTGGTTGCCTGTTATACTGTCAAGATATGTAGCATGAGAGAACAATTGTGTAACAGTTAACAGTTGCGAAATATTTGAATATGGGCCTCTGATAATCAACGTACCAACGATAGCTCCGTCAAAACATGCATCTGTTCATTTCAATTATGTCTCTACTGTTGGATCTTTTCAGGACACAGGGAGGGCTAGGGCCCCTATTATTTTTAACTTAATGTACTTCGTAGTACATACATAACCTCTGGGTTTCAATTGTTGAGTGTTGAATATAAAACATGAGGTCAAGGGTTCATATCTTGACCTCCTATGTTATGCTCTAAGACCCCTTACTGCTTGCTGAATGCTATTACCTGTTATGTGTCACGCCTAACATTTGCAAAAGACATAGCAGACTGAAGTTACTTGTTTTAGCTTAACATGTGGTATCTTCTGCAGCATACAGAAGAATCCGAGTGAGAGATGTACATCGTCAGACCTCCTGGTTTGTATATTTATTAAAAGTTGATATTGCTTTTGTTTTCCGTTATAAATTGATAATATCATTGTCTTTACTTAGTACTCTTTTGGCTGCAGACTCATCCATTCATCAAAAAATTCGAGGACAAGGACATCGATCTGGGAATTTTGGTAGGCAGCTTAGAACCTCCGGTAAATTTTCCAAGATAGTTTCCTTTCAGTCCACATGTAACTGTAAAATGTACTACCATCAGGACTTCTAATTTCGTAAGGTTATTTAAAGAGCAAGTGAGACTTTTAAGTCATAGTGATCATTTTAATGTATCATTCTGAGGACAGTGCCTGTTTCTACACTCTAAAGTTAACAGTGCTTGTTTTTCCCCTCAGTACACCTTTACAAGTGATTCATTCCAATTCCATTGGAATCAAAGTGTCGTTGCATTTTTATTCGTGATTACGATGGAATAAAACAAAGTGGTTCACTAAACTGGTTGTGCTTTATATTGTGAAAAATCAGTTAATGCATTTCTTTACTCAATATTCTTCTTGAGTCATTCGGAAATGGCCTCTTTGTGTTTCTAACACAAGGGTAGGCCGCTTACGTTCCCCCTTACCCCGTAATTTGCAGAGGCCCTTGAGGTACTGCGGTGAAATGTTGTACACTACTTGTACACGTTTGAAAGTGATTTTATATCGTGCATTACACGTCGTCTGTTACGATAATGATAGCCTTGCCATTCAATGTAACCTTATACCAAAACGGTAATACTCTTATCAGTTTGACGGCTCGAATTAAGATCCGCTAATTTTATTTCAACCTCATATCCTTCTATTTGGGTACCTATGATATTTGGGTACCTATAATGCTCACAACCTTATATCCTTCTATTTTTCAAAATTGTGAGTTCTAACTTGTAACAACCGTTGACATACCAGAAACATATTATCAACTTAAAATATATTTGGTTGAAATTTTAAAAAACACAACCAATTACCAAACAAAACCAAGCTTGTTATTATTTGAGCATTTACTAGTTGTTGCACCGCGCCCTATCCCCAATTTGTTGAAATGTTAGGCAGAATTGAGTTGAGATTGAGCGTGTATTAATTGTAAACAATTAATGTATGGCTCGACTTAGGCGCAGGCTAGAATTACAAGGCGAATAACACTAACAGCGCAAAATCATGCCACATGTTTTGCATTACAGTGTCAGGAATGTAACACATAAGTAGCCACGATTCATTGGGAAAAGCAAAAAACGTTTTAAGTATTTAGACAGTGTTCCCAAAACACTAACTTTTGTCTAGATGATACAACGTGCCTGAAGTGGGTATTACGCAAAAGTATTTGTTTGGTTACTACGACCCAAAAGGAAACTAAGATTTAGAGTAGTTCATAATATACATGTGACCTACATAGAGATAATGGTCGTTGGGGTTGTCGTGGGTATGTCGTTCTAATCACGACGCTGGTTTGTGCTCCATCTTTGATAATGAATAGGTGTCGTCATTTGGCAAAGACTGAATTTGTGCAGAGGTGGAGATTGGAGTTTTTTTGGAGTTGCCCTTGCTGCAGCTAGTGTTTCACCCAACTCTTTGGTTCTGAAATTAAGTTCCGATGACACTTTTGTAGCACTACTCTCTGCTGTTCTGGGATAGTTTCGGTAGCAGGTACCCCTACTTGGAGTCTATACAGCGTCGCCGTCCACCTTTTTTAATCCCCATTTGAGGCCATTACTTATGGCATGTGTTGTAGTTGGGCCCACTTTGATTGAGAATGCTGAAGTCCGAAGTAGATTTTGCACCGCTTTAAATGCTTTTAGTGTCCTACTGCACATTTTCCAAACAGTTCTAGTTAATTTTGGTTTATCTATTTAGGTCTTTCACCTGTTACTTTTGATGCTGTTAATTTGTATAGTTGTATTTTCAAGAAACCATAAAGTAAATTTGAAACTTACTGACTACTGAGTGCTTCATCCTATAAATGTCAGGGGCCAGCATCATAGAATCTTCTCCGCATCAGTAGTAAATGTTGTTATTTGTAAATTTCCAGTGCCATCAGAAACTTCGCAGTTGAACGTCACGGTCACCCTGTATTTTAAGAGTTTAAAGTAGTAGAGTTGATAGAAGAGCGTAATAATTTGACGACGTCTAACTATTTTTACTGGAGCAGACTTTATAACATGTTTCTCCCTCCGGAACTAAAAATTGACAAGGCAAAAATGTACTCAAGGAAGGTGTCCGCAAAAGTGAAAAGAAAATCCCAGGATATACAACCAACAAACCAACAAGAGTTTCTCTCCCCTTCCCATGCTTATCTTCCTCCTCCCCTCTCTTTTCCTCCCTCTTACTGACAATGGGCAACATCAAAATCAAGAAGTTAATAAAGGTAAAGATACAGGATGAAATAACATTACATTATTAGCTCATTTGGGTCATCACATAAATTTTAATGGATGGGAGTAAATATACATGCATTATCTACACAATAGCTAAATTATCTTTCCACTTTCATCGAACAAACACCCGGTCCGAAACTGCTTCCTTCTTCCCCTCCTTTTCTCTCCTCCTCATTCACCCTCTCCTTTCCCGCCCCTTCTAGCAAGACAACTAATCAAACCTCAATTTGATGATCGAGACTTTACAAAATATAAGAAAAATACCATATTCAAATCAATCAGTGATCGTCTAGTGGTCAAGCTAAAAACCTCGCCAAATAATATAATCGATTAAAGTTCAGTGCTTTTACATAAGGAGTATTATGGCTTAACACGGAGAAACTAAACTTAAAATGAGTTTAATAGCAACTTATATCATCAAGCTACAACGCAATACAATGATTAAACTAAAACAACCACTTAATATAAAACCCAATAAGCTATAATAACATAATCGTGTTTGGGTAATGGTATTAGCAGAACAAGTCATTGATTTTTCACACAGCTATGTAAATGAATCATCCCTTAGACAGGTCTCACCTTTTAGAGATTGTTTTGAGAAGATCACGACTTCTTAATCATGGAAAGAACTAAATGTCCATTCAAAATGGTAATAGACTAACAACTAATACCAAGAGAAATTATGCCAAGTAAAGGCACGTGCTAACAAGACGACCTCAACCACTATAACGAAGTTAAAAGACCAACAATTCTTGAGTTGTGATAAAAGTGCTAACCATCTCAATTGGCGGGCCAGTGCAAATAGCCATGAATCTTGTCGTAAGACTTGAAAAAAGATGGGTCGCAACATTGTCTACAAATCGACGTAACTTTAGATGTGCCTGCACCATAGAGTAAGCATGAAATGTTGAATGTGCTACTTACAATGCGGGATAAAGATAATATGATGTTCTTC
Source organism: Silene latifolia (assembly GCF_048544455.1). Taxonomy (NCBI): domain Eukaryota; kingdom Viridiplantae; phylum Streptophyta; class Magnoliopsida; order Caryophyllales; family Caryophyllaceae; genus Silene; species Silene latifolia. The sequence continues at coordinate 124,452,451 of NC_133528.1, read as the reverse complement.
AACCTGAAAAACATGGTCCTATTAAGTACACATGGAATAGGGCACTGACTTACCAAATGCACGTTCAGCTATATCTATCAGTTCCGTAAAACCCCTCTCTCTTATATCTCCTAAGGAATTGAACTTAGAACCTCAAAGTGCAGAGGTAGGACTCTAGCCACATGGTAATAATGACCATGCCAAAATATCTTGATACTTCATTCTATCTTTTGACAATTCCTCGTTTTCTTTTTTTGGCTATTCAATGGAGTCACCCATGCCTAAATATCTTGATACTTCATTCTATTTAGAATACTCATAGATGAGTCTAAATAATATAGACTGTGGGTTAAAACATCACAGTCGGTGGTCTAAAAACAAAATGAACATGATACCGTAGTGGTATATAACCATATAAATTACCCATATTTCACACAGTCGGGTGAAATCAGATTGCAATTGGTAATCAAATTAGATTTTCTGTCAAGTTCCATCCTGACCTTCGGCAACATTATTTGTATAATTAAGGATAAATCAAGCTGAATAGATAGATTAGTAGAACGATAATTGAGACCTAATGTATATAAACTGAAAATTCCATGTCCAAGTTACCCCCCAATTTCGGTGCTCTTTAAATGCAAATTCCGCTATCTACAGCAGTTCCGAGTAGACCTTTAAACCTCATGAGTAGTAGGCCATCATCCTTAACATAGATTCTGAAGTCTAGCGGTAGAAGCGGCTTGTTAGCTCCAACAGCAGAAAATAAATCAAAATGCAAAAGAACCTGTAACATTTTTGAAGTTCAAGGAGTCATTATCAGTATACCACAATTCCTTAGAAATTCAGTGATTTATTTAGGACAGAAAACTGGACCATTTCTTCTTCATACTTTGCCTTTCTAGATCCCTACGGTTCATTACTGCTTATCCTTTTTTACTTTGCCTTGCTTTCTGTCTACTGTGTGTGCTTTCTGGTCTGTAAAAAGGCTTTGTCACATTGGTTATTATAGTCTTTCGAGCTTAGTTTTAAAGCCAGTGCACTTCCCCATGTTTATTCTTATGTTTTATTGTCCTAAATTAATCCATGTTTACTTTTGGACTCTGATATAGCCTCTTAAACATAACTAAATTGCTCAGTCTCTTGCTTAATCTTGTTTTGCAACTGAACCTATTACAATAACCTTGTTAAGCAATAATATCTTATCTTGTATATAACTTTATGAAAAGCTATAGAAGACTGCATCAAACCTTTTGGGACTTGATAAGTTGTATCTCATCCTACAACCTTTTTGCTGCCTCGTCAGTTTTCTGTCTTTGCCTCAAAACTTGAGCGTAAGCTTCTCGTTTCTATTTGAAAGCTGAAACCTGTAGACTGAAGGACTTCAATAAAAGTAAGACTGTTTAAATCTCAACACGATTTTGTTTAGAATATTGACATGTGATAGAACATTCAGCTTTTATAGGTAGTTTTCCTTGAGTTTTTGAGCACCGTCGTCAGAGGTTGATGAAATGTTACCAAGCTTCTGGCTTTAGAACCTCAATTTTTTCAAGTCAGTTGGTGAGACGAAGTTAAGTCAGTTTTCCAATTCAAGACCAAGTACTACCTATTTGCAAAAGCTTCATCACCTTTTTGGGACAACCGGCTGTGGCTAAAATGGTCATCAGTCCATCACTGTTTTTCGTCTTATCTTGTGCAATACCCTACCATCCTAGCAGGATAAGTAACAAATCACCCATAAATCACTAACATTAACACTCTAGCATTATAATCCTCCATTTTCTCCACGGTCAACAGCCTTATCAATCAAGTTCATCAAATGTGAAAGACGATACCCGAATAAAATACGAATAAAAATTTAACATGCTCGATTTCAAAAATCCATCACGCACTAATTTTTTCACACCATAGTGGAAAAATGGGGCCACCTTTTTAGTTACAGTTTCCGATCTTTTTTTTCCAAGAAATTATTTTGCCACCTAAAGTTTTCAATTCATGAAAGCCCCCCTCAGTTCAAATATCATTGACAATTCCCGAATCATGCCAACAAGAAATAACCAATATTCAAACCATTACAAACATAAATCATTCATAATCTACCGTTCTACACCATAAATTAACCAAATAGACAACCACACACAACAACAAACCAAAAGCAACATAGTTTAACAAATAATCACCGAAGGTAAAGCGACATATCAGGAAGAAAAAGAAAATACAGCAGGATCGGAAACTAAATGAAAAAAATGGAGGAAAATAAGCAAGTATCCCTTCATTAAAAGCCTGAGGCACGTCCTATATCCTCTGGATCACCAAAAGCAACATAATTTGCCTTGTACTATTGTTTCCTACTAATTCGGCATGTTTGTTTGATTAGGCTACTTATAAATGGTCCGGTTTTGAAAACGCAGTCGTGCCCTTAGACCATAAAAAAGACTACTTGTCAAAGAAATATCCCTCCTGTTACAAAAAGGGGGGTGGGAGAACAAAGGAAAGACTACTCATAATCCTTAAGTAGAAGTCGTGTTAATGTGCAGTGATCAAAGCAGGTCAGCTGTCATAAATGTTTGTGCAGTATCAAGGCCAATATCACAAATTAAGAAAGGAAATAAAGTATGACTCATTCCCCGGGGACCTTACAAATAGCTTCTCTTGATTCCACAAGAATAATTTTAGCACTTGGATTTCTGCAGGCTAAAGGGTTACAGCCTAAACCCTAATTTAATTCTTACTGCCCCACTTGGATTTTGGAGGAAAAAAAAGGAAAAAGGTGGAGGCAACCTCAAATTTCAAAGAACAAAAACAAAAAATAAGAAAAAAAGTTAAGAACAAGTAAAATTACTGCAGCAAGAGTCGAACACACCACACATGCCAGAATTAAATGCAAGTGAGGAAGAATATATGTGAACACCGCTCGTTCCGGAATCAAAAAGAGACAGCGGCTGAAGTCAGGAGCAGGCATAGCCATCAAAAGCTGCATAACAAGAAGAAGAAAAGAGGGTCACCATGAAGAAAGAAGCACACTTATCAATCATCGGAATAAATCAGAATTATCTGTTTATTTCAAATAGAAAATTGAACTAAAAAAACAGAAGAAAAGAAGACCTTGATCAAGATGCGGGCAATAATCTGAGTGTTCATCCTCTCCGGTTCAAACTACACAAAAGGAAAAAAAAAAATTAGCTTAGGTCTTAAGATAAGAGGACGAAGGGAGTATGTTCAAACTACATGTGTTCCAACTAATCGTAATGAGAGGTTACCCAAGCAAATATCCAACATTGTGAACTAACTATAAAGTCCATGAACACCAGCTTTGACAAGCTATCTTTCCGAGCTTTTTATTATACTCCTTTACCCTTAACTTGCCCGTGTATAGTGTACCGCAAGCATGAACTGAAGGTTTCATTTCCTTACCTTTTCTCCGTATTCTTTTGTTCTTTGGGGTAAACTGATTCTCATTGACGTTGATCGCTTATGCTTACAGGTAATTTTCAACTTTTTATACTTTCCTCTATCGGTTCCTGCATGGAGTGTATTAATGTTTAGGAAGCTCGTTTTATCGCTTAGGAAGCTCGTTTTAGTGAATGCCTCAAATAAACTCGAAATTTTGATAATGCTTGAATTGTAAACCAGGGTAATCTTACCCGCTTTTCCCTCTAGCAAATGATGGGCCATATCGTTTGGATTTTCCATATTAACATTTGATTAAATTCTATGCAACAAATATTCTACTAAGTACTTATAGGCAGTATCCGTGTTACAGATCTGTATTTGGCCCACTAAAAATTTGGCTACACTATTGTGTAAACTACAATACTCTTTAATTCCTCAGCTTGTTTGTATCTCCCAAGTCAAATGAGTAACGGGATCTTGAATTCGGAATAAAACGAATTTCTTATAACGTCGCTTATTTACTTATGCTCCTCTGCTTAAGCTAGCAGGGTAAACTTCTAGCTCAGTCAGACGACAATGTTGTTGCTGCCAGTACGTTTCAGAAAATTCTAGAATCATGGTATGTATGTGAAACCTTGGGGTTTGTTTATTCTTGTTGTAATGTTTAAACTGAATGAATACATGTGAGTACACTAAAAATTAGACTTGATACATATAGTTAGGGACCTCAGTCATTCGAGAGGTTAGACGCTTACCTTTTAGGACTGATTGGAACCAATTTAAAATGAAGCTTTTAAAGCAAAACCAGTATTAGCATCTCCGCAACTCTGTCAAGAATAATTTGAGTGAGTTGTTGAGAAGAGTTTGCTCTAAGCAAAGAACTTTGAGAATTAATGGATGAGGAAGTGTAAAGAAAAAAAGAGATGTATTGACGGCAGTTTGGAAAAGAAAACGAGAAAAAAGCACGCAGAAGAAAGACTAAAAGAGAGAGGATTTATAAATTTGTGCAATGCATTAGAATAGGACCAATTGTGTAAAAGTTAATTTTTACATGTTTTGTAGGTTAAAATCTAATTAGATGCAAAATAGAAGACCATTTTCAAAATCTGTATCCACTGTTCTTTTTTTTTTTTTTTCTTTTTTTTTTTTTGCTAAAAATAGGTACATTAGGGTTGAGATTGCTGCTCCATTGTCCAATGTTTATCTGACACTCGTTCGAGTGGAGTGTTGTAGCTATAGCAAAACCTGTTTAAAAAACGCTTCTTAAACTAAGCTCAGATTGTTGGTATAGGTATGTAGTCACAAATTACCTTAGGTACGCTAACGACATAATGAGATAAAATCAACAAAGTGATGGAATCATTCACGACTTACATAGGCAAATAAGCATTCAGCTTTAAATCTGGGATGTTGTTATGCAGAAAATAACAGTTATTAGAAAAGCAGCAGCATAGAAGTTGCAAAATCTGTTAGGAAAAATAACTTTTTATTATGTTTATACATTGGCAATAGTATAGTGACAAAGTTGTTTCGGTGTGTTGATGACATAATACAAAAAATTATACAATGTAAAGGAGTTATTCATCACTTACAGAGGCTTGGATATATGAACTCGCAAATCTGAAATTGCTTCGGGTATATGCAAGCTAGTCAGTGATATATAAACAAACAAAAAAAATTAGACAAGTATTAATGTGCGATACTATTGAATAATAAAGTAGGGAAAGAGACATATATATTTTGATGCTTACATATTTGTAGAGGTAGGTGATGCTATGTAATTATATCTGCAAGACGCAGCACGTCGTAGGATACTACATTCCTTACGCAATTGTTTGGAAGAAATTCAGGTGGTGTGCTTGAGATTACTGTTACTTGCTTAGCCGTCCTTGCACGAGACAATGCTACATAAAGTTGACCATGAGAAATTTCAAATTCTTGTCCAGTTTTAAGAGACATAAAATAGCCCATTCCCCCTATAAATATCTAAAATCTAAACATCTATATCAAGTAGAAGTAATATTTATACATACATACTCCCATCAATCTCTTCCTAAATCCAAAAACAATCACAAAACATCCTACTTCCTTCGTGGCTATCAGATGGCCAGGAACGCGCTAGTAATTCTACAAATTCAGGAGAAAATTGACAGAATAGTGCAAGAAGCACGTAAATTTTTCAGTCGTTTAGATGTGGTCATGGTACCAACTGCCATCTGGGATCTTTTAAGTAACTCACAGCCTACTCTAGAAGTTCTCAGACGAATCAGAGCAAACAACTACCAATAAATACCTGTAGCAAATAGCAATGCAAAATGACCTGGTTTCTAACGGTAATGCACAAATGGCAAGAGGTAAGATATTAATAGCAACGTTCACCTTGAAAAAATTATCTAACCAACAACTATTTTAAATTAATGCAGAAGCAGTTAGCAAGAAATATCAGGAACTTTATTATTCCTAAATCTCCTTATTAATTATGCTAGGTTTCATCACCGCGTCGTCGACACCCTAAGACCACAGTCACTTGCGCCCAAATGCTTCTAACGGAAATAATAAACCACGAATAAAAGGGGTAAAGAGGACTATCGATTTGATGGTCTGGAAAGGTGGCGCCGGCGTCTATGCGGTGGATGTGGGCATTGGCAGTGGTAGAATGTAGTGGTGATTGAGAAAATAGGTGGAGAGACGAAAAGAGAACAGAAAATGCATAGGAGGATCAGTTTGGAAAAAAAAAAAGAGATGAAGGGAAAGGCAGAGTAAAAATTCTTAGTACTCGTATTATTCTAGCACACGTGAGGGGCACGGGAAACACTGTTCTTGGAACAGTACCACACGTGAGGGGCACGGGAAACACTGGAGTATAGATATAGATATAGATATAGAAAACGTTTTGGGTCATGCATAAATGATCTAGAAGAGATAGTACACATTATATAGACCATGTAATCTAGCACACTTGGACCAATTAGTAGAACAACAAAAGATGAGGAAACGCAATGCCATAAGATTAGTTAGGTAGGAGACAAGTCTCATTTTGGTTAGACATTGAAGAATTAAACACACACCACATAATTTTCAAAAGTTCTTATTTTTATGGATAAGATTTGCTATGTGTGTGTGACTTAGCTTAATATTTGAGATTGTCAACGTGGAGGTTTACCTTATATTTATTTATAATCAATTCTTTTGAAAATTAAGTTTGCTGTTAATAATTTGTAATTAACGCCGTTTGGCGATTAACCCACACTTTAGTACAAAATGTCTTCAACTCTCTTTTATTGAGAGTGACAGGTTTAGGACCATGGATCCTATGCTTTATTCCATTTTCTTTGATATCCTCGTCAATGGTGTCCTTTAGTGAGAGTGACAAGTTTAGGACTATGGCCCTTGTTCTGCACAGAGGCTCGCGCCTCAATGGGGTGTCCAGGTCAGAACTCAACCGTGTTTGTTCTCGTCTTTTCCCTTTAATCTATTTTCATATTTGTAATCGGTTTTTACCATTTCGAATATTTTCAAACCTTTTTATTTATTTTCACAAGTTTTAACCATAAAACATTTTTCAGGTATTTTAAAATCTTTTATTTCATTTCTTTACATTTTCAAAACAAACATATTAGTCACCAACACAAAGTCATCCTTGGTTCTATATACCATGCCGGATTTTAACCCGGGTACGATGATGAGTATCGACTAATTATATTCAAATGAACTTAAAACAATTAGTTCATGATCATTCTCTAAACTATCCATGTCAAGTCGAACCCGACACCGAGTATCATCAAAATAATGATGATTATTCGAGTCTCGTTCCTCAAATCAACAAATGCGGTCTAAACGGCCCTTTCAAACCAAATCGGGTCAAATACCCATTTTTCAATACGTTTTATAAACGTTTTTCAAATGGTCAGAGCACGGCATATAACCGTTGGCTGACCCGCGCCTAAACAGGCCTTTTCTTTCTTATTTTCAAAACCAGGGGAGGCCCCCTTACACCGCCGGCATGCTCGCGCCTCATGTGGCTGCCTGGCACAGGGCTTGTTTTCCTTCCAGCATTAGTCTAGGACGATCCCGACTCCGGCTAACCCGGATATAGGACGGATCAGATGACTATTCGTTCATTCAAAAATCACATTTGCAAAATGCCCTACTAAGACAAATGGATCACGTTATGCACCATAAACCTAATATGGTAAATGAATGTTTAATTTCTGTCTTGCATGCAAATCAACCATAAATCCAACTCGACATCTTATACTTGATACTTGGATTAAATCAACCGACTTAGAAAGCTCTCACATGTTAGGTTTAAATTATTGGATGCGCATTCATGCATTTAAACCGTTTTATCAACTTTTGCATTCAACCAACCAAGATCGATCAATAGAGGCCGCTACTGGGGGCGGGATTGGGTGTCTGATTAAAGGGCTTCCCAATACGTACTTTCACCTCTTACTCAGAAACTTTGGATAGTGGACGACCTTATCCAGGGCGTACGAGAGTCATTCTAGAGATAGGATGCTAAAGAGGGACGATTCCTTATCTTTAGTACCTATGTCAAACACTGCTTTGTGCTTTTTTTGACCGAGGTATAAAGTGGATTCGAACGGGTTCCAAGCATCCCACAAATTCTTGGTGGCGACTCCGAACATCTCTAATCGTTTCGAGACCCTTATCGAGACGAAACCGACCGATCTAAAACGATCTGGTCGAAAGCATTTTTACGCCACCGAACGTTGCTTTCAAAAGACCGCTGCCATTGTCCACAGATCGGCTGGGCATACGCAAGTGGGCCATGTCCACACATAGCAATATTTTATAATTTAGTTAATTGTAGTCAAAGAAGATACCTAATTGTTTACACTTTTTATGTCCTGTACGACCAAAATATTAATACTAAATCCGTTGGTCTTTGAATTTGTGATAGTGAATAGAGTTTGAGTTGGAGTTTGATTTAGAGTCCAAATTTTTTACATTCAAGGTTAACATGTATTTTCCTATATTTATGAAGTATTTCATACTCCTAGTAAAGTAGTACAATTTCGTTAAGTCAAGAGGTGGGGTAAGACTTTCTCTATAAATATAATAAAAAAGCAAAACTAAAAAATACACGCGGCAGTGTAATATTTGGCTATATGCCTATATGTCTATATAAGCTCTCCCCATAATCCACGCTTAAGCTGTTAACCAACACACAATTAAAAAATCATAATCATCATGAATGAATTCCAAAAGCTCAAAACGCCTACCTCTCTACCTACTTTCGCCCTTTCCTCTTCCAGCCTTCCTCCATCCCGAACTCTCAGATTTCTCTGACTCTACTTTCCTATCTTCTCACCTTCACATCCTTAATTACAAATTGAAAAACGTTTACATTAATTGAGGTTAATAATACGGAGTATTTAATAAATTTAATTGTTCATAAATCATAATAATGCCAAGTCATTATGCCAGTATAAGACTAGCATCCTCACAAGTGTGCCATATTACTATGATATTTATTGGCGCCAACCGTCCATACCCAGCCACCACTACCGTGCTGCCAAGGTGAGGCTTACATTCCGGTTACGGGATTTTTTTAAAGTATTTGATTCGATTCTTATTATTAAATTGACTGTAGTATTAGCATCTGATTTCAATTTGATGACATCTGACTGCTCTTTGAGGAATGAAGTAGTAGTTTCAGATTTTCAATTGCGCTGAAGTAGCTACTTAGAGTGTTTATATAGTTAATTTTCTCTCAGTTATGTTCAGTTTAATTGGTATTTCGTCTCAGGCTCTCACTATTTGATTATGGGTATTGGACTATGCGTGGTTTGTAGCTTCGTTTCCAACAAGTTACTCAAAGGTCAAAGGTTGAGGCATGGTATTATACTATTATGATTTATGATATGTGAACATAGTTTTCCTCTTCTCCTTCAATACATTACATGCACTCTTTTCATATCACTTTTTGTGTTATTGAGCTTTTTTTTTTGTATAATTATTATTTTTCCATGTGCATTTGATGATTTTAATATTAATTTCCGGTTAAAACAGATTAATTTTTCCTTTATAAAAGATTTTACTGAAACTCATCTTTGTTATTGGTAGATTGATTTTCTCCAGATGCACGCTCGAAAGGTAGAAATCGTCAAACAATTACTCATCTCTTCTATACGGGACCATGATTATCGAGCTTTCTTCTGGTAGTAATGTCATATTATAATTTCGGTTAGTTAATATTTCGGAAGGTGACAATATGATGCGCCATTCTTGATTGTCAATGTTGCCTTTGAATTTGATAATAGCATATAATGGGATTGTTGCTGGTAGTGGAGTATACAAGATGGCCTTTACTCTGTTTTTACTCCTTTTATTTCCAGCCATGAGTCCATGATCCAATGAGTGCAGAAAGTAGATTAACCTTAGCAAATTGTTGTACATGACGGAACATTTGACTTTTGTTTGATTTGATAAAATTTGATTGTATCTGTTTAGGCTAAAAATTACATAATAAGAAAGGCCCACTTAGTAAATAGTGGATCATAGGAGAAAGATGAGCCCGCGGATGGAGAAAGCACAAGAAAGGAAGAATGGGCCGGCACACGCGTGGGAAGAAGGCCAAAGCCCATTAAAGGAACCGTATGAGTTTAGGAAAGGGAAGTCAGGGAGAAGTCAGGGAGATTAGGGAGAACCGAGGGAGACGGCCGAACATGGAAAGAGTTATTATGGACGTTGTATTCCTTTCTATAATCGAGGTAGGATACATCTAGGGTTCTTACCCTATAAATAGCCAAAGAAGCAATCAAAGAAGGACATTCAACCATTCATTCAAGATCTCACACACACAATACCTCGTGTTAGCAAGATTTACATTACGCCTCAATTGTATTCATCCTCCTATACAAGAATAGTGCAATATTTGGCAGGGTATCGTCCCTCCCGCGGTTGTTCCCACATTGGGTTTTCCGCGTCACCAAATCTTACGTATCAATTTACTTTACGCACTTTATTTCCTTATTTACGCATCGAATACAGACAATCAATCAAATAGTCAACGAGTAAGACCGCATTGACCTGATACAATCAGCTTGGTAAAAATCACCTAAACAGTTTGGCGCCCACCGTGGGGCATTGTGGTCGTCAATCGTTGATAACCTAAGTACGCAATGGATACGCAAGCATCGGAAGCCATGTCAGGGAGCAGTCAAACGTCGCTACCACCAACCCCTACTCAAAATCCAGCATCGACAATGGCAACGCAGGCTCCCGGACATACACTACTACAGATACAGGCTATAACAACGGTCAAAAACCGTTGTTATATAAAAAAGCGGACGTTGTTAAAGCGTCCGTTGTAGAAGGTTTTAACAACGGTTGGTTTACTTAAGGAAACCGTTGTTAAAACTATTAACTACGGTTTTATGTATAAAAACCCGTTGTGGAAAGTGTGACTCAATTTTGGGGGGGAAGTTATAACAACGGGTTGTAATATACAAAACCGTTGTTATAACTAAAGACAACGGGTTGTTTTAAAATAACCGTTGTTGTTTGTTCTTAAAAAAAAAAAAAAAAAAAAAATTAAATATTACTAGATGCATGCATAATTACGGCTGTTAGAATTCCAATGCATGCATTATTACCGACATTCACTTGTACATATGAACGGATAATATGGAATGAGAAGGGTTAGTAATAGGATTTGAAGCAGCATTATTGAGAGAGATGATGATGATTATGGCACAACTTCCTAACATATATATTAATTAAAAAGCAATTAACTCAACCCACACATTGCTTAGTATAAATACATTGCATATCTCAACTAACATTTCCATTATCTCATATATTCATCTCCAAACTCTAACTGTTAAAACAAACTCTACTTAATCTTTCAAATCAAACTCAAAAAACTCTAAGAAAATGAATGATTTCATCCTAAAGACTCTTACCATGATCGAGAACAACAACAACTTCATCCGCCGGTTCCTCCATATTGAGGAAAGTTTCAGAGCTACCTTGCGGAAGCTCGATCCGCATCAAGCACGCCAAAGAAGATGGCTTGATGGGCAAAGAAGATTTGCGGCTATATGACGATATAGCAACTGCTGAACGGAACCTCCAAATAGCCAAGGAGGAGAGGATGGATACGATAGAGCACAATAAGATCCTCCATGAAAATATAAGAATTGCATTTTTACATATGTAATTTTTTTTTAAATTTATGTATTTATAAATATATATATATATATTAATTATGTTTATCTTACTTCTTCATCTTGCTTCTTCATTGTTTTAGTAACTAATTATGCGAACAATACTTAAACAAATAACATAATGGTCGATAAAAACACATATATGCAAAAGAAATAAATAGAAAAAGAAAATAATGACGATGACAAGACGGCGAGATTTACCTGATAAATACAGAACGTAATAGACGATGAAATCACAATGACGGCGAGAAGATAAAGCGACGATGAGAAAGAGAGAAATAGAGAAAGAGAGAAAGAGAGTGTGTATGTGTTTTGTGTTTGTTTGTCTGCTGTGTTTGTGTTTGTGTATTAAGGGTTGTGTTTTGTGGGCTCGCAGAGACTTCTGTTTGTGTGGTTTATAGTATGGAAGGTATTGACAACGGTTATTAAACAACAACCGTTGTGAAATATGTTTTAACAACGGTTGTAAAAAACACCCGTTGTCAAATATGTTTTAACAACGGGTTTCAAAAGTAACCGTTGTGATTACTTTTCACTAACTTTGCGCCAATTTTGCGCCAAATTATTAACAACGGTTCCGCATGTGTGACCCGTTGTTAAAAATAATAACAACGGTTTTTATAACTATACCCGTTGTAATTGATTTTAGTAAAATTCGCGCCATACATTCTACAACGTCTATTGTGATTTTCGTGAATAATCGTTGTTAAAGGGGCGTTGTAGTTGCCTAAATTTGTAGTAGTGATACCTCAAGAACCACACCAATGGCAAAAACCTCTTTGCCTCCTAGAGCTCCTGCTGTCACAACCCAAGCCAGATCAGATAAAGGAACAACAAGCTCGGGCCTCGCCCCGCCACCCAGTCCCACACAAATCTTGCTCGCTGGCGTAGAGAACCTTCAAAAGGACATGGAAAACATGAGAGAATACCAGAAGAAAGCTGAAGCTGAGGCAAGGAAGAGAGACAGAGAGCTCTGGGCGCAGATAGATATCCTAAAACAGCAGACTGTCACCCCGGCAAGCAGGATAAGTGAAGGAAGATCCCCGGTAGTGGATCTGACACAAGGAGCATCTGGCAGCAGGAATTCGCTTCGGCAGATACCAGCTGAACTGGTAACAAGGTTGGATCTAGCCACAGTACCATCAGATGGAAGAATAACCCCACAAGGGCTGGGATACCTCACACCGGATAACTGGCCGCCAGCCAGCCGTATGGAAGCATGAACAGGTGGCACCCCTGTTAGCAATTTCGCAGTAATCGGCCAGACACCTGGAGCAGGATCCGAGGTGAACCAGCAAGCGAACTGGCAGCAGGGAACTATCGTCACCTCAACCCCTCTAGCTGCTGAGACACATCAGCACCTTCAAGAGTTCGGGTCAGGAGGCAGTATATTGAATCAGCAAGCAGCTGACAGGCGGACACAGACTCAGGTAGCATAACAAATTAGCAGTACTTGGAGCTAAGAGAGATACTAAGCAGAGTCCCAGGACTGCCACCCCCACTTGAGAAGGCAGCACCGGACAGTTATGCCGACTCGCCATTCGTGGACGCCATATCCATCACAACTATGCCAAAGGGATTCAAAAATCCAAATATGCCTCTCTTTGACGGCACAGCAGATCCCTTTGACCATATAAGCCAGTACAAGCAGAAGACGATGACAGTAACAGCCGTAGGGCAGGTCAAGGAGGCTTGCATGTGTAAAGGATTTGGATCCACCTTAACGGGGCCGGCACTCCGATGGTTTGTAAGTCTGCCCAACAGGTCGATATCCACATTTGCTGAATTAGTAAACGCTTTCATCCAGCAATTTGCAAGCAGCAGGAAACCGCAAAAGCATGCAGGAGACTTATACAGAATCGTCCAGGGGGCAGGAGAGACCATTGGAGAGTACAATACTAGATTCAACAATGAAAAGGTGGCAGTACGGGAATGTGATGTCTCGACAGTAGTAGAAGCTTTCAAGAGAGGCCTCTACCATGACTCTGACCTATACAAGCAGCTGACTATGCATCCCTGCCACAGCTTCGAAGCAGTGCAAGAAAAGACAGCTGCCGCAATCAGACTAGAGGAAGACATCCTAGCCAGAGCAAGCCTACCTAATACACCAAGCGTTTCCAGTACATCAGCCGTAGAGAAATCAGGAAGAAAGCAAACTACCAGCAAAAAAGATGAGAGATATAGGCCATATGGGAGGGGAGTCCACAGAATCGAAGAAAATCAGCAACTCCCTACTCTGGCAGAATATGGATTCACTACAGGTATCGGGGGAATCCTGAAGGCACTCAGGGAGATGGGAGATGGAGTAAGGTGGCCCAAGTCACCAGTAGAAGGACATGCATAGCGAAAATATAGCAAAAAGAAGTGTGAATTCCATCGTGACATTGGGCACAACACTGAAGATTGCTACACACTACGAAGGGAGATCAAGCGCCTGTATGAGCAAGGGGAGATGAGCCACCTATTACCACGTGGGGGCAAGCAGCAGGATAAGGTAGGCTCTACGAAGCCTGCAACCCCACCCACATGCACCAAAATCATAAACGTGATAACATGCGGCTCAGACCTGAGTGGACTGACATACTCAGCAGCTAAAAGGCATGCCACCGAGACCAAAAGAGATAGACCAGCAAATTCTTGCAGAATTTCTCATGGCGATTTGCCAGCTGTCACCTTTGATGAAGGAGATACATATGACGAACGAGAACATCATGACGCACTCATTATCACCCTGTCAATGGCTAACTGCACAGTTAGAAAGGTCTTGGTAGATACAGGCATCTCGGTCAATCTGAGCATGCTGAAAACTATAGAAAACATGGGGTTCAGCGAAAAGGATTTACAGAAGAAAACTATCCCGCTGGTAGGCTTCAGCGGGGAGACAGCCAACTCACTGGGCGAGATACTCATCCCAACCTACGTGGGAGGAGTCAACAAGCAGATCAGGTACCTGGTCATAGACGGACCCTCTACCTACAACGTCATCCTGGGAAGGCCGTGGCTACACTAGATGAAAGCAGTCCCTTCAACGTACCATTAGTGCATAAAATTCCCCACGCCATGGGGAGTAGAGACAATACGAGGAGATCAGGAGGAAGTTAGAGGCTGCTACAAGAAGGCACTAAAGTGCACTGCCAGCCCTCCAGCATAGCAACTACAGAAGCAGCCTGTCCAGGACGAGTACATTGAGCCCCCAGCGGAAGAACTAGATCAAATTAACCTGGACAAGTTGCACCCAGAGAGAACTGTGCTAATTGAAGCTGGATGCACAAGAAGCTTGAGACAACAACTAGTCAAATTTCTGCAAGATAACATAGACTGTATCGCATGGTCACACGACGCCAAAGATAGCAACAGGCCAAACACCCTTCAGCCTGGTGTTTGGCGCGGAAGCGGTCATTCCGTCAGAGGTTCTAGTTCCCACTCACAGGTATGGATGTATGACGTGGGAACTGAACAATGCAGAGATGGTCAGGAGCCTGGACACAATAGACGAGCTGCGAGCAAGTGCAAAAATACGTCTAGCTGTCTACAAGCAGTCAGTGGCCAGGAGTTACAACAAGAATGTGAAAGTCAAGCTCCTGGAGGTAGGAGACCTGGTTCTCCGAGAAGTGTTCCAAAACACTAAAAATCGAAAGGCAGGCAAATTCGCCTACAAATGGGAAGGACCATACCAAGTAGAAGGAGTTGTTGGCCATGACGCATACAGACTGATGACTATGGACGGTCAAATCATACAACGCCCATGGAACATACTTCATCTGAAGAGATATTATTTTTAATAATAAGTAGATTTTAGCCTACAGAGGTAATGTACTATGAAAAGCCAAATTATTTTAAATGAAAAGAAAGTCCGGTAGTAGGCATACTACAAATTTCATTCCCATCTCTGATGTCTCTGACTCTTTCAAACTTTAAACTACTATTGTATGGTGTGGTCTGACAGCATCCTGGGACCACAATTGCTCTGGTACCCCATGAGATAGCGTCAGGTACTTCACATCATTCCAATAGACTTTTCTGTTTTCAGGCTTCTCTAAGTACATCACCCTGAATCCTAATGCCTATGGTACGTTGAAAGTGTATCTAGCAGGACTGTCAACTGCCAACGCGGGGTGACAAGGCACATGGCACACCAACATGCCTAACCTACTTTCTCCATCAGGAGCACCCTCACCAGGCGGACTGTGGAACATACGAAAAGGAGTCTGGTTGACAGCTAAACACGCTTACCCAGCTACCCCTGATACCACCCCCTGGACGTAGCTCGCACTAATCGCAATTAATCAGGGCCCCAGCATGCATGCACACATATATGGAACGTAGGGATCTCTGCGCTACCAGAATCCTGCAGCGTCCCATTGGTCCTAGAACGACGATAAACTTGCCTAAATTACGCCCATGTTGACTCTAAACATGATGAACACACCTTGCGTCATGAACAAAGTTAAGTAATCCAAAACTGCGGTATACGCCTAAATCAGTCAATAGACTGACACGGCAGCTAGCTGAGTCTAGATCCACCTCTTCAGGCTGACACAACTGGTCTAAATCAACTACTCAGGTTGACACGGCCACCCCTCCTTACGTTGCGGCATACGCCTAAAACAGTCAGCAGACTGACTCGGCAGCTAGCTGAGTCCAAAAGTCAGCCACCTCAGGGTGACAGGACTCACCTAAATCAGTCAGTAGGCTGACACGGCAACCTCCTAAACTAAGGAAACCTAAGAGACAAAAACACAATATATACTTAAAACTTGCCAAGCCACGGCAAAGGGGTATTCCAAAATATGGCCAAAAGTACGGCCCCAGAGTTTAATCGCCACCATGGCGAGCTACCAGAACAAGTTCAAAACTTACAAGTCTGCCACCACTGGGCCAGACTACCCAAAAGTTCATTGGTAAAAAGAAAAAAAAAACTTCTTAAATATCGGTCACATTAATGACCTCCACATCTGGCATCTCCTCTGCCTGCTGACCTTCTGTTTCAGGTACCGGACCAGCTTGTATACCCTTAGCTGCCATAGCTTCCTGAGCTCCGTCAACAGCATCCTGGGGCAACCCAGCATCTCCAGCAGAAGCCTGCTCAGCCAACGCAGGAGAATTCACCTCACCAACCTCAGGCATCAGCGCACTCAGATCAGGTTGAGCGGGGTATAGCATCTCCAGCTGCCTCTCCTCCTCTTCTATGGCTTGCTGGGTTGGAGCCTCCTCAAGAGCAGCACGCATCCCACTGATTTTTCCCTGCCAAGTAGCATAGGCAACGACATTGGTGGCTAGGGAGATCAGCTCGCTGATTTTCTCGTCGGAACGCTTGAGGGAATCCGAAAAGGTGCTGCACACTTCTTGAGTACGTGCCAGCTGATCAGCCCCCTCCTTCAACTTCTTCTTGACACCAGCAAGCTCAGCCTTCAGCTCCACCACGCGTTCCTTTAGGTCAGATCGCTGCTGTGCTAAGTCAGCGATCGTCCCTTTCAGCTCTTGGTTTTTGACATTAGTGGCACGGCTGGTGGTC
The DNA here is from genome assembly GCF_048544455.1 of Silene latifolia. Classification (NCBI taxonomy): domain Eukaryota; kingdom Viridiplantae; phylum Streptophyta; class Magnoliopsida; order Caryophyllales; family Caryophyllaceae; genus Silene; species Silene latifolia. The sequence continues at coordinate 124,435,369 of NC_133528.1, read as the reverse complement.
TGCACTATGTTGATCATCTTCCTGTTATAAAGAGCAGACTGGAGGGTCTGGGGCAAGAAAAATTAAAATTTAACAGGGAATTAAAGGTAAAAATTTAGAACAGGTGGAAGACGAAGATCACTCACCATGAAAGCGTTGTGCACATCATTCTCAGCCATTTCCTCTGAAGAAAATTCTGAGAAGGCCTCTCTTAGAGGGGGAAAAAGCAGCTGGTCGATCTCTGGCCAGCATTGCACCTTATCAACGTTCCCAAAGCCCTCTGGGAAGTGAGCAATGGTGCCTCCGCTAGCTGAGGCACGAGGACTGGCAGGAGGAGTAGGGGGATGGCGAGACAGCGGATCGACCTCCAAGGGTTCAGGCCTAGCAGAGCTGGAGTGAGTAGGAGGAGTCTGAAAAGAGGTAGCAGGAGCACTCCTCTTGGAGGCAGATGCCACATCAGGGTTGGCAGCGGATCTCTTTCTTTTGGCGCTCTGGAGGATGACTTCCAAAGGGTCAACTTTTGAACCTGCAAGCAGACATCATTTCAGGCGCTAGGAAAATTGAGCTGTCAGTAAGGTTGCGTGCAAATTGAAACGACTGTAGGAAGCTTACCGGAAGACATGTTGTGAGCTGATTGAAGTGGGTTGGAGGAAGAAGCAGGCGAAAAACCAGGAAGCAGGTCAGGAAACTTTCTCTCGGATTTAGAGATGCAGAGCAACTTGTTGCGGGCAGGGATCTGGGCACCGATACGAGTCAGGTAGCAGGGACCTGCACGAGGACGATGAAGTAAGCTAGTAAGCAGCAATATAAACAAATCAGGTGACAAGGAGGCTACTTACTCGAAGTTATGACCCATTTCTCGAAGATGTAATCGGCAGGCGGCTGGATAGAAGCCTTCCTCACAAAGAAGAAGTTCTCGAACCATTTCTCATCTCGGGATTTGGACACATGCCTGAAAGGAGCCTCTCCAGAGCCCCTGAGTGAGAATTGGCCTCTACCCAAGGACCTGATATTATACATGTGGGACAGATCGCCCAGAGAGATAGAGTTGCCAGTATTTTGACAAGCGGCCAATGAGTAGAGCAGAACCCTCCAGACAGTGGCAGAAATTTGTGCCATAGCAAAATTGTTTGTAAAGATGAAGTATTGGACGAGTTTAGGAAAAGGGAAGCGAAGACCATATCTAAATGGGTATAAATAAAGGCAAACCCATCCTGGACGAAGGGCATCAGCTTTTTGACATGGTTCAGGGATGGCAATATCCACCCCGTCACCAAGACCAAGCAAACCCTTGATCATAGGAACGTCAGCAGGGGTCAGGGCAGAGTCGCAGTCATGGGGGTGAGTGAAGAGGCCCCGGGAAGGAAATACCGGGTCAGGGTTGCGATCAGAGGGTGTGGAAGTCGATGATGAATGTCTAGTTTTTCCCATGGTGGAAAGAGGAAAAGGATATTAAGAAAAGAAAAAGAGGGAAAAATACCTGGTGGGAAGGACGGCGGAGAGTGGAGCAGTGAAGCCGGCAAAGGATGAGGGAAGAAAGGTTAAGGATTTGAGAGAAAGAGAGGGAGAGTTTTTGTGGGAAATGATTTCGGAATTAATGAAGTAAAGGGGGGAGTTGGGGTTATAAAGGAGGAAAGAGGGAGTAGGGTGCGAGAAAAGAGGAGGTGGGCGGCAGTGATGATGGGTTTGCATGAAAAGAAGTTCAAATGACGGCTTAGGGTTTTTAGCAGTCGACTACGTAAATTCCTTGCTCGACACCTCGAAGCGTACTTCACAAGAAATTTGGGGCAAACTGTTTGGGCTAAAAATCACATAATAAGAAAGACCCACTTAGTAAATAGTGGATCATAGGAGAAAGAGGAGCCCGCGGATGGAGAAAGCACAAGAAAGGAAGAATGGGCCGGCACACGCGTGGGAAGAAGGCCAAAGCCCATTAAAGGAAGCGTCTGAGTTTAGGAAAGGGAAGTCAGGGAGAAGTCAGGGAGGAGTCAGGGAGATTAGGGAGAATCGAGGGAGACGGCCGAACAGGGAAAGAGTTATTATGGAAGTTGTATTCTTTTCCATAATCGAGGTAGGATACGTCTAGGGTTTTTACCCTATAAATAGCCAAGGAAGCAATCAAAGAAGGACATTCAACCATTCATTCAAGATCTCACACACACAATACCTCGTGTTAGCAAAATTTACATTACGCCTCAATTGTATTCATCCTCCTATACAAGAATAGTGCAATATTTGGCAGGGTACCGTCCCTCCCGCGGTTGTTCCCACATTGGGTTTTCCGCGTCACCAAATCTTACGTGTCAATTTATTTTACGCACTTTATTTCCTTATTTACGCATCGAATACAGACAATCAATCAAATAGTCAACGAGTAAGACCGTATTGACCTGATACAATCAGCTTGGTAAAAATCACCTAAACAGTATCTCGCAGTATTTCTTGGAATAGCATTCTAGAAATTCAAAAATAGAAAATTTTATGTCTCAGTAATTAAATTGAATTTAGTAAGTATGCAAAAGCACAAGGTAGACAATATGTTTCATGTATTAATCCAGAAGGGAGAGAAAGGCATGAGATTCTAATAGACTAAAACCGCTGATTATAAAACTACTACACATTGATAGCAAATCCATTTCTTAATGAGTAATGATGAATAATGAAATGGGAGATGAAGGTGCCAAGAACAAAGTAAAGAAGGGGCACGCGAAGAGGTAGAAACAGTTGGTATTTATTCATTTACAAAATTCTGCAGAGTTGTAACTTGGAATGTGTACAAAGGTAGACTTAATAATGTTGAATATGAGACACTTTGAGAACATTAGGATAAGGTGTATAATGTTTAGGTACAATTGGAGCTATAATTCTATTTCACCAAAAAAGAGTGAAGAAATTTCAAAGTGTAATGACTAAATACTCATTTTCAAAGTGTGAGTATTGACAAAATATTGTAATTTCTTAAAAGAGAGTGAATATGATTCATACTCTTTCCGTCTCGATCAATTGGTATCCATTATTTTTAGCACAAAGATTAACGAAATAAATATGAGTGAATTTGTACCATACAAATCACTTAACCCCGCACCGACACATGAGAAGTGGCATACAAAAAGTTATCAAAAATGAAAATAGATAATTATTCATCGATACATCCCAAAATGAAAATAGATAACTATTAACTGAAACGGATTGAGTATTTTTCACAAATAAAAGCTCAACTAGAGACTAGGGGTGAATTCTAATACATAGGACAATAGAACAATTACTTCATGGAAAAAATTAACTCTTTGCTGATAATTTAAGTATATCATTTACATCTTTTAATATAAACTTCGTTTTTGTATAGAAATGTTCATCCATAAAACTAACAGTGAGTCGTGAGGATCAATTTCGCAAGTCAAATAAAGTTTTATCCTATAATCTATATAATATAAAAAGGTAAGACTAAGTATTAACTTTCATCATTCACATTTTTAATATCCTTAGAGCATGTCACATCATTTTTAATATTTAAAAAAAAAAGTGGTAAAAGTTGTAACATTAAACACAAATTAAAGCATAACAACTATTAAAATTTTGCTTTTTAATTGTTAAGAAAATTAAACAAAAATATAATACTAAGTTTCTTCATGGCCTCACCGTGACATTGTGATAAGTTGGACGAATGCTAAAGAATTTTACCTTTATTATGAAGCAATTGAGATCCTCTCTATTTCTTCTTCTCTTCATTTTCTCCCATTTCCTTCAAACGGTCCGAATTATATTTTGTAAATAATCTAACGGTGCAAGTGCTGATGAGATGAATGAGTAATAATAGTTTAAATAGGGATGTGTGATGAAATGTAATTAGTAGACTATACCACCGGTTCTATGGTGTAGAATCCGAGCTCTGTACTAAAGTGTTCGAGTTTTGTTTTAAAGAATCTGAGCAATAAAGTTTCTGAACTCACACACTTAACATAAAAAAAATAAACTTTTAGAAAACACAGAAAAATTACACATATAGTGGTTGTACAGTACTTATTATACAACTGTATGTATAGTAGTATTTCTAGAGGAAATTGACAAGAAATAGAGAGAAGGAAATGGAAATGATCTTTACTCAGGGTGTTCCTTATTACATAATTAAGCAATAAAACTTTTGATCTAGATATATAGAATAATTTTTTTTTTTAAAAACATAACCTAAATTACATAGTTAAGGTATAATATTCCGTGCATTGCACGGGGTTCAAAACTAGTTTATGATAAAATAGTATTTAATTAAGTGTACATCAGGGCTGTCAATGATATGAGCCGGCTTGTTGAGCCCTCGGAATCGGCTCGGTCAAAACGAGCTCGAGCTCGAGCTCGAGCCGAGTTTGGCTAAATACGAGCCGAGCCTGAGCTCAGCAAGGCTCGGCTCAGAAGCTCGTTTGGGCTCGTTTATAAATTTTTTTTGTATAATCTTTATATTGTAGTATTATTTTTATTTCAAATTAGATGTTATTTAGACATTTTTATAAGTATATTATGAGATAATATTTTTTAGTATTTTATAATTTAGTTATTTTTCAAAAATATTTATATTTAGTTAGATTTAAAAGGTGAGAAAGGGAAAATATATAAGGACAAAACGAGCTCGATTCGAACTCGAGCCGAGCTTGATCTTTTCCCGAGCCGAGCTCGAGCTTCAATTTTTTAGGCTCGACGAGCTTCGAGCCGAGTCCGAGCTCGAGCTAAAAAATTCGAGCCGAGCCCGAGCCTACCCGAGCTCGAGCTCAGCTCGACTCGTTTACACCCCTATGTACATGATTAAATTACACGGAGTTTCACATGTTTAAGACATTTATTTATCCAATGTGCATTTAGTGGGTAATGAGCGTCAATTAAACCTTTTTAATGGGTCGGGCGGGTCGGTTCCTAAGCCGGGTGATACGGATCGAGTCTTAATATGAGTCGGCCCGAATACGAGTCAGTCAAATATGGTTAGGGCCGGACGGGTAAAAAGTGTTTATGGCATCTTTTAGTTTATGGCATCTTAAATAATGAACATATATGATTATATTCATTATTTATCATACTTATATTAAGATATTTGTAAAATTAAAAATATTTTTTTATTTAAATTTGAAAATATAAGTGTTATATCATCTAATATACTATTGAGCAAATATGATTGTCATTATTTTTTAAGTTTTAGCAAATTAATTATCTATTTAATTATTGTAATAAAAGAAAGACGTAACCTATATAAAAAAAAGCGTGGAAGATGATATAAGAACAGTGAAGCCATTAAAATTATCGCAATTGGCATCGTTTTATGAGAATATAGATTTGAGTCATACGTACAATTATGTAACCTAGTTTTCAGTACATGATCTCAAATTTCAGAAGTGTAGACTTATAATAAGTTACATATTGACTATAATTATGTACTTCAGTCAACCATTTTTTATAAATTTTTTGATGAATTATTGGACTTCACCCCCATTTTTTTTAATGCGAATGAGGCCAATTATCTGAACAGAATCTAAAGAGCTTATTATATACTCCATCCGTTTTTTTATATATAACGTTTGCATTTTTAGGTAAGCGTTTGACTTTAATATTTTTAAAATTATATTTGTTCAAATTTATAAAAATATTACCATTTTACGATAAATTCTTTCATATGAGTATGCATATCATACTACTTAATCTTATATTTTAAGAGATATTGAGGATAGAAGTAAGTGTCTAGAAATGTGAGAAAGTTATATATAAAAAAACCGAAGAAGTAGTGTCGAAGAGTTTATTATAGTGTCAAATCAAGTGAATTTATTTTCGGCTTTGGGACTACCTGAAAACAATCATACTCAAATAAATATCTATATACGTCTGTTACATTCATTTTTTTTCCTAAGGTCAATGCCATATGATTACTAGTATTACTTTGAAACCCTGTTAAGGTATTACCAGAGCAACGTCCGGGCATGAAATCTAGTTAATGAAATTTAATAACACTAAAGGAAGTCTAGAGTGACCCGGTTCACTAAACAAATAAATTGGGGAAGAGTGAATTGATGAGTAAGTCAATTATCAATTTAACTATTTAGACTAGAGACATGTTCGGTTGGTACTATGTCAAGCTTAGGACGATTATATTAATCAAATTATCCTACTTTATCCTTGTAAATTTACCCTCATTCAGGGCGCCACTCTCAAAATTTTGGTTCCCAAATAATCAACTTTTTCAACGTCTCAAACTAATCAAAAGACAATGGAAAACAACTAATAAAGCAGCAATACAGATTAATTAACTAGCATAACTATAATTCCCCCAACTCAATTAACACAGATTTCCATAATCCTAAATATAAATTAGCTACTCGTAATTAAAAGAACAATAACAACAATAAGAGAACAATAATTAGAAGACATCCCCATCCGGCCATCCCCAATAAACTAAAAAAATAAGTCTATCCAATGTTTTCCCTCCAAAATCACAGATGCTCTAATAAGGAAACAAAAGATTTATAATTATTACAATTTTCTTCATTTTAATAAGGAAAGAAATGAGAATTAATACATGTGATAACCTTAGACACTAACATTTTTTTTTTAATTTTATAAACAGAAAAAAAAAAAAATTTGTAGTTATGGCATGACATACTTAGCATATGCTATATATAAATCATGATTAAGATATATACTTAAAATAAGGATTTTCGATAAACAAAAAAATTTATTCATTCAGTTCTAATGAAATCAATACTATATATATAATCAAAACCAAGGGACTTCAATGTAATTAAATAAATCTATACAAATTAATTATACTATATAGTTTTAATCAATAGCGTTGTGTGATAGACTTGACCAAGGGACTTCAATGTAAATATTATATAGTTTTGGTTGAAATATAAATTTAGAGAACACCCGAATATGTTGATTTTACTTAAAATAAACATGGTCCACCTATGATATTAATTAGTATAAAGATGTTAATTATTTAACATACACAAATATAATATAAGTATGTTATAATTTAGAAACTATTAAAAGGTAAATAATCTAGATTTCCAAAAAAAATATAATATTTCATAATTATTTCTATTTGATTTAATGCGTATATGTAATATATTTATATAAATATATAAGCCTCTTAAAACTGCATGCTTAAATAGTAAAAGTAATTTTGTTAGTAGTGAAAAGAATTGTAGTAACATTGGATATAGTAATATGATAGTAATCATTCTTCTGAATAGTGAAAGTAACAATATTAGCAGCGAGCGGGAGTAGTGAAAGTAATATTATAAGTAACAACGGTAGTAATGAAATTATTAATATTAATACGACAATAGTGAAAGTAGTAATATTTACGTAACAGTAATTACGGCAGGATAGTGAAGTAACAGTAGTCATAACGAATGTAATAAAAGTGACAATACTAACAACAAATGTAAGTATATATGAACAATTAGATAACCAATAGATTTAAGTAAAATATTAATAGCGGGAGTAGTGAATTTGTCTCATAATTTGTTTCATCATAATTTTAAGATATGTCATAAAAAAATATATTAATGATAAATTTATGAGTTATGCAACTTTAAGTAGCTTTTACTTAATTGAAAATAAATTTTAATGCTAAATAGTAAAAGTAATAGTAAAAACAATGGGAGTAGTGAAATTAACATTATTAAATGTAAGAGTAGTGAAAGAAACGATAATGACGGCGGGAGTAGTGAAAGTAACAGTAGTCACAACAAATGTAATGAGAGTAACAGTAGGAACAACGGAGAAAGTATGAAAAATAGCTTACAATTCAATTTAAGAAAAATATTATATTTATTTATGTATGAATTTGATAAAATTAACAGGAATGAATATGACTATAAAAATAGCGTGAGTAGTCAAACAATGTTATACCATGAGAAGTCGTGAATGTAATAATAATATTAACCGTGGGAGTAGTGAATGTGTCTCATAATTTGTTAATAAATTTTAACATTTCAGTATAAATGGCAAAGGTATGAGTTAAGCAAGTCTAATGTAGTTTTATTTCCTAGAAAATTAAATTTAACGATAAGTAAAGGTATCCCGAGCGGGGCCGGGCAACAAACCTAGTTTTTACACATTTTTTATACGCAAAAATCAAGGTAGAAAGAGCGGGAAATTGCTTTTAATATTATTAAAAGATAAAGTTTAGAGTATAACCTAAAAAAGAAAGTGTAAACTATTAACCGGGACAGAGGGTGTAAGTGTTACAAATTCTATAATTATGAATCTAAGTTTGAAAAATAGAAAAGCATAAAAAAAGTATAGTAATTATTTTATACGAATAGTTTTTTTTTTTTTTTTTTTACCGTAACACTCTAAGTGTTTATTAAAAGAATCAATCGGTTATATGAATGAAAAAGAATATTATTTTAGTAGTTCGTAAATCATCTTTGTAGATGTGACTTGTGACTTTGTGAGGTATACATCAATACACCTGTTAATTATGGAGTAAATTTTACATCTAACTTAATTGTATTATTAATATCATAAATTAATTGCTTGTAATGATATAGGTTTTTTTTAATATAAGAACTAGTTTTTTTTACCCGTGCAAATGCACGGGATTTCATAAGTATGCGATTCGCTTATTTATAACATATTTTATAGTTTGTCATACGAAAGTAATCATTTTCTTCCAAACATGATTTTATCTTTTCTAGTTCATTTGTGGTTTCGAATTTTGTAGCCTAATGTCTTATTTATTGAATGTGTTCATCTACCGTACATTTTATATGCAAAAATAATTAACAAACATAATGTTACCCTTAACTCTTTTATTAACGGTCAGTAACATGCACAAATTACTTTCATACGAAAGTCCTTTAGTTAAGAGAAATTCACTTTTGGGTTATCAAATTTTAGAAATTTCACTTTATTAACCCAAAGATAATTCTAACACTGGATTTTTGTGTCAGACTACCGTACTCCGGCCACCAACACGTTGTAGATACTTGGCACCATTATCTCACCTTTCCAAACATAATACTATAGTTATGTAATTTATGTTTTATGTCCTACCTTAACTTGTAGGAAGGATGGAATGTCATCCAATTGAACTAATGACAAACATCCACTAAATACAAAAGGTTCAGATTAAAAGTAAATAGTCACCGGCCCTAAAAGTGTATTAAAGTCCAATGAACCATAAAACAATGTGAAGAGTTGTTTGCGAAAGAGATAGATGACTCATATCGCAAAGAAACATTTTCTTAAGCTAGAAGCGTACAACGATTGGTTTATATAAATACACCCATGATGCAACTTCGGAACAAAAACAAATACAAATCTTATGATATAAAATCCAAAAATTTACTCCTCGTAGCAAAATTTAGATACAATGGTAAAATCGTCCACCTAAATGTCCTTATGGGCCTTCGGTAATCCAAAAAATGGTGGCTTATTCTCATTTCCCGTTGTGGATACGTCCCTCAAATGTCTTTATTTCTCTAAATACTACATTTGCAACCAAAATAAAGGTTAAACATTTATACAATGAATACAAAAAAAAGCGAGAGAATGAGTGTGATACATTAACTACCTGTATGTCAAAACTTTAACCCAAAACTTGTAATACGGGGCAAAAATTGCAACTTTTATTCATAAAATGATAAATAATATACCCCTATAGAAACCGAAGAAGACAGCATGATGAGAACGTTAACGTTGATTTTCATCCTGCATAACATGAGATAGTGCACAAATTTAGTCAATAGAGGTCACCGAAGCCTTACAAAAGAAAATAGTAAATTAAAATCTGGTTTACACTAATAACCTAGAAATACAACTATTAAATAAGTCAATTTTAATGGTATCAAGTGCAACATAAAAAAAAAAAAAAAAAGAAGAAGAAGAAGAAGAAGAAGAAGAAAGTGACACTAAAACAATTAGTAATAATACAAAACACCAAAAAAATTAATGAAATTAAACTACTCAAATATTAGAAAATTATACAACAATGTAAGAAGAAATCATACATCAATATAATAGTTTGATGGGAATTTAAATATATACTACTATGAAAGGAGTTATGGAAAATTGATTATTGGTTTGAGACTTGAAAATGTGGGAATTTGATTAATGGATATTTATTATGGTACATTACTCACTAATTATGTTTAGAGATGAAATTACTTTTATCATTACTAAGAGGATAGGCAGAAAGACATAAAGTGTAATACTACGGTTTTCTATGTCTATGGGCACTCTATCGAGTGGGGCTTACTCTGTCGAGTAAGTATGTTTTTACGCAAAATAGTAGTCTGCCTGATGGGTACTAGATCGAGTATGTGTGACACTCGATCGAGTAAGGGTCACTCGATCGAGTAAGTCACTTACTCGATCGAGTAAGTGTTGGGGTATGTGTCCTCAACAATAGTGTGATCACATGTTTAAATCTCATATTAAGAATACGTAAGGGATGATTCATTTATATAGTCAACTGATCAACATTTCAATAATGATCAGCTAACTAGAGTTAGACATTACTGTCGTTTGACGGTGGTGATCAGTTGATCCCTTAAGGTCACACCTAAAGGACAATTCCCTTAATAGACAAATTGATTAATTGTATGACGATACAAGTTAATCAATTCCTTAAAATTGAACAATTCATTTGTGAGAGAGAAAATTTATATCTTATTGTAATGGGATTAAATAAGATTTATTTTAGTAATTGAAATACTTTATTACTAAAATTGATTATTATTTGTGAAACAATTGAGTTAAGAATGAATGGTTAATTATGATCACAATATGTTGTAAATTATAATTATATGACCCATTTTATTTATGTGATCAAGTATCACTAGTCAATTTGTTGTATGTGATTTAATTAATTTATAAAATGATATTTATTTGATAAATATGCATTCAATTAATTAATAACATATAATATACTACATGTGACATATTGTGTGACAAATGACAAATTGACAAAATAAATGGCAGTCCATTTTAAGTTAAGTGGACCGAAATGGAGGGAGTTATGGTGGATTGTGGTTGATTTATTTTATGGGATAAAATGCATGTAATCATGCCTACACTACAAGTCTTACACACCTATTCTAATTAGTCTTACACAACCTATTTCTTGTGAAGAACAAAAAGCAAAAGAAAGATGCCTTTCTTGGCCTCTTCTACCCGGCTCTCTCCTCTTTTTATTAATAGAATTTTGTTCTCTTTTACACACCATTCAACACACATGCATACTTGCTCAAAACTCTCTCAAAATCTCTAAACTAGTTTTAGAAAATGAAAAGGTTGTTCATAATAAATTCTAATCACAATATAAGATTATTACTGTAGTAATAAGTATATTATTAGAATTAATTTTAAGGGTACTACTATATTAATCTAGTTAATTAATATACTAGTTTAAGGGATTAGTCTTGGGTGCAATCAAAGGAGGATCTCTACATTGGGATTTTGGAGGATCATCCAACATATTATAGCTTAAGAACAAACAAGGAAGGTGACCTTTTTTGTGCCCTTAATTTCGAGCCACTCTACAATGTAAGGTATATTGTTTTTGCATATTAATCTCTTATTTTGTTATGCATGCACTAGATCTAAAGAACACATATTAAGAAGTTAATTAGTTCACTATTAGAAGACTCTAATAAGAGGTATATGAACCTAACAGTAAGTTGGTCTTACGGGTTATTTTAGCCGGGTTTTGTTAATAACGCGTGATTAGTATAAAAGGATTCCGTCATTCTTTTTAATCACTTTTGCTTTCTAAAACCTTTCAAGAGAGAAAAAGGAGTTACGTTGTTCTCATTGTTCGCATTGTTAACAAATCCCAAGGTTAGGATCGTCGGATTGTCTTGTTCTTTACACCATTGAGTTTGTCGCGTCAAGGGTAAAATTCTTGTATCTTTTTTATAATGTTTCGTTAAGTTTGGTTAAAACCCTAATTGGGTAGATTTGGGGGTTTTGGGTGGGTTATGATCTATGATTAGGAGATAATTATGTGAATATGTGATATAGGAGGAGGATTCGTAGAGGAACATTACTGATTAGCTGCTGTGACGATCTTGTGGTTGCTATTCCAGGTAGGGTTTCCCTACTCAGTATTGTTTACATGACATTGTTGATGATTGATCGTTGTTGTTAATTTATATCATATCGGATTTGGAATTGGTGATTGTTGATTGTATATTTGGTTGTGATTGCTTGTCTGTGGTTTACGAGGTGCGTCCTCGGCTGAGTGGAGTCACTTGCGGGAATGTGTAGATACCTCATTTCTGCACCTCCCGCAAACCACCCGGTGATGATTGGGCCGCATGTTTGATACGCGGAACGATTTGTGACAGTTCGTAAGTTTATCGTCAAGTGATTGCTCAAATATTAATGTCTACCTCTTAGTTGTCATCTACGTGCCGATACGGTCGTTTTGACAGTAATTAGAGTACATTTGGAGTCCGGGCCTAAAACCGTCTTCATTTTCTGATAACCGTTAAATCCCGAGTCAGAATGTTCTGGAATGTTCCGGATATTTCTATTCCATATTTTATAAATATTTCACAATCTTTATCCTTTGGTAAACAATTTCCCGTAATATTCATACAAGATATTAAGGAAAACCAAAATATTCCGTCCTACCATAACTTAAACACGGAAATCTTTCTTCCGCAGGAGGAAACCCCTTGGGAACAGACGCAGCAGGTGCTGCGCCTCTTCCAAGAGACGCAGTGCCTGCTGCGCCTCTTCCCAGGTTCTTTTCTGCGTATTTTTCGTATCTTTTTATATCTTTCCGAGATTCACTTCCAAAGACTCTCCGAAACCCTAATTCCTTCACGTGATTAGTATAAATAGGAGCCTTCGCTCCTCATATTTCTCACGCGAGTGTCCGCCCTTCTCTTCTCCCTTTGCATTCTAGACCCTTGTTCTTACTTTTTGGCGTCTACGTGCTTGAACATTCGACCACGTAAGCTCGGATCCTTCTGAGTACCAGCCTCGTTTGCATGACTGACCAATTTGACCAACTCCACATCAATCAACTTAATTAATCTAATCGTTTTCCTCTTACGAGGGCACTTTCATATTTGCATTATAGTTCGAGTCGAGCATCGCTAATCGATAACTTAGTCCTTCTCGTTTCGTCAAACATGTAAGTCTGAGGGTGTAAAATCTCTCTTTTATTATTGTTCTTTACTTTTTGTATCATTATTGTAAGGTTATGTCGAAAATATATACTTATTAAAACCGATTTCTAAAACCGTGCTTTAAAACCTCTTTTTACGGATTTCCAGAAGACAAACCGTCGAGAAAGGACGCAGCAACTGCTGCGCCTCTTCGAAGGAGTGCAGTTCCTGCTGCGCCTCTTCGTGAGGCTGCCGCAGTTCCTGCTTCCTTTCTTCTTCCTTCGTCCTCTGTAATTCGTTCGTCAAAATTTGTTTTGTTTGTTTCCTGTTAATTCTTTGACATAATAGCTTATCATCTCACATGTATATTATTTATCATTCATTCACATGTTTAATCCGTCATTAAATTCGACTTAAATCCCTTATAATCCGATATTTGCGGGTTTTCGTCATTAAATTCAATCCGGGTTGTAGAAATTCGATTTGTTCATATCGGGTTTCTGGAATTCGATCCTTGATATATTTTCCATCTGTTATTCATGATATTCGTCATTAATTCGTCATTAATTCATCATATTTAGTCTATTTTGTTCACCTATGTCACTAATCAATCGTTCATTCATGTAAATAATCCGTCTTTAATCCATCTCATCCATGTTTTATTGCTTTTATGACCATCAATCACATGTAAATAACCTGTTAAATCACTTCTATCCGAGTAAGTATATGTTAATCAATCCTTAAATTTACCAATTACATTAACAATTTGCAGTTCCGGCTTCACAGCCAGAACTCACCCTTGGAACAGACGCAGCAACTGCTGCGCCTCTTCCAGAGGGCGCAGCTCTGCTGCGCCTGTTCCAGGTTGAGTTCTGTCTCCGAACTCCGTTGTTGCTTGACCTAATTTAATTAGCTTATGTATTAATGGACTATTATCCGTATTATCACCTTCTGATTTGTTCGTTAATTCTTTCTTCTTTCTTTTCCCAAATTATCCGTTTTAAAAGTATTTTCGACATAAATCAATGAAACCCGATGTAATTATTGTAATTTCTTATTATTGTAATTTTATTCCTTGTATTTTGTATCATTTGTATGTTTTCACATGTAATTGAGCATTAAATCCTACATCGACCCAATTGATTGTTAAACTATGTGTCAACCGACTTAGTTAAATTCACATGCTAGGATTAAAACTTGGATGTTGCATTGCATGCATATAATCGACGATATATCGAGTATAGATGATGTCCCTAATCATTAGTAGAGGCCACTATCGAGGCGGGCGGGATTAGGTGTTTGACACGTCTGTCGCGTACCTGTCAAAAATACCAACTGGCTCTAACTAATATAGCTAGGGAAGTCGGGTCGAATCCACAGAGAGGTATGAAATTGTCAGCTAAATCTAAGTTCGTCAAGGTAACCAAATTGGGGGGTTTTAATTTGTGATATTCTAAACTAATAAGAATAAGGAAGAGAAAATAAGAGGAAGGAATTAATCAGATAAAGAGAAACAGCTAAGACAGACGGTTCACCATAATCATTCAGTCAAGTAATCTAGGTCTCAGGTCAATGCAAACACGGTCTAAGGGGTAACGAACGTCACCTTTCGGTCCTTAATTCACCCTAGAGCGTAAATAGCTTAGCTTTCGCCCTCACTACAATACCCTATTGCTCGCTACTAGTCTCGCCTTTTCCAACCTTTCGGTCCAGGTCAAGAATCACTAAAATATAAATGTCTAATCGCGTCGACTCAATCAGACAGATCCAATTAATTGCAGCATTTAAACAACAAATATTATACCCGCATTAACCCAATAAATCGATTACTATTCCCTCATGATTATGGATCCCCTATAGTCTTAGCAGGGGGGAATTAGCTACTCACTACCATCGAATTAACAATAATGACAAATAGATAATTGGAAGTAAACATTATAACTAATAAAGATCGAATTAAAGCAATTATTACGATAACAATAAAGAGAGAAGAATTCAAAGCAGTAAATATGATTAAGGATAAAAGAAGAATAATAATACCAAACGCAAATCTGAATCCGAGTAGCAAGGTATGGAAGAAAGACAAAAATCCAAGTAACAGTAGCAAGAACTAGAGTAAAAATGAATCGAACGAAGAGAAGAAGAAGGAGTAACGTAGTCCCTCCTCTCTGTCTTATACGAAAAATCCATCCTCAAACCTAGTCTATGAACTAATTACAAAAGCCCATAAGAAAATTAGGCGGAAAAAGTCTTTAGAAGGACAAACCACTCGATCGAGTAGAATTAAACTACTCGATCGAGCAAACTAGCACCAACCCTCTCGATCGAGTGGAAATAAACCACTCGATCGAGCACTTCTTGCTTGTCTCCCCTTGTGTATACTCGAAAGTGGTCGATCGAGCATCCTTAGGTATATAAAGCATTCGATCGAGCATAAAATCTACTCGATCGAGCTATTTAAGCACGTTAGACCTTGAAACACTTCCCGAATCCAGCTCACGCGTCTTTCAAGTGTTAGATTTCCAAACTCCGGCTCCTCATTCTCCATAAATGCATGCAAATGGGACGGATTAAGGCTCGATTTAGCTCCTCTTTGGTTAATTCCTGCAAATTACATAAAACGAACCAAAGTAGAACATTCGGGGGTATTTGTAGCTAGATGCTACATAAAAAGTACAGAAATGCGTGTGAAAATGAGGTAAAAACCTTATATAAAAGACACGCATCAAATCTCCCCAAACCAAACCTTTGCTTGTCCCCAAGCAAATATGAATGCAACTAAGAAATAACAGTGGAACGGGACCAACGCATCAGCTACAAATCACCCACGAAAACCAATCTAATGCAATAACTGACAAAGTGGCAAATGAGAAGTGCAAACGAGTTAAATCAATGTTTCAAACTTACTGAACCGTCGACCTTGCAAGACTCAAAAGATATCGGACTCTCACGGGTCGCTCGTCACTCAAAATTAGGCACAGGGTGAGTATATATGTGAAAGATAGGAAGAAGTAAAGACACTCACCTAACTCGATCCATAAGAACATGCATGCAGTTAACATGAATAAAGTCTCTACAACCGTACATATGCATTCCAACCATACTAATGACCAAGACACATGCCGAGGACTTACATTTGGGTAAGTGAGGTAATGGGTAAGAAGGGGCTAAGATGAATTTAGATATGTGGGGTTAATAGCCAGGCTAGCAACAACGGATCCAAACATAAACTGCATCCCAACTTCGTACTCAATATAACAAGATGAAACGGTGCAGAAATATGCACTAAACTCACAAAACACCAAAAACTCGTCAACTCCCCATAAGATATCAGTGAAACATGCGAGTGAAAGTCATTATACAATTCTCATTTTTCTTCACACAAGGTTTTTCTTTCTTTTCTTCTTTTCTTATCTCGTTTTTTTCGCTCTCTCTTTTTTTTTCGTTCATTTTTTTTTCATCATTTTTTTTTTCATTTTTTTTTTCAACAATTCTTTTTCTTTCTTCCCCTTCAGTTCTTCCACCATCTTCTGAAATCGGATAAAATAACCATACTGCAATAAAGCATTCCAACAACTACTCGTCACTAGCTCGGCTAGGGTAGGGAGTATTATAGAAAGTAGTTAAAAGGACAAAAAGGCAATTTGGCTATGTGGAGCTCATGGGTAGAATGAAATGAAGGGAACCGCCTCTCCTAACATGCGTCACCATCCACAGACCGAATGCATACAGGTATTAAGAAGACTAGACTCGTGCTTATGCAAATTGATGTTACATGCCTTAAAGAGAGTACTACTCACATCCTAAAATGAAACCGGTCATGGATGTCACCAGTTTATAAAGCTCTAACCTCAGAATATAATGTAGCTTGCCGACATAATGAATCAAGTCTATTCGTTCAGATAAGAGAGAAACAAAAACTCGTAGATTATGCACCTAATCATGCCAACTAAATGTCAAGAATATGCAAGGCTCAAGTAAAGGTTCAATGTAGCGTCAAAGTTCAAACGTTCCGACTCAATTTAAACGTGAATTTCCTTGAGTTTTTGAAATTTTTCTAAAAGATTTTTGAATTTTTATGACTTTTTTGAATTAATTAAAACAACAATGCTTGCAAAAATAATTAAACGTGTAAGCGAAAATGCAAGAAAACATGCGGATACAGATATGGATGCATACCTCCCCAAACCAAACCGTACAATGCCCTCATTGTACTAAAAATAGGGAAAGAAATGCAAACTGAAGAGAAAGGGATGAGTGGAGTCGGAAAACTTACAAAACGTCATAAGGAGGGGCCTCCCCAAACCGACCATGAACATGGGCGGTCAAAGAAAGTCAAGCAGTAGCTCCATAGACGTAAAACAGCGGCTGGAAGACATAACTACTCGATCGAGCAATTTAGAACAACTCGATCGAGTGAACTGGCAAAAGGAAGGACTCGATCGAGCAGAAAACCGGTTGATCGAGTAGATGCTTTTTCTGCTTTGGTCGATCGAGTAAAAATACCACTCGATCGACTGACAAATACCTCAAAAAGCGCTCGATCGAGTAGAAAACTGCTCGATCGAGTGAAGTAACCTGCAAAACACGCATTTCAAAGCAAGGGAAGCATAAAGAGTTCGTAAAACAGCGTCTAAAGTTCAACATAAAGCTAAAGAAAAATAAATAGTTCAACAAAAGTACAATAAAACAGTCCGGGCTGCCTCCCGGAGAGCGCTGGTTTAAGAGGTCCCGTACGACCTTTCTGGCATCAATTAACTGGCGCGTCAAATGTGTCGAAATGCAAGACTTCAACACGATTGTCTGTTTCATTCGCCTCGTGGTAATGCTTCACATATTGGCCATTCACCTTGAACCTATGACCCTCGGAATCTTCGAGCTCCACGGATCCAAATTTGGTAACAGCCGTCACCGTATAAGGACCACTCCACCTTGAATTCAGCTTGCCAGGGAATAATCTCAATCGGGCATTGAAAAGCAGCACCTTTTGCCCAACATGAAACTCCCGAGGTAGAATTCTCTTGTCATGCCATCTCTTCGTCTTTTCCTTGTAAATGCGCGAGCTATCATAGACATTAAGCCTAAACTCTTCCAACTCATCTAGCTGCAAAAGACGATTCTGACCACACAACTTAGGATCATAGTTAAGCTCACGAATTGCCCACCAAGCCTTACATTCCAATTCAACAGGTAAGTGACACGATTTCCCATAAACTAGCCTATAAGGTGATGCACCTATTGGTGTCTTAAAGGCAGTTCTGTAAGCCCATAATGTGTCATCTAACTTAAGACTCCAGTCTTTCCGTGATTTAGAAACTACCTTAGACAAGATCTCTTTCAACTCGCGATTAGAGACCTCAACCTGACCACTAGTTTGGGGATGATACCCCAAACCACGCCGGTGTTGGACACCAACTTTAGACAGTATAGAAGTGAGTTTCTTTTCTTTAAAATGCATCCCCCCATCACTAATGACGACCCTAGGGACACCAAATCGGGGAATATGATCTTTTAAACATCTTTATCACGGTCTTAGCATCACAATGGGGTGAGGCAATTGCCTCAACTCATTTTGACACATAGTCTACAGACCACTAAGATATACCTTACCTTTCTTGGATGGGAACGGTCCTTGGAAATCAATGCCCCGGACATCGAAGACCTCCACCTCTAAGATGCCGTTTTTGTGGCATCTCATGTCTCTTTGAAATGTTCCCGATCGTTGGCAAGCATCACAGTGAAACAAAAGACTTAGCGTCGAAACAAAGAGGGCCAAAAAAACCAGACTGATGTACCTTAGCCACGGTGCGCGATGGACCGTGGTGACCACCATATGAAGAGGAGTGACAACCTTCCAGGACTACTTTGGTCTCCCACTGCGGAATACACCGTCTGTAGAGACCGTCTGCACATTCCTTTAACAAGTAAGGATCATCCCAGAAGTACTGCTTAACGTTATACAGAAAACACTTCCTCTGCTAATGAGAAAGGTCAGGCGGCAGCTTGCCACTGACAACGAAGTTAGCTATATCTGCATACCAAGGTTCTTGGTTAACAAAGACGATATAACAGCAATTAAAGTATCGTCAGGAAAAGAATCATCAATAGGTAGAGAATTATCCCCTTCTTGTCGCATCAGTCGCGACAAGTGATCAGCTACAACGTTCTCAGCTCCTTTCTTATCCTTAATCTGCAAATCAAACTCAAGGAGGAGTATCCATCTCGAGAGCGTGGTTTAGCCTCCTTCTTAGCAAGGAGATGCCTCAAAGCTGCATGGTCAGTAAAAACAGTGACTTCTGACCCAACTAAATAAGTACGAAACTTCTCTAAGGCATAAACTACAGCTAGCAGCTCTTTCTCAGTGGTAGTGTACTTCACTTGAGCCTCATCCAGAGTTCGGCTCGCATAGTAGATAGCATTCAAAGCTTTGTCTTTCCTTTGGCCCAAGATCGCTCCTAGTGCATAGTCACTCGCATCACACATAATCTCAAATGGCAAGTCCCGATCGGGAGGTCAGAGTATGATCGGTGCAGAGACTAAAGCTAGCTTTAACCTGTTAAAAGCAGAAAGACAGTCATCAGTAAACACAAAAGGGGCATCCTTAAGGAGCAACTGTGTAAGTGGTTTAGCAATCTTTGAGAAGTCCTTGATAAACCGACGATAAAAGCCACATGACCAAGGAAACTCCTCACCCCTTAACATTGACGGAGGTGGTAATTCTTTGAATCACTTCCACTTTTGCTTTATCAACTTCTATTCCCCTATCGAAACTAAGTGCCCTAAGACAACTCCCTCGTTGACCATAAAGTGGCACTTCTCCCGATTCAAAGACAAGATTAACCTCAATACAACTAAAACACTTTCTCAAGGTTAGATAGACAGTTAGAAAAATCACTTCCATATACACTGAAATCGTCCATAAAAACTTCCATGATAGACTCAATATACTCCGAAAATATCCCCATCATGCACCTTTGAAAGGTGGCGGGGGCATTTACAAACCAAAAGGCATCCTGCGATAAGCAAAAACGCCCGAGGACAAGTAAATGTAGTCTTAGCTTGATCGTGCTGGTGGATAGGGATCTGAAAGAACCCTGAATACCCGTCTAAATAGGAGAAAAATTTATGAGAAGCTAACCTTTCTACCATTTGATCAATAAAAGGAAGGGGAAAGTGATCTTTCTTGGTGGCGGCATTCACCCCTCGTAATCTATGCACATCCGCTAACCAGTCACTACTCGAGTAGGTATTAATTCATTCTTTTCATTCTTAACAACAGTTGTCCCTCCTTTCTTCGGGACCACCATTGCATCGACTTACCCATTTGGAATTACCAACGAATAAATAATACCTACATCTAGCAACTTCATTACCTCGGCCATCACAACATCCTGCATCTTCCGGTTCAAATTGGCGACCACCTGTCTCGCAAGGTTTGTGATCTTCTTCCAGCTCTATCCTGTGCATACAAATATCGGGACTAATCCCCTTGATATCGTCCGGTGAATAACCCATTGCTTTCCTGTTTTTCTTAAGTACACTAACAAAGAAGTCACCGATCATCATTAAGCTTAGCACTAACAATGACTGGATATTGCTCTGTATTGTCTAAGAAAACATATTTAAGATGAGAAGGGAGAGGCTTACGTTCCGGTACCTTTACCTCAATGGAGCAAAGAGTGCTAATCATTTGTTCCACTTGCTCTCCCTCATGCTCATCTAAATCATCAACAAGCAAATCCAACGCAGCGTCATCGTCGTCCTGGCTATCTCGCACACTCATCAAAAAGCATAAGAGCTTCTAGTGGGTCCTTCATAAAAGAACCCGACCTGAAGTCATAAATAGACTCATCAATAATATCAACCGAATAACAAGTATCCTCTATCATTGGCCGAGCCAAAGTGCTAGACAGACCGAAGTGATCGCGTCATCCCTCATCGCAAGAGTCAAACGCCCTTGTTTGACATCAATAACGGCCCAAATGTACAAAGGAATGGTCTTCCTAAGATAATTTGGGTCCGGTGTCCTCGGCTATATCTAAAACAATGAAATCTCTCGGGATAAAGAGCTTGCCTATTTTCACAGTGCACGTCCTCTAAGACACCTAAGGGCTTCCTAACGATCTATCACCATCTGTAGGGTAATGTTAGTCACTTTAAAATGACTCATGTTCAGTTTCTTGCAGACAGGAAGGGGCATGACACTAACACTGGCTCCTAAATCGCAAAGGGCCTTATCAATAACCATGTTGCCTATAATACAAGTAATAGAAAAGCTGCCCGGGTCTTTCATTTTAGGTGGACCCTTATTTAAAAGCAAATTACTAGACTCTTCCAAAAATGAAATCGTCTCAAACTCGCTTAAATTTCTCTTACGCGTCACAATATCCTTCATAAACTTAGCGTAAGTAGGTACCGAGTAACAAGTTCGGAAAAAGGGACCGTTACACCGGAGGCTCTTCACGATATCCACAAACTTACCGTACTGTTGCTCGATCTTTGCGTCCTTCAGACGACCTGGGAAGGGCACCCTGGTAGCAATGAGTGTACCCGCAACTTTTTCTTTACCTTTATCAATGCGTGACGTCTCCACAGCAGGGGAAGATGACACGGTGACGGATTAGATAGTAAAATAGGATCTCCGCCACTACTTCTCGGTACTCGATCGAGTACTTTTATCACTCGATCGACCATTCTCTTCTTCCTGGCTTTCACTCGATCGACCAGTTTTATCACTCGATCGAGTGATTTCTTCAAAGAAACTTACTCGATCGAGTAAGAATGTCACTCGATCGACCAACATCAAATTCGCACTACTCGATCGACCGGTTTTTCACTCGATCGAGTGATAGGATGAATTAATTTACTCGATCGAGTAGATAAATCACTCGATCGAGTGTCTTCAACACACGCATCAAGCATTTCGGCTAAAAAGTCATCCAAATCATCCTCCGGGTATCTTCACCGTTAAAACCCCGTCTTCCTGTACTTTTGACTCTTCATAAGTAAAGCCAATCAAATTTGTTGCACTAATCAATTGCATGTCGGTAGAAGCTCGGCTTGGTCTTTCGCGAGTGTTAACTGCGCGACTTGTTCCATCAATTTCGTTATGACCGTATCTTTCCTATTGCACTTCTCATCACACTTTGTTGTGACATGCTCATCACAAAAGATTTTAATTCAAAATTTCTTCATTTGCGGAGGAGAAACCGGGTGCAGACCTTTGGCGTAGAAGGGGCAGAGACATTCTTTATTTCCTCATACAGCTGAGAAAAAGGGACTCCTTGCTTGTATTTCCAATAAGCAAGGACACGCTCTACACTTGCCATGCATCCAATAGGGTCATGCCCTTCCTCGCCACATCTACCACATGGCTCTATATGCTCAGTAATCGTAGGCATCCTGGCAAAAAGACTTTCAAAGCAACGACTAACCTGCAAAACTAATCAAAACTTTGGAGAAATGAGATCAGCCTCAAGGAATAAATTCCTTGAGACGAGAGACAAACTTAATTTAAGCAACAAAATTGCGCCACCTCCCCGGCAACGGCGCCAAAATTTGACACGTCTGTCGCGTACCTGTCAGAAATACCAACTGGCTCTAACTAATATAGCTAGGGAAGTCGGGTCGAATCCACAGAGAGGTAGGAAATTGTCAGCTAAATCTAAGTTCGTCAAGGTAACCAAATTGGGGGGTTTTAATTTGTGATATTCTAAACTAATAAGAATAAGGAAGAGAAAATAAGAGGAAGGAATTAATCAGATAAAGAGAAACAGCTAAGACAGGCGGTTCACCATAATCATTCAGTCAAGTAATCTAGGTCTCAGGTCAATGCAAACACGGTCTAAGGGGTAACGAACGTCACCTTTCGGTCCTTAATTCACTCTAGAGCGTAAATAGCTTAGCTTTCGCCCTCACTACAATACCCTATTGCTCGCTACTAGTCTCGCCTTTTCCAACCTTTCGGTCCAGGTCAAGGATCACTAAAATATAAATGTCTAATCGCGTCGACTCAATCAGACAGATACAATTAATTGCAGCATTTAAACAACAAAGATTATACCCGCATTAACCCAATAAATCGATTATTATTCCCTCATGATTATGGATCCCCTATAGTCTTAGCAGGGGGGAATTAGTTACTCACTACCATCGAATTAACAATAATGACAAATAGATAATTGGAAGTAAACATTATAACTAATAAAGATCGAATTAAAGCAATTATTACGATAACAATAAAGAGAGAAGAATTCAAAGCAGTAAATATGATTAAGGATAAAAGAAGAAGAATAATACCAAACGCAAATCCGAATCCGAGTAGCAAGGTATGGAAGAAAGACAAAAATCCAAGTAACAGTAGCAAGAACTAGAGTAAAAATGAATCGAACGAAGAGAAGAAGAAGGAGTAACGTAGTCCCTCCCCTCTGTCTTATACGAAAAATCCATCCTCAAACCTAGTCTATGAACTAATTACAAAAGCCCATAAGAAAATTAGGCGGAAAAAGTCTTTAGAAGGACAAACCACTCGATCGAGTAGAATTAAACTGCTCGATCGAGCAAACTAGCACCAACCCTCTCGATCGAGTGGAAATAAACCACTCGATCGAGCACTTCTTGCTTGTCTCCCCTTGTGTATACTCGAAAGTGGTCGATCGAGCATCCTTAGGTATATAAAGCATTCGATCGAGCATAAAATCTACTCGATCGAGCTATTTAAGCACGTTAGACCTTGAAACACTTCCCGAATCCAGCTCACGCGTCTTTCAAGTGTTAGATTTCCAAACTCCGGCTCCTCATTCTCCATAAATGCATGCAAATGGGACGGATTAAGGCTCGATTTAGCTCCTCTTTGGTTAATTCTTGCAAATTACATAAAACGAACCAAAGTAGAACATTCGGGGGGTATTTGTAGCTAGATGCTACATAAAAAGTACAGAAATGCGTGTGAAAATGAGGTAAAAACCTTATATAAAAGACACGCATAAGTGTTCGATCAAAAGAGCTTCCTAATACGTACCCTCACCCCTTACTCCAGATCTCTGTGAACATCCGTGTTCATTGGCATCCACGAGAGTCATTCTAGACATAGAATGCTAAGGGTAACGATTGCTTAATGTTCATGTCACTACTTTGTGTCTTGACATGACACGAGGTATTCGAACGGTTCCAATTTTCCATAAAAATTGGTGGCGACTCCAACAAAATTCAAACGCTTGTTCTCTTCCTCCCGAGGGCCCCCGTGGGCCCCCCGCTATCCACGGTTTGGCGACTCCACTGGGGATCATACACTTACGTGTAGCCAAGGGTCAAACTTGAACAAGGTTAGGGAATAATTTGTACAAGACAATTGTCGGTTTTCATAACTCGGTCTTCCTAGATCGTTTATTCGGCCTTCCTAGGCCCAACCCAACCCATTCGACCAATCGTCCCGTCTAAACGGTCCTAATTCTTATTTGGGCCTAAGGATGGATAGCGATTGACGTCATCCATACCATGATGCTTACTCTTGTTTGTATCAAGGGCCTTCACTACTTGAGGAAATGAACTAGGAATCGGCCTTACTCTTGTTTGGTACGAGCCTCTCCACAGACTTCGGGTTTGATGGTTCGGTATGGCAACCCACCCTTTAAACCAAAACCCTTTTAAATGCACTCAGCATCCCTTTATAATGCTTATATAAATGTGTGTACCTTACGTGATCACCATTTCTAAACGAAACCATGACGATTTTTGCAAAAATCAAAACCCTTTTTTTAATCAAAATTTCGAAAAAGGCCATTCGATTAGCGCAAAACCCAGTCGAAACTCTGTCCGTTTGTCGAGTCAAAATTCGGGCCACAAGCCCATTTGAAAACCTCACTTTGAGTCCACTCCTACGACTACACTATAGTTGATTAGGATACACATTTTCCAAAACTCGGTCCTTTCTTCAAAGCTCACTCAACACAAGTGGCACACACCCACTTCACGAGTCAAAACATTTCTTCTTTTAGCAAGTGTGTTAGAATAGTCGATCGTGTTTTGATTCGTCACCGATCTCTTATCCAGTTTTCAAGATGCCTGGGACCAGCGACACGAACGTCAACCAACTTCAAGATGGTAATGATCGAATCCTAGCCGCGCTAGCTCAAATCCAAGTTACTCAGGACCAAGTGTATGATCGCCTTGACACCATCGAGGGTCGGATCTACGCCGTAGAGGGGAGATTGCCTCCTCACGAAAGTGAAGGAGTAGGTGACTTCGCGAGTGAATCCAAGGACGAAAATCCTCCCATGGGACTAACTGTAGCTGAGAAAAGACTCCAATACTTAGAGGAGCAATGGATGTACCTTAAAGGGGATGACATTTATAGGGAGAATAATCGCAAGTATGAGGCCGTCAACTCCAAATTGCCAACCGACTTCAATATGACGGATATCCCTAAATTCAAGGGGCACGAAAACCCTTTGAACCACATCCGTGCCTTCAAGGATTACATGTCTATCAAAGGCATCAAACCCGAGATGTTCTTAAGGATCTTTCCTTCATCTCTTGACACCATCCCAAAACAATGGTTCTACTCTTTAGAACACAAGAAGATCGCTACTTGGGAAGATGCCGCGATCGAATTTGCTAAGCAATACACGGATAATGCTGAGATCCAAGTTAACATGCGCACTCTAGATGTTCTTACCCAAAATGACAAAGAAGGATTCACCGACTTCCTAAATAGGTGGAGGAAGACTAGTACCCAACTAATTGAACGCCCGGATGAGGCCACCCTTGTGGAGAAGTTCGTGGACAATCTCAAGCCCATCTATGCCAATCATTTGAGATACCAAAACATCAAGACTTTCAAGGACTTAACCGTACTAGGGATAAGGATCGAAGATGACATCCATAAAGGGCTCTTGTCCAAAACGGTAGGTCGAGGATATCAAGGCTCAACAAGTCGTTCATACGGCTCCACTAGCAAGACTGATGAAGTTAACCTTCTCGAACCATCCAAGAAAAGTACCCCACCAAGGAAATTCACAAATCTTGGGGACACTTACTCCAACGCTCTAAAAAGGTTAATGAAACAAGGCAAACTCCAACCCATTGGACCTACTCCCGAACCCGAAAAGAAATCCAAATTCTGGGACGAAAACTCGTACTGTGAGTACCATAGGGGCAAGGGGCATGACACAGAAAAATGCTACAAATTGAAAAATGTGCTTCAAGACATGATTGAAGATGGTCGACTACCAATACCGCCGGGAGGTAAACCTAACAACACTCAGAATCCTCTTGGAGTTCTAGTGATTACAAGTGACGAATCTACCTTAGATTGTTCACACCTCATTTCTCCAATTGAAGATGAGATCCATGCAATCGAGAGTGAAGGGTTCTACTCTACTATCTCTCCTACCAGTTCTGACTTCATCACATGGGCAAGGAATGTAGATAGACAAGTTTGGGAATTAGAAAATGTGGTGACAACTATACATAATCCCAACGCAACATCCAAGGAGCGTGTGCCACTAATCTTCTCTCAAAACGCTACTATGCAAGAAATAATCACCGTGATTGATAAACTAGTCGACCGAATCACACGACTAGAAGACGAAATCATGAGAATAAGGGAACTAACTACGATCAATGGAGTATGGGCCGATGATGATGAGGACGAGTACCTCATTGAAAACTCCCTAGTCAAGGAGATAGTCCAAAATGGTGAAGACCAAGATGTGGACCACCTAACTCGTTCGGGGCGTCCATATCAAAGTACTACTCAAAATGGTCCAATCAACGTTGTCACACCAAATGATAACGAAGATTACTCCACTGACCATTTGCTCAAGTAATTACAGAAGACAAAGGCTGATCTTTCAGTCTGGCAATTAGTAGCAAGCTCATTCCCACATCGCCAAGCTTTACTGCAAGCTTTGGCCAAGCTAAATGTAGCACATAACTCGACAGCCGAAGATGTAGTCAACTTGGTCTTCCAAGAATCACCAAAGCTAAGTAATCCTATTACTTTCTCAGACGAAGATTTGCCACCTTTTGGCGCTAGTCACAACTTGGCTCTGTACATCACTGTCATTTGTCTAAAGAAGAACGTGCCAATGACCTTAGTAGATGATGGCTCCGCAGTCAACGTCATACCCCTCAAAACGGCATACAAATTAGGCATGAAAGAGTCGGATTGGACCCCTACCAATCAAGGTGTTCGCGCATACGATGGTACACGACGAAATGTAGTAGGGCTTGCTAACCTAACCATAGCCACATGGCCAATTGAGCGAAAGGTTAACTTCCAAATAGTGGACATTGAAGCTTCCTTCAACATACTCCTAGGAAGACCTTGGATTCACGCTTCCAAAGCGGTGACATCCACCCTTCATCGAAAGATCAAGATCTCACTAAATGGCAAAGTGGTGACGATCACTTCGTCACCCATCAAGGCAATAATCGAAAAGAAGTCGAACAATCAAGTCCTTGCAGACCCAGTGTATGAACTTGGGGGCTTCCAAAGCATAAGTGTCATAGAAAGCGAATTGGCACCCTTATACTATGATCCCTACTCCAACTTGGTGGTCAACCACATACTCAAATCCCAGGGATACTTCCCTGGAATGCCTTTGAACCCTATTCGAAGAAACACCTTCGCACCATACAAGGAAGGCAACTCAAAGAGGATACCACTCGGACTAGGGTACAAACCCACTAAAGAAGAGGTTCTCGAGATGCTCGCTCAAGTTCAAAACCGTAAGTATGTAGGAGTCCAAATGCGACCCTATCTCCCTACCCTAAATGGGTACTTCGTTAAGGAAGGAAGTCTAGAACTCTTTCACGGATTTCCCGAGCCTTGGCATTATCTCGAGAGGAAGCTAGCCGGAATCGAGATCTTTCACGATTGCTACTTCATCCCTCCAGAAACGGTTCCTACCGTCAAAACCCGTCAAGCACCTTGCTTAGACGAACAAGCTGTCAGTCTATTGTTCGGAGAAGATCGATTTGTTAGAGTCGCGCAGGATGAGATCATTACCATGATACTTCAGGACGATCACTTCAACCCTACCGCGTTAATCACAGAAACCAACGGAAGTCAGCAGAAAGGATGGAGAAAGTCGATCAAATGGACCAACAATCAAGGAAGACTCTTCAAGCTCACCACTGGAGAAGAAGAGATGTTCAAAGGAGAACCAGAAGACGATGAGTTCGAGTCGGAGTCGGAGTCAGAGTCGGAGTCTAGAGAAGTCACTAAGGAGTCACCTCCTGTCGTCATCCCCACTCCCTTTGTTTCTCCTAGTTTAGCCTCGAGTAGTAACAGTAGTTCGGGAAATGTCCCAACCACTGTCCCTTTGCCTCCACTGACCGCAGATCAGATGGCTTCTTTGTTTCAACTTTTCTCAAACTTTAATATGAATAAATCAGGTTCTGCTTACTCTTTGTGTTATCTTGAGTGCAATTCTGTTTACGATCATACTGAGGATGACCAAGACCCAGACTCAATCGAAATACCTCCCTACGTAGCCAAAGAAATACTACAGGAAGGGGAAGGGGGACCAGTAAAAGAGGACACCGAACCCATCAATGTAGGAACCGAACTAGAACCCCAAGAACTTAGGATAGGGACGACCTTGAGCTCTACCGAAAGGGCCGATTTCATAGACCTCCTAAACGAGTTTAAAGACGTTTTCGCTTGGTCCTACAAAGACATGCCAGGGATCGATAGGGATATCGCCGAACATAGAATTCCGATTAAGCCAGGTTTCAAACCTGTAAAACAGAAGCTTCGACGAATGAGAACGGAATGGGCTCTCAAGATTAAGGAAGAAGTTGATAAGCAATTCAAAGCCGGGTTCAT
The DNA here is from genome assembly GCF_048544455.1 of Silene latifolia. Lineage (NCBI taxonomy): Eukaryota > Viridiplantae > Streptophyta > Magnoliopsida > Caryophyllales > Caryophyllaceae > Silene > Silene latifolia. The sequence goes on along the minus strand of NC_133528.1, from coordinate 124,406,446 downwards.
CAAAGTTTCCGAGTATTCTGACTGGGTAGCCAACATAGTACCTGTACCCAAAAAGGATGGGAGAATCCGTGTTTGTGTTGATTTTAGGGACTTAAACAAAGCAAGTCCTAAAGATGACTTCCCTCTACCACACATCGACATATTGGTGGACAATACTGCAGAACACGCATTACTATCCTTCATGGATGGATATGCGGGCTATAACCAAATCAAAATGGCCATATAGGACATGCATAAAACCGCCTTTGTCACTCAATGGGGAACCTATTGTTATACGGTCATGCCGTTTGGATTGATCAACGCCGGAGCTACATATCAACGCACCGCAACTACACTCTTACATGACATGATGCACAAAGAAGTTGAGGTATACGTAGACGACATGATTGTCAAGTCCAAGGATAGAGAGGGGCATATTGCGAACCTTCGTAAATGTTTCGCAAGACTACGAAAGTACAACATGAGACTCAATCCTCAGAAGTGCGCATTCGGAGTAACGTCTGGCAAACTCCTAGGATACGTCGTTAGCCAACGAGGTATCGAGATAGACCCTTCCAAGATCAAGGCTCTAAGCGAAATGCCACAACCTCAAACAGAAAAAGAAGTCAGAGGATTCCTAGGGAAAGTGCAATATATAAGTCGATTCATATCAAAACTCACCATGATTTGCGAGCCTATCTTCAAGAAGCTCAAGAAGACAGACCACACCATGTGGGATGATGATTGTCAAAAGGCATTTGACCGAATCAAAGAGATATTGGCTAAACCACCGGTGCTCATGCCACCTCAACGAGATCAACCTCTTGATTTATATCTCACAGTAACCGAAACAGCCATGGGTGCCATGCTAGCTCAAATTGTAGGAAGTGAAGAAAAGGGCTATCTACTATCTTAGTAAGAAGTTCTTGGAGTACGAGTGTAAATACTCACAACTTGAAAAGACATGCCTCGCTCTTGTGTGGGCAACGAAGAAGCTACGCCATTACATGCTTAGCTACTCCGTCAAAATATACTCCAAAATGGATCCAGTGAAATACCTCTTCGAGAAACCCGTCCTCAACGGACGCCTAGCAAGATGGACTTCAATGCTCTCAGAATTCGACCTCAAATACGTGCCTCTGAAAGTTATAAAAGGTCGCGCCGTCGCCGAATTCTTCGCAGAAAATCCCATCAATGACGCACAAGCAATAGATACTTGGTCATTTCCGGACGAGGATATACTCCAAACTGACGTAGACTCCTGGGACCTTTACTTTGACGGAGCGTCAAAGTTAAGAGGATTTGGAATAGGAGTATTGCTCATTTCTCCTGAAGGCGAGCATACACCAATCGCTGTCAAACTCGACTTCGAGGTGACAAATAACGCTGCAGGATACGAAGCTTGTCTCATTGGACTACAAGCGGCAGTAAGCTTAGGCATTAAAAACCTCCGAGTACATGGGGACTCATCCCTAATCATCAATCAAGTTACGGGATCTTGGAAAATCCGAAGCGAAAGCCTAGCGCCATATCAAGCTAGAATAGACCAAGTTGCCCAATTCTTTGATCACGTGACATATCTACACCTACCTCGGGAAGAAAATCAATTTGTAGATGCTCTTGCAAAACTCGCATCTTTGATTAATATGCCAGATGACATGGTGGAAATGCCTTTGTGCATCGAACGACGGTCAGAGCCATCTTATGTCCACCAAATCACCGATGAAGAGGAAATCGCGCAGGAACCCTGGTTCCAAGCAATCCTGAATTTCAAGCTCAATGTTACCTATTCACCTGATATGGACAAGAGGGGACAACGTGCTATACGCCTATTAGCTTCCCAATACGTTCTCATGCAAGGAGAGTTATACAAAAGAACACCTCTTGGTGTAATCCTCCGTTGCCTTGATCATTCACAGGCACGAAAAGTGATGGAAGAACTCCCAGGGGGTGCGGTTAGGATCACAGACCTAGATGGGAATGAGTTTTCCAACCCGACAAACCTCGACCAACTAAAACGGTACTATGCCTAGAATAGGAACAAAAACGCGCCTCGCGTAACCTCACGTGTCGCTCTTGTGGCACTAAATAAACGGCCCCTGGCCAAGCTGAAATAAGCTAATGTCACCTTGCTCTTGCATTTTGACAATGTTGTCATCCTCATATCATCAAATAAACTAAATTGCACCTTCAGAGTAAGTAAAAAGCTCATGCTTATTTTCTAAGTTCATTTACAAGCTCTTGCTTAGAACAATTATTCTTTTACATTTACTCGAACTACGCGCAAGGGTTTGATTTCATTTTCTAAATGAATACGTAGGCAATCCTTCACAGGATACAACCCATTATTTAAAAAAAATGTAAATAGAAGGACATTTGCATTGCATTTGGAATTCGACAAGAATAATAAATAGAAAATCACAACGGTTTCATAACCATTTAACCTTTTTATTTCATTCATTTTTCTAGTAATAGTACGTTACATAATAAAAGAAATAAAAATAGGTTAGGATTCTAAAAACCCCACCTTTTTATTACAATAATAATAATAATAATAAATAATAGCAAAGACTTGGGCTATTCTTCCATCTTCCCTTTGCCCTTGTCATTCTTATCATATTTCTTGTCACGCCCTCGAGCCGGACGCTCTTGCGCCACTTCGGACCTAATCACCAACGGTCTTTCTCGAGGCCTAGACTTCCCATTTTTGTCAATCACTTTATCCACGACAGGAGAGGTCTTCGGTTTCTTCGAAGGATGAACAACTTGAAACCCGGCTTCCTCCTCTCCCTCAGTCAAATGCTTCTCTTTCTCCTTTTCCACCTCGCGCATCTTGTAGTCAACGGGCTCGCGCTTCCTCAGTCTCTCGCGCTCTTCCGGAGTAGTAGCTTTCCTCCATCGCAGATAAGAATCCGACACCCATAAGGCATTAGCAGAAGAGTTCAAGAACCACACGTTCCTTTGGGCCCATTTAATGGCCCATTCCCTTCGGCTCTCTGTAGTAAGCGCCACGGCAGTCTGCGAGACGGTATCGAGCTTCGGGATCATCTGCTTTAGTCCAACCTGTCTCATCAGCCTTTCCGGGAAGATGCACACCATAAATTCCAAGCCAGGAATGCGCACAGATCGAGTAGGATCCAAGGAAGACACTCCAAAGTGATGATTTGAGGTGCCACCATGGTACGATCCACCTAATCAAGGGGCCATCATCACTCTTCGATTTGTTCTCCCAATAATTGCGGACCGGGTGAAGTCCACCATGTACAGCCTAGTACTCATCGCAATCGAACGAGCATGATAAGAAGGAACATGAACTGGGGGCTCGATCAATCGAAGCCGTTCCATAAGCCAAACCTACCAAAAGCGGGTATTAGACATAAAAAAAAACGAAAAAAAAAACGAAAAAAAAAAAACGAAAAAAAAAACGAAAACGAAAAAAAAAAAGAAAACAAGAAAAAGAGAAGGAAATGTTCTTTTACCTGCAGAATGACGGGACATCCCAAATACGGTAGGTCGCAATTGGTTTTTCTATTATCCAAGCCCAACAGGATCTCTCCTAAGCATAAACAAGCTGAGCTCCTGCGCAGCTCCATTTGCTCAACAAGGCCCAGAAGACGGGGATCACCTCTCAAGTCTTCATCAACATGCCCTTGGAAGACATATACATGCAACAAGCAAAATCCAAAGGCCCTTCGCCTAGCAACATAAGAAACGGTGGGGTCGGCCCTGTTAATGAATCGGTCAATGAAGTCCAACATTCGCACTCCCTTCGAGGTCACCAGACGGTCCACCTCAAGTCTGGTCAACCCAAGCAAGTCTCTAAATTTGCTTTTATACCCTTGCGAAGTAGAAGGAATGGCAGGCAAGTGTTCAGGGTCCCACCCACCAATCACAGCAATTTCTTCAGGAAATGGGCAAATATCGCCTCCAGGGAACGCAAAAACATGGTAATTCGGGTCCCAATAATCAAGACAAGCATCCAAGAATGCTTTGACAACCTTGATAAGCTTCAAACTCAACAATGATCCAAGATTATAGGCGCCCATATCATATTTCTCCATGTTGGAAAATTCGTTGGTCCATTCTTTTAAGCGAATCTCCAAAGTATTCATGATGAGGGATTATTTTGAGAATTTTATGTAATAAGACGAAGAAGAGACGGAAGAATTGTGTGAATAAAAGCTCTATCGAGGTCTCTATTTATACTAATTTCTGTTTCCAAAAATCTGCCAGAACAGAACCACCTGGGAACAGGCGCAGCACCTGCTGCGCCTCTTCCTCAGCTTGATTTCTGTGATTTTCCGCGTTGGATCTTTCCTAATTCCGCGGGCACGCATTTCGAGGCGACATCGACATTTTTGCCATTTTACCACACTTGCACATTTTCATTTTAGGAAATAATTTTCATTATAAAATAAGTTTCATACTAATTTAATTCCTTTTTTTCATTTCATTTCTAAACTTATAGGTTTCTATTTTTTTAGGGGTAACCCTCCCTACCATCCGGTCATTTCTGGCAATTTTTTTGCAAAGTTTTGCATTTTCACACTCCTTTGAGTCATTCGTTTTGCGCTAATTCAGGCCATGTGTATATACAAATGTATGTTTTGTGTGATTTCTATGTAAATTTCGGCAGCATGACGGCGTAAACCGTCATCTACCAAACCTGTTCAAAGCTAACCTGCAGATACAAGCAACACAACCCAGCAGCAAAGGCACTCAGGCCATCTTATATACAACCAAAAAGGGAAATGTACAACAAACTGGGGGCTCGAGCCCCAAACAAAGACCAAAATGTTCAAAATGAAGGTCAAAATGTACAAATGTGCAAAATACAACAAAACAAAACTACTGCTGGTCGCCCTCCAGCTCCGCAACTCTTGCCGCGAGAGCAGCAATCTCGGCGTCGCGAACCTCGAGCTCCCTCAACAAGCGAGCTGTCTCCTCCTGAGACTGAGCCAACTCTCGCTCCAGCTCGTCCCCACAGAAACAACAAAATTGGCTCATGTCAATCATTTCCAGCAATTACAAGAAAAGTTGGAAAATCAAAATTCAAAAATGAAACAGGCACAAGGTTCATACCTGATGGCCTCGACCGCCGACAAGTGCCTCGACGGCAGTAGCTCGCAGCCGGTTGGCCACCCTCCACAACGCCACGAACCGAGACGGCGCAACCTGCATTTTCAAAAGGAGTTCTCAATAATTGAATAAAGTTCAACCAAGTGTGTTCTTACACAAAAATTATGAAAATTAGAGGCTCACCCTCCGAATCAAATGCTGCCAGTCGTCCAGGCCAGCATCCGTCACAACCACGTCAAAGTTACGCAGCTCGGAGATCGTCGTCCTCCCAGTCGCGTCAGTGTACTCGAGGGTCTCGGGGTACTCTGGGGGCTCGATACCCGCCGCCTCAACCTCCTGCAAAACCAAATATTCCTCATTAATCGATGATCTTTCATCATAATTCTCAAAAATCAAGTAAAGAAGAAGAGTAAAGATGCTCACCACTACCGGCCAGTACGCCAACCTCCCGTAGAGGAACGCCGAGTAGTCCTCGCCAGGAAGAAGGAGGGCGTCACCACTAACGCCAGCCAAGTCGGCCTCCCTCTCTGCCTCAGAAGGCTCCCTGAACATCGTCCTAAGAGGATCGATGGGAATCGTCAATACTTCCCGAGAGCACTGACGAGCCAAGCGCTCGCCCAAGTACCACACAGGACCCACCGACGTCCTCAACAGCAGCCGGCTCGAGCTCCTAGGTCGAAGGACCTCAGCCACAAAAGGAGGCGCTCGAGCGTACTCCGCCCAACGCCTGGGCACCCACTGGGACAAGACAAACAAGGAATCATTCTTATGATCGAGTTAAAAAGCAATATAGAAGCAAATGAATATAAGTGAGATGCTCATGCTGTCTAGCTGAAGAGCGTTCACGTCCCGCCGGTAGACACCGTGAGAAGAACGCTTGCTCTTCGTCCTGCACATGACCCAATCCCTCACCACGGGATAGGCCCTCTCCAGCGGCTCCGTCCTCTTGGGCGCGAGGCCTGTAAAGCAAGATAGTCAATAACGGTCTTTCGTAATTTGATAAAGAAGATAATTGATTTTAAGTCTCAATGAAGGTTCATACCTCCAACAAAAGTTCAGGACCGACAGCACCAGGAGAAGTCCCCTTCTCCATCAGCTCCGGACGAACCATGGCCCTCATGAAGCGGATGAGGACCACGAAACCAGCAGTGACCCAGTCCCAACGCCCTAGGGAGCTCAGGTCAGAAAGGAAGGGAAGAAGCTTCGTCGACAGCCTCTCTCCCTTGTCTCCGAGGTAAATCGAAGACGAAAAACCACCGAGCCACAAGCGAGCCCTCCGTCACTCGGCGATGCAGGAGGAGGAGCCGTCTCCCTCCCATCAATCGTCACCAGCGCCGGGATCTTTCCCGCAAAGTAGTCTCGAACGTAGGAGCTGGGTACCAAACCCGGCACTGTGACAGCCTTCGGCGACAAGTTCCAGCCGATCAACCTCCTAGCCTCGGCCGAGTCGACCCTCATGGCAGTCTCCGGCCACTCCACAGCCTCAGTCCCGCACGGCAGACCAGAAATCATGTCGTAGTCCTCCAAGGTGACTCCCACCTGACCAAAAGGCATGTGAAAAGTGGAAGTCGTATCCCAAAATCGGTCCAAGAAAGCGCGGACCAGGCTAAGGTTAGCCCGCAACTTCCTCTTCGCGATATCCCTCCAAGCCTGCACCAAGGCACCAAACGCTCCGCGCTCGATCATGGCGCGCTCCTCCGCTGACAGCCGCTCGTAGCACTCCATTGCTGTCGTGTAACCCGAGAACGACCTGATGTTCCCGGCCTCCTATTGTGATTTGAAACAAAAAGCTATCTTTAGTTTTGAATGAAAATTGGAAGAGATATGAACGAAATGAATGAAAGAAGATGAGTGATGAGTAGTGAATTCCTATTTACCAAGCTCTTCACCGTCCTGTAGGACAGGTGACCCTCTGCAGCCCACAGCAAGTGCCTGCTCTCCCAGGTCTCAGCCCACGCGGGAGCTCCCCTCAGCTGACGACCTCCTCGTCCGACGTTGGCCCGTCTAGGGGCCTCCTCCTCGTGGACCTCGTCCCCAGCAGCCATCACCGCAGCGGTGAAAGCCTGCTCTAAAGCCTCCTCGACAACGGCAGAGTCTATCTCCATGGGAGCTCTCCCAGAAGTAGAAGCCTCATCACCTGCAACATTGAAACCAAATTTAGGCCGCGTCACGTGACGGCGAGCCTTGGTTAAGGGATTTTCGAGCCATCGGAAGCCCTGAAATCGCTCTTTTCTCGCCATCTTTGGCCATATTCTCACAAACCCAATCACTCATGTGGTAATTAGGGTCAAGTCAAGCCTAATTTGAAGCCTAATTCTGGGTTCGAATCGAAATATCGGCAACATTTCGTTATAACGACGATTATGCCCTAGAAACGTGTCCTGAAAAGCCGTCACAAACCAAAATTCCGAGATGATAGGAAGTTTACCCATCATCCAAGGATCCCAAATATCAAGTTTCATCGCAAATGGGAAATCCTAAGGCTATTTTCGAAGCAATTTACGGTTTAGCTGTGAAACCGTCTCAAATTCACTCAAATGCTCAAAACTCAACGAAAATTCGAAACAAATACATGGTTACGTTCCTTATACTGCCAATTATCCATTTCTAATACCAATTTAACAAGGCAAATCCATTTGGGGGAAAAGCCCCAAATTTTCGAAATAAATGGGTTGAAAACCCTAATTTTTTCGACCCAAATTGAGCGAATATAGAAGATTAATGCAAGAATGGTACACATACCTCGATTAGTCATGATGAATGCAAGCTTTCGGATCAAACCTTGGCGGAAATGATTAAGATTTGAGAGAGAATTTGAAGAAATTGTGTTTCGAACAAATGAAATAATCCCTCTGTTTATCGCGTTTTTACGCAGAAAATACACCCTTAGGAACAGACGCAGCAGGCGCCGCGCCTCTTCCAAGAGACGCAGCTCTTGCTGCGCCTCTTCCTTATGTTCCCTCCATACGAGTTTTCAAAAATTCGTTATGAGTTCGTTATTTGTGGGCCCATCTTTGGTGCGCCTCTTCCTCATTGCTATCTTATCCTTTTGGTCCGTTTGACGATTATCTTTCGTTCCGGCCCGCATTTCTAAGCCAAACAGCAGACTATTACACGTTATTTATTGCTTCCAAGACTTTGCTTGTCACAACGAGCATTTACCCCTTTTACAGGTGTTTCGACACGCCTTCGTTATATTTCCCCAACGAGAGTAAGCGGATAGACTTTCCCTCTCGAGACACGGAGATTAATTCCCGATTATGTTCCCCAACGAGAGTAAGCGGATAGACTTTCCCTCTCGAGACATGGAGATCAACATCAGCCCCTATTTCTTCCGAAGTTTGTTTGAAGCTGAACACGAACAGATTTCTCCCAGCAGTTCCCGCCTGTGTCCTGCTACTCACAATATTTCTTGTTTCCCCTCGGAGTGCGATAAAGATGTCGTTCTCCACAAGTTCCTAGACCAGTAGAGTTCCTATACTCGAGCCTTATTTACCCTTTAGTTTAAACTTATATTCGGGCCTCCTTCCCGCCGATGCTTTCCTTTAGGGGCCCAATACCCTAGCACCAATCCTTATATATCTTTTAGGTCTTACCCTTAGCTCCTATGCTTACCCTTAGCTCCTACGCAACTCCGGAAGCATCTCGAGAAAAAAGTCTCAGGTATGGTCTCTTCTTATGGCTGGCGAGCCTCCTTACGTAGTCTAATGGACTTTAAACGACTCTCCCCGATAGTCGACAGACTCTAAAATGTTCCCGACGACAGGTCCTTGGTTCAGACCCCTTGAGCCGCCTCGCGTCGCCATAGTCGTCAGGTTGTAATCTTCGATTGACCTGATGGATATAGTTTGACTTTCGCCTTGTCCAAGCCTCAGTCAAAGTGGGGGGCTCTTTAGATACCTCATTTCTGCACCTCCCGCAAACCACCCGGTGATGATTGGGTCGCATGTTTGTTACGCGGAACGATTTGTGACGGTTCATAAATTTATCGTTAAGTGATTGCTCAAATATTAATGTCTACCTCTTAGTTGTCATCTACGTGCCGATACGGTCGTTTTGACAGTAATTAGAGTACATTTGGAGTCCGGGCCTAAAACCGTCTTCATTTTTTGATAACCGTTAAATCCCGAGTCAGAATGTTCTGTAATGTTCCGGATATTTCTATTCCATATTTTATAAATATTCCACAATCTTTATCCTTTGGTAAACAATTTCCCGTAATATTCATACAAGATATTAAGGAAAACCAAAATATTCCGTCCTACCATAACTTAAACACGGAAATCTTTCTTCCGCAGGAGGAAACCCCTTGGGAACAGACGCAGCAGGTGCTGCGCCTCTTCCAAGAGACGTAGTGCCTGCTGCGCCTCTTCCCATGTCCTTTTCTGCATATTTTCGTGTCTTTTTATATCTTTCCGAGATTCACTTCCAAAGACTCTCCGAAACCTTAATTCCTTCACGTGATTAGTATAAATAGGAGCCTTCGCTCCTCATATTTCTCACGCGAGTGTCCGCCCTTCTCTTCTCCCTTTGCATTCTAGACCCTTGTTCTTACTTTTTGGCGTCTACGTGCTTGAACATTCGACCACGTAAGCTCGGATCCTTCTGAGTACCAGCCTCGTTTGCATGACCGACCAATTTGACCAACTCCACATCAATCAACTTAATTAATCTAATCATTTTCCTCTTACGAGGGCACTTTCATATTTGCATTATAGTTCGAGTCGAGCATCGCTAATCGATAACTTAGTCCTTCTCGTTTCGTCAAACATGTAAGTCTGAGGGTGTAAAATCTCTCTTTTATTATTGTTCTTTACTTTTTGTATCATTATTGTAAGGTTTATGTCGAAAATACTTATTAATACCGATTTCTAAAACCGTGCTTTAAAACCTCTTTTTACGGATTTCCAGAAGACAAACCGTCGAGAAAGGACGCAGCAACTGCTGCGCCTCTTCGAAGGAGCGCAGTTTCTGCTGCGCCTCTTCGTGAGGCTACCGCAGTTCCTGCTTCCTTTCTTCTTCCTTCGTCCTCTGTAATTCGTTCGTCAAAATTTGTTTTGTTTGTTTCCTGTTAATTCTTTGACATAATAGCTTATCATCTCACATGTATATTATTTATCATTCATTCACATGTTTAATCCGTCATTAAATTCGACTTAAATCCCTTATAATCCGATATTTGCGGGTTTTCGTCATTAAATTCAATCCGGGTTGTAGAAATTCGATTTGTTCATATCGGATTTCTGGAATTCGATCCTTGATATATTTTCCATCTGTTATTCATGATATTCGTCATTAATTCGTCATTAATTCATCATATTTAGTCTATTTTGTTCACCTATGTCACTAATCAATCGTTCATTCATGTAAATAATCCGTCTTTAATCCATCTCATCCATGTTTTATTGCTTTTATGACCATCAATCACATGTAAATAACCTGTTAAATCACTTCTATCCGAGTAAGTATATGTTAATCAATCCTTAAATTTACCAATTACATTAACAATTTGCAGTTCCGGCTTCACAGCCAGAACTCACCCTTGGAACAGACGCAGCAACTGCTGCGCCTCTTCCAGAGGGCGCAGCTCTGCTGCGCCTGTTCCAGGTTGAGTTCTGTCTCCGAACTCCGTTGTTGCTTGACCTAATTTAATTAGCTTATGTATTAATGGACTATTATCCGTATTATCACCTTCTGATTTGTTCGTTAATTCTTTCTTCTTTCTTTTCCCAAATTATCCGTTTTAAAAGTATTTTCGACATAAATCAATGAAACCCGATGTAATTATTGTAATTTCTTATTATTGTAATTTTATTCCTTGTATTTTGTATCATTTGTATGTTTTCACATGTAATTGAGCATTAAATCCTACATCGACCCAATTGATTGTTAAACTATGTGTCAACCGACTTAGTTAAATTCACATGCTAGGATTAAAACTTGGATGTTCCATTGCATGCATATAATCGACGATATATCGAGTATAGATGATGTCCCTAATCATTAGTAGAGGCCGCTATCGAGGCGGGCGGGATTAGGTGTTCGATCAAAAGAGCTTCCTAATACGTACCCTCACCCCTTACTCCAGATCTCTGTGAACATCCGTGTTCATTGGCATCCACGAGAGTCATTCTAGACATAGAATGCTAAGGGTAACGATTGATTAGTGTTCATGTCACTACTTTGTGTCTTGACATGACACGAGGTATTCGAACGGTTCCAATTTTCCATAAAAATTGGTGGCGACTCCAACAAAATGCAAACGCTTGTTCTCTTCCTCCCGAGCGCCCCCGTGGGCCCCCCGCTGTCCACAGAATGACATCACGCCCTTGATTCGCCCTCTTTGGAACCCACCACAAAGGGGATGTGCACATTTAGGAACTTGGGTTATCGCTCGGATGAGATGAGCGGGACTTAGGTGGGAACGGCTGCGGTCCCCCACTGGCGGTGTGGAATACTTGTTGCGATGAGTATTCTGGCAGGACTACACACTTTAGTGTGTAGTCAGGTGTGTGGTGATATGATGAAGATTGGTTGGTTGGTTGGTTGGATTGGATTTTAATATTGCTTTTGTTTTATTGTTTTATGTAAACAGTAACTGACCGTCGGTTTAAATGTTTTGAAACCTGTGGTGATCCATTCGAAGATGGTGAGCAGTTATTGCGCAGGTATGAGTTGATGCGCATGGGATAGCTGGGTTGAGTTGCCACGAGATGTCTAGAAGTCTTCCGCTATGTCATAAACATTCTTTTACATTGTTTTGGTTTAGTACTTTTGGACAGTTGTATTTACTTTATCAGTTTTGCGATTTGGACTTGTATCACTTTAAATTAATTTATTAAAGTACGTTTCTTTATTGTCTATTTGATATACATTGACTCGGGTAACCGAGATAGTAGCATTCTCATGCCTTAAGTAGTTCTGGTAAGGCACTTGGAGTATGGGGGTGTTACATAAAAAGAATATGGAGATGGAAGGTTAAAAATAACATATAATAATAATAACAATAATAATATGATAGTGTTGTTGGATTAAAATAGTGGTCGTTGAATATAAAATTCCACACTTTTTTTTTAAGAATATTATTATTGAACTACACAATTATTTTAATTTTTAAGTTTTTTTATGTCTTTTAAATAAATAAACGAATGTTTAGTTTTAAGGGAAACCATTTGTTGTACCTGAAATGTCGTACTCTTAATTTTAAGAATATTATTAAGCTACGTAATTAATTTTCTTTTTAAGTTTGTATACTTTAAATAAATATATCAATTTGTAAATTTTAAGCGTTATGATATTTTGAGAGTTAAGTTTTATAATTACAGAAGAAAAAATATACGATATTTACAAATTCCAACCAACATTTCATCGTACGAAAATAAACTAAAAAAATTGCATGAAGAATTTAATTGATTTTGACTAAAATGTTCTTTTATAAAAAATTTAATTAAAATGTTAGTTTTATCTATAAATTATGAGGCTTGGATGTAAATTTGTAAATACGACACTTTTAAAAATTTTAAAACTTATCAAAAATTTAATATACACAATTAAATTAAAATAATGATGATGATAGACCCTTTGATATTCTTTAATTTGTATGTTTCAAAATATATAATGAGATTTTCGTAAGCAATTTTAGTTAATTTTTATTTATGTGGAAGAGTTGTTATTTTAATAATTTTATATGATTGTGAGGTGACATCACAATAGACTATAAATACAAATTTCTTTTCAATTATTTACTCAACATGCCTTTTATTTTAGGGTAAACAAGCCTTTTAATATTATATTGTATGTATAAATAAAATTGTCCATTAATTTACTTTAAGAATACAAAGCCGAAATTTAATGTTTCTTATGCTCTAACTATATTTAATACTTCAAATTTATTTAACTTTTAATTTTTTTCTTTTTTATATAATTGATGATGATGTGGTTTCATAAAATGCACTTAAAAGAGAGATAGTGAAATTTTATGTTTTGTCTTGTCTTTTTATATTATTTATAGATTTTAATTAAAATGTTAGCTATAAATTATGAGGCTTGGTTGTAAATTTGTAAATATGTCACTTTTAAAATTTTAAAACTTATCAAATATTTAATATACACAGTTAATTAAAAATAATGATGATGATCGATCCTTTGATATTCTTTAATTTGTATGTTTCAAAATATATAATGTGATTTTTTGTAAACAATTTTAGTTAATTTTTATTTATGTAGAAGAGTTATTTTAATAAATTTATATGATTGTGAGGTGACTTCACAATTATAAATGCAAAATGCTTTTCAATTATTTACTCAGCATGCTTTTTTTTGTTTTTTTTTAGAGTAAACAAGCCTTTTAATATTATTGTATGTATAAATAAAATTGTAGATTAATTTACTTTAAGAATACAAAGACAAAATTTATTGTTTCTTATGCTCTAACTATATTTAATGCTCCAAATTTATTTAACTTTAACTCTTTTTTTTTCTTTTTCATATAATTGAAGATGATGTGGCTTCATAAAATGCACTTAAAAGGGAGATAGTGAAATTTTATGCTTTGTCTTGCCTTTTATATTATTTATAGATATAAGTTAAGACAAAAATAACTTAACTTAGAGTGATTTCTGATTATAGCAAACTTTCTTTTTGTACATCTTAGTATTATTATATTTAGTAGATTTTAACATTTCATTAAAACTAATCGAGGACGTCTCTATATAGAAAAAAAATCTAAAAATTAATGTGCTTTAGCACGGGATGTACACCAGTAATTAATGAAGAAATTAGAAATACTGAACCATGATTAATAAGAGAGATCGATCTTGTACCAAATAACAATACATAGTTGTTAGAGAAAACTAGACTAGAATGGAAGCGAGGGTATGCTAATTATGAAAGCATTGAAGCATTATTAACCTAATACGATATTAAGAGTATTTATAAGTCGTAATTAATCAATCTTGAAAACCAGGTTTGCGTACTACTGGAACAACTTGAAAGAGTCACAAATACTCGTTCGAGCTCCCTGGCTCGATCAAGTATTCGACACTCGTTCGAGTCAGCTTCTCCTGTTCTTCAAACGATGACAATTTTTTCGTTACTTGTTGGAATGTAGCTTGTGACCAAGCCTTTGAAAGCTAAGAGGATAATATTTCACCTCCAATTTCAATCACCTTCATATCAGCTCGAGAATTCTAGATATTGCAGTCTGAAGTTGATCCTTGTACAAACATTCATCTTTCCACTGAGTCGCGCATTTGCTTGAGCTTCTCAATTTGTTTCTTCATTGTTGCTCATAACATCTTCCTTAACATGTAAGTATAACCATGGTTCCTATGGGCCGACCCAATATCGATTTGTAATGGGTCGTGTTAAATATCGTCGACACATTTACTAATTATCGTCGACTATTAACACAAGTTTCCAACATCCCCCCCCCCCCCCCTCTCTCTCTCTCTCGAATCTTTCTGAAACAAAAAAGACAGTTTTTTTTTAAAAAAAAATTGTAACTTAATTTACGTAATGTTCGATTAAAACGGTTTAAATCATGTCAGAGAATAACGTTAACAATGATCAAGCTAGCAACGAATTCTCCAAGAAGATGTCCTCTGAGTAGCAATCCCTCGTATTATTAATTCTAGTTAATCCGGGGCTTCATCCCTCTTTTGTAAAAAAAAAAAATAGCACGAAGATGATAGGAAAGATAAATAAAGACACATGCAAGAAAAATTCTTAAGCACACTCGGTTTACATCTTCATCATATATGTCAATCAATGATAAAACCTACATTCTTATTAAGTAGGGTGTACGATAACATATAACCCACTGAGTATACTTAATTTTTTTTGATAAACCAAATTGCTAAAACAAAGAAAGAAATAAAAATGATGAATCTACTTAAGAATCGAACGCAGACCTCTCACAATATCCTCTATTGTTGATTCGAAACCTGGTTCATCCATCTGCATATAAACAAACGTATCAATTATAACTCGTACATATTTAAGCTGAGTCATTTACAACGTAATCATTGTATTTATACCTTCTTGTATAATGTGTTTTAATTAGACAATCATGGTCACTTTACTAGGGCAATAATCAATCAATATATAATAATATAAATATATATTTGAGGCTTTTTTCGAGCGACGTGGTAGTCTCCAACTTTTTTAAAACACTTAATTAAATTTTAAATTTAATTAATTGCAATTTTTCTATTAGAATTAGGAATAACTAATCATTTATAATTTTCTGATTAGAATTAGAAAATTATTTCTTAATATTTGTGCACTTATTATTTTATAATTACTTTTTTTCAACTTTTCTATTTGAATTAGAAGATTGTTTCTTAATGTTCGTATTTATTTATATATATGAAAACTTTGATATACTATCGTAAAAAAAACTTAGATATATATTTATAGACTCCAATTTTATACGGATTATTCAATATATTAATTAACAACATAAAACTTCTGTAAGTTCAAAATTTTTTAAACACTTAAAATAAAATTAAAAATTAACATAAAAAATAATATAGAAATAGATTTTAGTACTGTAATTAGCTAACCATCATATTTTAAATATTATATTTAATAATTTAATAGTAGTTTCAAGTCTTTGTAATCCAATCTGAGTGACTTAATTTTGTTTAGTACTGACTACTCTCGAGAATGCAAATGAATTTCATAGGAATTCTATCATTCTAGAAATATTGTTAAATGATTTGATTGTTTCCTATGACAAGTTGAAATTGATCCGCCTCCCAGCTCCACCACTGAGAGCAAGCGTGCTCATTTTATTTCATCATAATAGTTTCTCGACATTTGCTTGAAATTTTGCTATAATAGCGTATTTGCCTATATATATATATATATATATATATATATATATATATATATATATATCATTTAGATTTGCACAAATTTTTTGGGATGTACAACCTCTACTACACACGTAGTAATATACTCCGTATTAAACAACGATTTTTCTTATGATGATTTTTTAAAAGGTAGATGATAACTTAGCTTAGCTTAGAAAAAAAAAAGTCTGACATTCCTTACGTCCCGTTATTTATTTATCTTTTTAATTTTATGAGGAATATTTTAATCAAATATAAAAAAAATAATTGGGACAAAGATAGACTTGGAAACACAAGCCAACCGAACCAGGTTCGGGTCGAGACAATTCAGGTTTTCAAGGATTTGGTTCAAAATGGGTCGGGTCGGGTAAGTGGTGGAGTTAGAGGGGCTAGTAGGGGTGAGGGCGGTCGGAAATTTCAACGTTTTAGTTAAAAATTTCAAATTTTTTCAAATATGCCTTAACCATTACATACACATCTCCCGTTTTTTCCTCAATTAAAAATCGAAATCAATAATTTTATAAATATAAATTATATTTAATGTTTCAATAATATTCATTAGTCACCATGCTTATATTGACCTAATAATAAAAATTAAGTTACATTACTAAATATTTTAGTACCATATGATTAATATGTAGATAAACAAACATGGGTTATTTCATATGAATACTCCAAACTATTAGCGGTCTTCTCAAAATACTCCAAACTTCATTTAATCTCAAAATAAACCACACTATTAACAACAACAACAACAACATAATAATAATAATAATAATAATAATAATATAATAAGAAGAAGAAGAAAGCATTCATCTGATCATCTCTCAAGTCCTACCTCAATTATCAATACCCAGTTATCCACCTACCCACCTACCTGACTATCGTCCAACCCACTTCCGTCAACTTTCACCTCCGCCTGCAAATTAATGGGCCACCGCCGGCAACCTTCGACCTAAACAATACCTACAACTCTCAACCTCTCTCGCAACCATCGCAACCCAAACATTCCCACCACCACCAGTGCACGCCCGCACCACTTTTTGCTTAGCCCCTGATCCCATAAACACCATAAATAACATCAGATCTGGACATTATAAACGAGGAACAGGGCTATGGCCACTGTGAATGACGGCGGAAATGGTTGTGGTACTGCCAAATTAAATTGAGGTTCAGAGTGGTTTTCGCTCCATTTTTCAGTTATTTTTAATAGAATTACCAAGCATATGAACCTTGATTTCTAATAATTTAGCGGATAACTATTTTGCAATACTCATCAACCATTTGTCTGACAAAGGTTTAGTGGTCTATAATTTCTATCATAACTACCCTAGTTTGACCCCTTGTTCAAACTTCCATTACGCCTCATTCTTCAGTAACAGTGAATCGTTACTAATATACCGACAAATCTAACAAGAGCTTCGTCAATCTACTATAATTAAATAAGATTGTCGCCCAGATACACGGTTAATGGTTAGGGCTAGTTGATGATTTTGGAAAATGAGGAGAGGTGAAGGTGGTGGTGGTGGTGGTGGTGATGGTGGTGGTGGTGGTGGTGGTGGTTGGGGGTGGTTATGGGGTTGGTGGGTGGGGGCCGTGGGGTGTTCTGTTTATGGCGGGGTTGGGTTATCACAGGGTGGTTCTAATTTTATTATGATATGAATCATACGATTAAAGATTATTAATAATAGTTTATTACCATAATATTATTAATTAAAATCAAATTTAAAATGCCGATGACCGGTAAATCAAGTAGTCGGTCATGTCAGTCTAATTTGAGAAGAGTATAGTTAAAGTTTGGTTTATTTTCAGTTAAAATGTAGGTTGGAGTATTATGAGAAGCTCGTGCATAGTTCCGAGTATTTATGTTAAATAATCCAAAAAACATTTGAAAGGAGTGCACGCACATAAAAAATATTTGGCGAAAGATCGGTGTCGCTAATGGAAATAGAGTGATTTTCAAATCTAAAATCAAATTCACACAAATATAATGTAGCGATACGTAATATATATAAAAAGAAAACATAACCAATCAAAAAATTCGGTTCAACCAAATATTATTTATTAGTAAGATTTGCACAAATAGTTACACAATATAAGTAAAGTACTATGTATCGGATCGGTAGTATAATTTAGGAAAATAATATCATAGGCTATATCATATATCTCATATTAGTTTATTTTCGACTCTTCTATGTAATAAAAACATGAAACAAGTAAAAAGAACGTAAATAGATACATAATATAATATTGAGGGATCTCTCAAAATAATCATATAACATGAAAAAAGATAAATAAAAATAAGACAAATAAATATTTTCTTAATTACGTTTGTTTATATGTTGACATGCGTTTATGTGTTCAAACTGTAAAGCCAATTGGATTTTTGTATTCGGTTTGATCAATTAGAAAAACATCTTAAAAATATTAGCAGACGACATTTTTAAAGAAATTTAAACATAAACAATTTCAAGTCTGCAGTACCTTTTCATAAATATTCCAAGTTTTAACAACCCACGCGATTGCACGGGAAATAAGATAAAAAGGGGTAAGTAGTTGTACACTTGAAAGTCCATCCATTAACCATTGCTCTAAATGATCTCGGGCAATCCAACCAATACACACCAAAAGAGCAAAAGTACAAAAGAAGGCGACTACATTCATTTTGTGCCATCAGAAATCGGGAGGGCCTATTAGATTGGGTTAACAGGTGTTTAAGGCTAGGTTTTAAGAGTGTTGGCAACAGATCAAGAAGAGCAATGAAAATGAATAGAAGAAAGTCACTACGGGTCCAAGGGTTTAACACAGAGTTGACCAAAACCACCAAAAGATTAAGGAGAAAAGATCAGAGTAAATCAAGACGAGTTGAAGTGATTAAGGTTTTGAATGAGTCTAGAATAAAGGTCAATTTAAAGGAGTAGAAGGTAATCATGAGCTGACAAAACGAGGGACAGACCCAAACAATGTCGATAATATTCTCAGAATGATGGTGACACATGTTACAAGAAGGTGAAATAGGCAAAACTCGAGAGGACAGAATAACATTATGTGGGAGTATAGCCCCACTAACCAAGCTACAAGAAAAGAAACGATGGTTAATGTAGAACATAATCATTTAACGTTGGTCATGAAAAGAAGGGTAAGGTGAGGGTAAGAGCACTCTTTAGAATAAAAGAAGTCTAAGAAGAAACTTTTATAGGAGCATCGAGAGTTGATATAACAGTCCCAACGGGGTTAAAAAGAAATTGAGTAACAAAAATATTTTGGTGATGAAAAAAGAGCACGTTAAACTCATTATCAGAAACGTTTCAAGAGACATTGACAATAATAAATATATGAAACACATGATTAAGGTGGGGAGGAGAGGTCCAAAAAGAAGGGATCTAGGAGTCTTAAGGGTGTACTGCAGACTGCATCTATATTAGTCGTTTATCATACTTTAGATTCAAAGATCAAAATAAAGAAGATGTGTACATGTTGTATGTAACACATGCAATGTTAAACAATTTAAAATACAAATGGATTGTCATTTTTTGTTTTGTTTTACCAATTAAATTTCTCAAAACTACTATCTAAAGGAAAAAAAATGTGTAATCCAATAAGTGTTGATTAGTTTACCAATAACTACTATCTAAGTGATAATTATTGTTAATCAAATATGTTAACATTAAAATGGATCTAGAATTCCTTTACACAATACAGGCTAAAACGTCCTTACGCATTTTATATTTCGACAATTATTTTAGAATCCGTGCAACACACGAGCATTACACTAGTAATGAGAATAAATAAAAAAATTCACATCTTATAAGAAGCTTCATACCCATTATTTTACATAATAAGGAGTTCGTTATATGAACTTGATTTCTAAAACTAAGAATGAGTTTCATGTGTAGATGACCAAAATATACAACACAAATTCTTGTTTCAGACGGACACTTTTGGTCTTATTTGTCAGACGGATAAAATGTTGCCATTTTTTAAGAAAATGTAACCAATTAATTCACAAAATGTTATGACTAGAGGTGTCATTTTTTACCCTGAAAATGATGTGAACAATAATGGTAACATGTTATCAAAAAATAACAACATTTTATTGTAAAATGATGACATGTTACCCGTCTTATTTCAGACCAAAAGCAATGGTCTTAAGAAAAACGGACCGAATATACAATTGAGAAAAGGTGTTATGGACCCACTAAAAAGATGTTATAGAACTTTTAGGGTGTGTTTGGATAGTAAAAGTGAAGGGAAAGGGAGGGGGAAGGAGGGAAGAGAAAGAGTGGTAAGGGAAGAAGAGGGCAAATGGTGTGGGTGTACAAATTCCCTAAATCTTGCCTATTATGGAAAAAAATTTATTAGACTTGGAGGAGGGAATTTAGATCCCTCCATTTCCTTCCACCCTCATTTGTTACCTAAACAAGGAATTTTAAATTCCATACTCTCTCTCTTTCTTTTCCCTCCAAATCCCTCAATCTTATGAGAGATTTAATTTGAATGGTAAAGAAAGTGGGGAAAAATAGAAGATTTAAAATCCATTAATTGGATAATAAATAAGAGTGGAACTTGGAAGAAAATGGAGGGGTGGAGATATGGAAGAATTCATTTATCCTCCTCCAAGCCAAATCAAAATCTCTCCATAATAGGCAGAATTTAGAAAGAAATTGTATTTAAACACTCACACCATATTTGCCCTCCTCTTCCCTTGGCTCCCTTTCTCTTTCCACCTTCCCTCTCCCTTCCCTTTTCCTCCACTTTTATATCCAAACACACCCTTATCATCGAGGAAAAGATAACAAGTTTTATATGTAATAAAGTATGTTTATGTGGCAAAAAAAAAATGGTATGGAACATTTACCATTGCTATCAGTTCATCTCATTATAGACGAATACTATCCGTTTATACCTATAGATGGATAATGTCCCTCTCACAAATGAAAGTGGGTAATATAAGTGGGGGTATCCATTTTCCATCCACTTGCACTATCCACTTTCATTTATGAGAGGAACACTATCCGTTTATAGCAATAGACGGATAGTGTCCGTTATAATGAGAATTTGTGCATTGATATTGTCCTAAGTTATAATCGCAAGTATTTTCCAAATAAGTTGAAGTCGATAACTTTTACTTGTAGTTAATAAGTAATTGTAATATAAATTCTTTTAATATTGAGATATTGTTTTCTTGGATGGCTTGCTGTTCATGGTAGGCTTCTCACTAGGGATAGACTGAAAAAGATGCAGATATGTGAAGATATGGGTTGTGTAATGTGTGGACGAGCTGATGAAAACCATAAGCATTTATTTTTTGAGTGTGAGTATAGCAAAAAATGCTTGGGACTGCTGAATGACCTGCTAAAGGTTAGCATTCCAACGACTGAGTTTGTTCACTGGTGGATCAAGAAGCGTTTCAGAAGTTTGCTAAGGAAGAAAATGGTGGCAGCTGGGATGCAAGCTCTACTTTATCGAATTTGGGAACAAAGAAACAAATGCCGGCTGGAAGCTAGATTGGTAAGGCCTGAAGTGTTACTCAGAATAGTGAAGGATGATATAATGTTACGAATGCAGGTGATACAACGACAGAGACCAACTAATGACAATTACAAGGAGTGGATTAATTAGTTTACTCGCTTTATGGTTTTTGCTGTACGTTTTCTGAAGTTTAAAAACAGTTGATGTAATCCGGTGATGGTTCTTTTGGTATAATATTACTTACATTTTACCAAAAAAAAAAAAATATTGAGATATTGTGAACCAAATAATATTACATTGATTGAAACTAGACTTTTACACAAATCACAAATTCTCGTGTGAGGCGATTACAAGGTGTTCAGGGTCACTACTGGTGGTTACTGGCTAGGCAAAGGTGGTTCTCTTAGGGGTGCAAGGGATGCATC
This sequence comes from Silene latifolia, assembly GCF_048544455.1. Taxonomy (NCBI): domain Eukaryota; kingdom Viridiplantae; phylum Streptophyta; class Magnoliopsida; order Caryophyllales; family Caryophyllaceae; genus Silene; species Silene latifolia. Next base: position 124,384,635 of record NC_133528.1, on the reverse strand, counting down.
TGCACCTCCTTTTCCAAAACTTAATACAAATTTGATGGAGAGGTGGGCACAGTAATTATGTTGGTCAAGTGGTTAGTGATACTTTTTCTTACCAAAAGGTGATATGTTCAATCCTTCAATTAAGCAAATTTTTTTTTTAATATTCTTTTACCATACATTTTATCCATTTAAATAAGATTTTTTTTATATATAATCGTTTTCTCATTGTAAAATTTTCTTATGCACCCCCTTCTATTATCGAATCCTAGAATTGCTCTTGTGGCTAGGTAGGTACTTGGGTTATTTGTTGGAAATGATAATTAGTAGTGACTAGTGAGAGATAGTGGTATCGGTTAGGGTGGAGACTATAATGGAGAGAAAGATTGGGGCTCTATTTGGTAAATGGCATATTGGTCAAATTTCAGCATATTAGATAGGTTTAGCATGTTTGACTTACGAATATGCTATTTAGAGCGTTTGGTTAATGACATATTGAAATAGCATATTGGGGTCCAATATGCTGCTCCTACCAGGATATTGGGTTAGTGGATTGGAAAGAAAAAAATATCTTATTTACCCCCTTAAAATATACTAACCTTCCTTTTATATATGTAATAAATAATTTGTTCATATCCTTATTTGTCATTTTATAAATGATTTAAACAATCTGCTAATCTAAAACCGTCAATTACCAAACACCTCTAAAACAATTCTGCTAAATAAATCTAGTAGTCAAACCTGTTAAATCATTTTGCTAGTCAAATCTGCTTTCTAAATCTACTTCTGCTAATGTTAATCCGTTGTTTATCAAACAGGCCTAGGTTTAATAATGATTTTATTTATTTTTATTTTTTAAATTGGGTAATTGTTCGGTATAACTTATAACTTTATAAGTGTTTAACACGGTTCAAACCTTAAGATGATTGAATAATCACTTTTTTTATAAAAAGTTGCTAAAAAGGAAAACAATGCTAAATGTAAGAAAATGCCAAACATTGGACCAGACTTGTGAATAAATAATGGTGGAAGTACACATGTACTGAGATAATGGTGGCAGTACACATGTACTGAGGTGTACATGTGAATAACGTGTACTCCCTCCAAATCTCTTATTTTTTCCTTTTTTCTTTGTTAAGAAAATAAATTTTAATCACACAAAACACATTATCACAAAATCTCATTATAAACGACACATATCCGTCTATAATTAAAGACAGGCCAAGTAGAATATCACATTCATAATAGGATAAGCAAATGTAGGGTGGTGGGGGCAAAAATGTCACCACTTTCAAGCTATTTGACCCCTCTTTAGTTATAGCAAGACTAGCTGTAATTCTATATGCACAAAAACTCCATAGAGATGGTCTCTTAATAGCGTTATTGAGAGACCTCTCACATGATAGGATGAGGGACCCACTAAATTTCTCTTTTCCCTATTATGTCTTCCACTAAATTAGTGGAGACGGTCTCTCATATGACCTACTGATATGTAAATAAATATGTAATTATATTTGAATCACATAAAACACACAAACTCACATCTAAAATAGAAAAGAGAAAGAAAAGGTGACTGCAATAAAAAATAAAAAATAAAAGAGAAAAGAAATTGTCATTATTTATTAGAGTGATCATTTTTTATCCATCACACTATATAACGATCACACATAATAACTTTGTGTGTCCCTTTTAGTAGTCATTTTTATAATTCTATACCTAAAATGGCCATTATTTATTAGAGTGATTATTTTTATCCGTCACACTATATAACGATCGCACGTAATAATCTATTGTATCCTTTTCATGATGAGGACTGGGGAAGGGTATTTACAATTTAGAAAAAAACTTATTTTTTTTCCTGTTTTGCAACCCTTTTCTATCACAACAAATAAAATATATCACATTTTGCTTACTGAAAAGTGACTACTCCGAGTATTTCATTTCACTTTTATTATTTTATTTCCTATTCTATTTTGCGGAAAATTTAAAAAATAATTGTATAAAAACAATTGTCCTTAAATTAGAAGAGAATAAGGACAATGACATTATTTTGATTTAGGGCGTGGTAGTTAACTTTTTAGGAATCCGTTTTTTATAATAATGCTAAAAAATAAAGTATTTATCGTTTTGGGTCGGTTTTAAAAATATTTGTCAAAATGGTGTCCACGTAGGCTCGGGTTTTCAAAACCTAAAATACGTAACAAACACGCCATTACCAATAGCGTGTTTTGTGAAGGAAACATGCCATTAGCATTGGTGTGCCTTTATAATAGTTTTTTTCTCGAACTGACGAACTTCCATTAACTAAAAAAAAAAAAAAATTATACAAAGACACGCCAATGGGAATGGCGTGTTTCCTTCCCAAAACCCGCCATTCCTAATAGAGTGTTTGCTTTAGTCCATTTTGTAGAAGTTTTTTTTCTTACTTAGTACTTCTGTAACTAGTGTAGATCCCCGTGCTACAGCACGGTATTTTTTGCTTTATAAAGAGACATTCTCATTAAATTAATAATTGCATAAATTAACTGTACCTTTAATGTTATAATGTACTACTATAATCTTAGTAAGAGGTAGAAAATAAAAGTTTATTACCATCAAAAAATACTTTAAGTTAAACTATTTTTGTCTTACACCATTTTTACTTTACTATAAAAACTAACTCTATAATGCTACATTTCATTGCATGAAACTAATTTATGACATTAAATTACAACTAAGTGATTTTAAACGCGTATAAACCTTGTAACAAAACAGGTAAAAACAGTATACTACGCACTTAAAAAGACGATTTACGAATAATTAGACTAATATTTTTTTTATTTTTAATTAAAAAAATACATAAAAAATGTTAGCTCCTTTAAAATATACACCATATTTAGAGTGTAACTGATGAAGGATAATATAAGAAACAGATTTACGTAATTTTAGGGTGTAAGTGATGACAATAATTATGTTAAAGACTACATAAAAGGCAGATTTGCGTAATTTTAGAGTATAACTGGTGAAAAATAATATCTATGGAAATGGAAACAATGGCATAATAAATTATGGATTTTATTGAAAAAGTCATAAATATGAATTTTAATTAAAAAATTAGAGTTTAATTAGAAGAATATATTAATTGAAAAGATAATAATGTAAAGAATTTTTCTTTTTTACTTGTTACCTTATTTAGTTTGATGCCTTTTGGAGGGAAAACGAAGAAAATTTATTCTCTTAGTAGTAAGGGAGAAGAGATGGCGTGTTTGTTCCGTGTTTCAGGTTTTGAAAAACATAAAGCCTACGTGGACACCATTTTGACAAATATTTTCAAAACCGACCCAAAACGACAAATACTCTATTTTTGAGCATTATTTTAAAAACGGATTCACTGTTTAGAAACAATATTGATATTTTACTCATTTACTATATCATATCTAGAAAAAAGACAATTAATTTAAAATAACTTGTATCATAAAAGCGGAATAAGTGGAGTATTATTTTATACTCTCCGTCCCAGCCATTTGTTTAGCTAATTCATTTTGGAGTGTCTCAGTCAATTGTTTACCTTTCTGTTATAGGAATATTTTAATTTGATGAGTAATTAATCTTATACACTCAATTTGGTCCACTTAACATCTAATAATTGACTTCATTATCTTTTTATGATCTTTGTAAGAAAAACAAATGTAAATAAATGACCAAAAAGGAAGGAGTACTTGTATGTATGTGAGAGGAGACAATCATATAAAAGACCTATCGGAAAGTGATTGTCCATAACATTTCTCTTCCTTAATTAGAGAGTATAAATCTTCTTTATTCCTTTCATTATTCTTGAGTCGTAGAAGTTGTACTTGTAATACCAAAAAATAAGTTATTGTTAGTGTTCTTTTTAAGGGTGAGATAATACTTTGAGTCCTTCACAGCGGACTTATAGAAATAGGTGCATGAGACTGGATTACTGTAGGTGAAATTTCGTGTAAAATCAATTGGTAGTAGGATTATCTCATTTACTTATAAGCTACTCCGTTTACTATTTTCCTATCGATGTAGATACCCTCACACACATATAGAAAGACCCCAACAATTATATTAAATGATTTTATTCTAGATGAAATAAATAATCCGTAGATCAGTTTGTTAAGAAACTAGTATAGATCCCGCGCAAATGCGCGGTTTTTTAGATAGGGATATTAGAGAATGTAACAATTATACTATTGGTATTTAATAGTGTAAATCCCGCACATTTGCGGTATATATAGAGGTTTTATTTTTAGTTATTATTTAAATATTTTAAATTGATACATTATTAATTTTTCATATACCTCATCGTATTTCGATATGAGAAAAAAATGAACTATGAACTAATCAAGAGAATTTTAGTAAAGTTATAAAATATGTTTAATGATTTTTTTCTTTAACATAAAACTAATGATTACAAATAATAAATTTTCTCAAGTTATGTTAATGATTTTTTATTTTTTTTGTGAAGAAGCTAATTATATCAGTTTAATATTTTGTTTTATATAAAATGTGTCAAGTCATTCTCTCATATATAATAATACATAACAAAAATTTAGAAATTTACAGTTTATAAAATTATAGTGAATTTATCTTCTTTAATAAAAAATGGGAAATTCTATGGTGTACCCTTGAGTTTTTGCGTTTTCCATGTTGTACCCCTGCTTTTTTTATATTTCACGGTGTACCCCTGAACTCTTTACTTCATCCGTATAATGACCTCTTGCAACACTCTCTTCACTCGTTGTCTCTTAAACAATCGTTCTTTAACCTCAAATCTCATTGATTAACATCATATCATCTTCTTTTATAATAATAATCACAAACTAACTTTAAACAATTACAAATTACCTTTAATACCTATTTAAAAAAGCAAAAAAACGAAATGAAAGTTTTGTGCATTTTTGGAAATGTTAGTTGATTATTAAGCGAGTTAATTGATAATTAGATGGGCTAATAACTAAGCGGGCGTGTTAAGGAGTGATTGGTGCATGAATGACTGAAATAGTCGATCAACTAACGAATTACGTTAACAAAGACAATTAATAAGGTCATGTTATAGACTATAATATAGAGTTTAGGGGTATGACATAGAATTTCAAAAAGCGGAGGTACAACTTAGAAAACTCAAAAACTCAGGGGTACACCGTAGAATATCCCTAAAAAAATTATAATTTAGATTTTCAAAGAAAATATTATTATTTGATTAAAAGGTTATATTTTGATGAAATGATAATAATTTAAAGAAAGAAGTATTTTTGTTTTCTTATTTAGCTTGATACCTTTTTGGAGGAAAACTTTGGAGAATTTTATTCTCTTAGTATATAGGAGGATTCATTCCAAATTTTATACCTTCAATTTTTTATATTTCACCTAATTGTATTTTAATATGAGAAAAAAAAACGTAGTATGTCATGAATTTTTTTTAACATAAAGTTATTGATTTTATTTTATAACTTTGCTTAAATTATCTTAATGAGTTTTTTTTCACGTAGCTAATAATATTATTTTATTGTTTTATATAGTTTAAGTATGCATTAAGTCATTTTCGAAGAAAAATTAACGATTTTATATTTTATAATTTTATACTCCTTTTATTTTATTTTGATTAAAACATTATATAATTATAATTTAGAATTAATAAAAAAAGTCATGCTTTAAGAAAAAGATTATAGCTTAATGGGAAAATTTTTATTTCTTTCCTTACATAAGTAGGTGGAGTTTGGAGGGAAAACTTTTGAGAATTTTTATTCTCTTAGTAGTAGGGGGGGATTAAAATAGAGAGGACAAGATACTAAACTACCGGTCCCAATCAAAGGAGTTGCGTACAAAGTATAGATAGCAACGTGATTTAACGCAAATTCTTTTTTTAGACGGCCACTTTTCGTCTGAAGTTTCAGACGGACAATATATGACCATTTTATTGTTAAATATAACCACAATGGTATTGTCAGTAATCAAGCTTGTGGTAACTTGTTTTTCAATAGTGATTACATTTGGCTGTAAAATGGTTATAAAATACCGTTTTATTGTTTCAGACCAAAATGGTCCGTCTGAAGCAAGACCAATTGTTTAAATAAAAGGAAGTTGAGAATGAAGTTGAATTAATTAGGTAGAATATGTATGTACCTCGGCAATAATGGCAATATTGAGTGTAGTTTCCTTCATAAGCATAGTATTAGCAGTAGTGATGGTGAGGTTTAGATCTTCAACCTTGTTCATAATATTGGTTGTGATACCCTTTTGCATCATACAAGTTATCTTAATGAGGACACTCTTACCCGAAAATCGAACATTAATCACAGGAAGATCTTCATTATCAGCAGACGAACTGCTGCTCCTTATTACTTGATCTACCTCAATGTCTCCACATTTGTTATCCATCTCTTTGAGGCCGTCAATCGCTAAAACAGCATCCATTGCAAAAAAAAAAAGTTAATCATATTCTTTTCTTTGAAAGGGTACTCATTTGTTAAAAAAAAGTTAGGTTTTTCTAAAAGCACATGTTAAAGAGATTTAAGAGAAAAGTAACCAATTTAGCTAGGGCATATATTGGAAAAAAAAAATCAATTATATATCTTCATTGAACATATTGTCCGTATTTACAACCTATCATTCAAATCCCCAAACTCCGAAGTATGAGTTCACCACAAAGGGTAGTAGACAGCAATATACCGCCCCGGTCTTAGTCATTTGTTTATTTTTAGTTTTGACACAAAGACCAACAAAAGCAAAGAAAGCCAATTATTGAATGATGATAAATTGAACAAATTGCCATCAAAGGCAATCCTAAAATAGAAAACTAAACAATTGACTGAAACACCCGAAATAAAATAGGTAAACAAATGATCGGGAGAGAACGAGTATAACATATCTCAGCAAGAAAGTATAGAATAAGAAGAAGAAATGAGATGAATACCTAAAGTTAGGTCACTGATATAGCTATTCTATGACTGAGCTTGATCTAGATCAGGCAATTAATTGTGTATGTCTTTAGTTACTGGTTTGCGTGTGTCGCCATTCCTCTTAGATTTTATAGAAAATACTGAAAGTTGAAATAAAAAGGCAACCATATAAAAAAGTCCTGAAATTTAATATAACAAATCCTACTTGTTCCTTGTGAGTGGTCGCTGGTCACAAACTTAGGCTCTGTTTGGTAAAACTAATTGAAAAGGTAGCTGAAACCTGAAAATGTAGCTGAAAACTGAAAAGTTAACTGAAACCTGAAAAGGTAACTGATTAGGTAGCTGAAAATTAGGAACTGATAAGGTAACTAATTATACAAAAAAGTGTTTGGCAAACTAACTGAAAAGGTAACTGATTTTGATGAAATGACGTAAAAGAATATGATAATTATTTAATAGTATAAATTTAAGGGGTAAAATCGGAAAATTAAATCAAAACAGGTACCTGAAATCTCAAATGCTACTCTAGGTAGCATTTCATTTCAGGTAGCTTATTTGGTTAAATAAGCTAATTGCCAAACGCGTACAAAAAAATAAGGTACCTGGAATTTTGGTCAAATAAGCTAGTTTGACCAAATCAGGTACCTGAAATGTCTTGCCAAACGGAGCCTTATACGGAATAATGCAGTCATAAATGAGAATTTGTATGAGAGGAATCACATGCACGTTTTTAATATTATATACGGAGTACAGGTCATATAAAATGATGTTTTAATATTATATACGGAGTACAGGTCATATAAAATGATGGCGGATTCCTCAAAACACAAACCTTCGTATTCAATATTTAATGAGCTTTTAAGGTTGTCGTATTTCACCATCGACCTCCACTCTCATACTGTTCCCTACCACAGTACTACGCCTGCTACCACTAGACCTTCATTACTATTTACTAGAGAGAGACGGAGTATTATTATTACAACAAGAGCGCTTCTATCTATCTTCTCCTGTGGACTTTCTCTCCAACCTTCTCCCTTTCTCCTCTAACAATTGATTAAATTAGTATATATCGTGTGGGGTTGGAAGGAAAGTAGAAGGAACAAAATATATAGGTATTTCAATGGCTTTCCATGGGTTTCAACTTTCAACTTTAAGGCTCTTCGAATTATTGGGCCCGAACCTAAACCAACGCCCTAGGGACCGCATATGATGTCGTTAGACTGAAATTTCTTTGAACCTCTAAAGATAAATCCTCCATACAAAAAGTTAGCATTAGGGAACTTGGAAATAATAACTGGCTATTGCTACTTATAACCTTGAATCTGTTTCAAACTATATCCATGTCATTGTTAAATGTAGTGCTCCAAATTATTGGAGAGTATTTTTCTGAGTTTTAGTTAGTACCATACTATTAGGGTAGTGGGTTAATGAACACATGTTTTATTTCTTTCTTAGTTATGTTCTTAGTGAGTGTGTCCACTATTTTAGTTGCTAGTTTTTAGTAAGTTACTCCCTCCGTCCCGGATTTATTTGGCACAAAGATCAAGAAAAGAGGAGAGAGTCAATTACTAAATGACATGTACAAGGCATGTCCCGAGTACCTCTGTTGTCTCGCCACTGACCTCTGCTCAATTGGCTCAAATGTTAGCTCATTTCGCGCAATTCCAAATTAACAATAATAAGATAAACCAGTTTGCTTACGACTTGTTTTATTTACATTGCAATTCAATTTTTTGAAAATAATTGTTTTAGTAGTGACATTGAGAATGAGGCTGAAGGCGAACAGGTTGAAGAAGAAGAGGAGGAGGTAGAATCACCTCCGCAATTGGTTAAAGGGTTAGAAGAATATGACCAAAGAAACTCGGTGATCGAAGATACCAAAACTATCAATGTGGGAACCAACTTAGAACCACAGGAGTTTAAGATAGGAACTACCTTAGATCCCGCGGAAAGACAAGGGTTCATTGACCTGCTGTTTGAGTTCAAAGATGTTTTCACATGGTCTTACAAAGACATGCCAGGAATTGATAGGGAAATTGCATAACACAGGATTCCGATCAAACCAGGGTTCAAACAAGTGAAGCAGAAGCTACGCAGAATGCGTTCGGAATGGTCTTTAAAAGTTAAGGAAGAAATTGATAAACAACTCAAAGCCGGATTCATCAAAGTGTCAGAATATTCGGATTGGGTCGCCAATGTAGTGCCAGTACCACAAAAAGATGGTAAAGTTCGCGTGTGCGTGAATTTTCGGGATCTGAACAAAGCTAGTCCGAAGGACGACTTTCCGTTACCACACATCGATATCTTGGTTGACAATACCGAGAATCATGCATTACTATCTTTCATGGATGGATATGCCGGTTACAATCAGATTAAGATGGCCGAGGAAGGCATGAGTAAGACAACATTCAAATCACAATGGGGAACCTATTGTTACACAGTGATGCCTTTCGGTTTGATAAATGCCGGGGCAACATACCAGAGAACAGCAACGACGTTGCTACATGATATGATGCACAAGGAAGTAGAAGTTTATGTCGATGACATGATAGTCAAGTCAAAGGAACGTAGTGGCCATCTCGTAAAAGTACGAAAATTCTTTCAAAGATTGCCAAAGTACAACATGAGACTGAATCCACAAAAGTGTGCTTTCGGGGTCACCTCTGGCAAACTGTTGGGTCATATCGTTTGCCACCGTGGCATCGAAGTAGACCCATCAAAGATCAAAGCCATTATGGAAATGCCCCATCCCGAGACCGAGAAAGAAATTCGAGGTTTTCTGAGAAGATTTCAATACATAAGTCGTTTCGTTGCGAAGTTGACAATGATTTGTGAGCCGATCTTTAAGAAACTGAAGGTCGGAGAACATGTTATGTGGGATGACTAGTGTGCATTCGATAAAGTAGAAGAAATACTGTCTTCTCCACCAGTTTTGAGCCCACCAGCAGTCGGGCTGCCATTATCGCTATATGTAATTGTTACGGATACGACGATTGAGGCTATGTTAGCCCAAACAGTTGACAAAGAAGAAAGAGCTATTTACTACATAAGTAAAAAGTTCTTAGACTATGAAGTAAAGTACACACCTCTTGAAAAGACGTGTTTGGCCCTAGTCTGGGCAACAAAGAAATACATGCTCAGCTACAGTGGGAGTGTCTACTCAAAAATGGATCCGATCATGTACTTGTTTGAAAAACCAGTGTTAAATGGAAGAATGTCGAGATGGACTCTCATATTATCAGAGTTCGATCTCAAATATGTGCCTTTGAAAGTGATCAAGGGAAGGGTGGTTGTCGATTTCCATGCCGATCAATCCAATCGAAGAAACAGAAGTCATCGACACTTGGTCATTTCCCGATGAAAGCGTGGTACACGTCAAGAATGACATATGGGATTTGTATTTCCATGGAGCATCGAACTATATGGGATATGGAGTAGGTATACTTCTTATCTCGCCAACAAGTGAACACATGCCCGTGTCCATCAAACTAGATTTCAATGTCACGAACAATGCCGCTGAATATGAAGCATGTTTGCTTGGTTTGCGCAGTGCTCTAGACTTGGGTGTGAAGAAGTTGCTAGTTCATGGAGACTCGACCCTTGTGATCAATCAAGTGGGTGGGCCATAGAAAATAAAGAGCCAAAGTTTGGCCCCGTATCAAACCAGAATCGAAGAATTGGAAAAATACTTCGAAGACATTCGATATGTTCACCTCTCTAGAGAGGAAAACCAATTTGTAGATGCATTGTCCAAGTTAGTTGCCTTGATCAACATTCCCAACCACATAGACAGTATGCCAATATGTGTCGAGCGAAGATCGTCACCTGCCTATGTGAATGTAATCAATGATACCGAGGAAGGTGAAACCAAACCCTGGCATACATTCATTTTGAAATTCAAGGAAACAGAAGAGTATCCTCCCGGCCTTGACACGCGTGGAAAATACGTCCTATGAATGCTACCCGCCCAATTCATTAAGACCAGTGATGGGCAATAATTGTACAAGAAGATGCCTTAAGGTGTTTTGCTGCGATGCATCGATAAACCGACAGCTGAAAAGGTTATGGAAGAAGTCCATGACAGTGAGTGAGGGCCACACATGAATGCCCATATGTTAGTCCGAAAAATCATAAGACTTGGTTATTATTGGACAACGATGGAAACGAATTGTTTTAAATATGTCAGGCACTATCACAATTGTTAGATATTCGCAAATGTACAGCATGTGGCACCTTCCATGCTATACACCATGACGTCACCTTGGCCATGTTCAACCTGGGGAATCGATATCATTGGAAAAGTACACCCATTAGAAACTGGAGGGCATTGTTTTATCCTTGTTGCAATCGACTACTTCACGAAATGGGTAGAGGCTAAGTCTTATAAAGTATTAAAGGCGAAGCAAGTAGCACAGTTCATTCAGAATGAAATCATTTGTAATACTACGGTTTTCTATGTCTATGGGTACTCTATCGAGTGGTACTTACTCTGTTGAGTAAGTATGTTTTTATACGAAACAGTAGTCTGCCTAATGGGTACTCGATCGAGTACGTATGGCACTCGATTGAGTAAGGGGCACTCGATCGAGTAAGTCACTAACTCGATCGAGTAAATGTGTTTTACGGGTTTGTTTTGACGGGTTTTGCTAATAACGCGAGATTAATATAAAAGGCTTCCGTCATTTTCTTTAATCACTTTTTCACCTTTCTAAACCTTTTAAAAGAAAAAGAAGTTACGTAGTTCTCTCTCGTCGCGTTGTTGTCAAATCCTAAGGGTTAGAGCCGTCGGATCGTTGATTTCTTTACGCCTGTGAAACCGTCGCATTGTGGGTAAGCTCCTAGTATGATTTTTATATCGTTTCATTGATTTTTGTTGAAACCCTAATTGGGTAATTTGGGGGATTTGGGGAGTATGGTTGATGTTAGATTGTGATTGTATGATTGTGTGTTTATAGGAGATGATTTCGTTGAAGAACGATTGTGATTAGCTGATTGTGACGATCTTGGTGATTACTTTTCAGGTAGGGTTTCCCTACTCAATATTGGATACATAATGTGTGGTGTTTGTGATGGTGATTATTGGTTAATTATGTTGTTGGTTTGATTTTGATGGTTGTTGGTTGTATATTGTTGATTGGTTGTATAACTGTTTGTGATCTTCGAGGTTTGTCCCTGGCTGAGTGGAGTCACTTGCGGGAGTGGCTTCACGCCCTTGATTCGCCTTCTGTGGAACCCGCCACAGAAGGGATGTGCACATTAATGAACATGGGTTTATCGCTCGATGGAGAAGAGCGAGGCTTAGGTGGGAACGGTTGCGGTCCCCCACTGGCGGCGAGGTGTACCTATTGTGATGGGTGCTCTGGCAGGGCTACACACTTCAGTGTGTAGTCAGATGTGTGGAGAGGAGATGGAGTTGTGGAGATTGTGTTGTACTGTTTGAGTGTTTGTAATACTGTTTGGTTGCAGCTGTTTGTTTTGTGTAATCAGTACTGACCCCGTTTAAATGTTTTAAAACTGTGGTGATCCATTCGGGGGTGGTGAGCAGTTATTGAGCAGGTACGGTTGATGCACATGGGATAGCTGGGTTGAGTCATCACGAGCTGTTTTAGAAGTCTTCCGCTGTGTCAAACATTGTTCTTTAGCCAGTTGGTTTAACATTTGAGAACCTTTATATTTTCTTTTATCAGTTTCGTTTTGGTTGTATCGCTTTAAACTTTATTATTATTAAAGTACGTTTCGTTATTGTCTATTTGATTATCATTGCCTCGGGTAACCGAGATGGTGGCGTTCTCATACCTAAAGTGGTCCTGGTAAGGCACTTGGAGTATGGAGGTGTCACAAAGTGGTATCAGAGAGACGATCTTGAATCCTGTAACTAATGAACCTAATGAACATAAGGAGTCAAACTAAAATAAACCCTGGTAGAAGTTGTAGGAGCTAATGCAAAGACTTGGGAGACGTCCTAAAGTCGCGAACTCGCGCTACAATTTTGAACCGGTCACTATGGGGTGTCATGGGATTGCTATGTGTTTGCTAATGTCCTATTGCATATGTTGAATGATGTGATGTATAGAAATGTTGCAAAATGATTGTGGTGGAATGGGGAATGTGGTAAATGATAAAGTGTTGTGAATAGGTGAAGAAATCCAATTTGATTAAGTTAGTGTTGATGATGCCTTAAGACATCATTGTTATTTAATTGTGTACCTCTTAAGTTTAACCATGTAGTATGAAGCTCAAATTGTCAATTCAAGGTTATCAAGAATGTCATCATGAAGATCAAAGATGAAGATTGTCATTAGTGCTAAAGTCATGTGTTGTAAGGTGTGATCGTTTAACACGAATTTACGTTTAGGTGCAAAAACAACAGTTTAGTCAACTGTTAATTAAGGCTCGTCTTTGAAAGAAATATTTCGAAAATATTTGAATCTTTGTTAAAGTGCTTTCAATGTTCACAAATGTTTTCTGGAAATATTTTGAAGTCTTTTACAGAAAATTAAGCTTTCAATGTCTTGCTAAGGCGTTTGCTTGCACAATAAGACACTTACCATAAAAGGGTTGTTTGCTTTTACATTTATGGAAATGTTTATGGTTCCCATAAACACAACCATTTATGCTTGTTTCTTGTTGAAAAACCCAACCCATATTTGTGTGTGTGCACAATCTGATTTCTTGCAATCTTAGACACCGATTTCTTAAGGAAGAATACTCGGTTTCTTGGAGAGAAATTCGGTTGACTTGTGCATGTTGCCCAAGCAAACTAATTACATTATTTTATTCACTTGTGCTTATGAGTGTAAGATATTTTAATGTGTAAAGTATGCTACTTGGACATTATAAATAGCTTGCTTAATTCATTTTTACAAGTGTGCAATAACGAGTTTTAAACTGAAAAAGACTTAAGCTTTCAATCGAGTAAGTTAACTTTGCAAAACCGTTTATCATTTCAAAATCTTTGAATCATTTTGCAAGTTTGTTTATTTATCTTTTGAGTCTTTTATTGAGTTATTGTATTTCACCTAGTCGTTTAGTCGTGTTCAAGGATCCCGTATTTTGTACTTAAACTTTATCACCTCCGTTCAATTGTGTGAACAACATTGAGATAAGTGGAGTCTTGTAACAACCGGGTAGAACCAAACAAGTCTTAAAATAGAGTTATACTTAAGCACGAAGTCTTCGAAGCGGAGTAGCTTATGAGCATGAAGTTTTTCGGCGGAGTAGCCCAAAGCAAAAGTCTTATTTCGGAGTAGCTTTAAGCAAGGAACCTTTCGGCGGAGTAGCCCAAAGCAAAAGTCTTGGAAGCGGAGTAGCTTTTAAGCATTAGCAACCGGAGTAGGTTAGGGAGTTGTTTTATTATTCGGGGTGGTCTTAGTTTGTATGAGTTTACTTCTGAGACGTTTAATAAAATAGCGTTGGACGTAGGTCGCGGAGTAGTGACCGAATCAGTTTTTAAAACATCGTTTGTCGTATCTATTTCATTTTATTTCCGCTGCACACTCAACTCACGTTTTTATCTACAGAATCAACTCTGGAGTACACTGTAACTTCTGCTTGCTGAATCATTGTTGAATACTTCTAACTCTCTAGTTCTAAGTATCGACTTCTCCTTTCATCTAAGCATTGTTTAAAGTGTTTAAGAGTTTTAAAAGAAGCTTTCATTAAGTTTAAAATTTTAAATAGACACCAAATTCACTCCCTCGCCTCTTAGGTTCTCTTGCCCGTGACTCTTCCATAGGCATGTTGCATGATAGTTAGTTTACAATGTTGTTTGGAATTGCTGGAAAAGTATATAAGAATGATGAACGATGTGGAGGAAAAAGGAAGTAGTTCATATATGATAATATGTGATGAATAATGATGTTGCAGGTGTGAGATTAATCTGTATGCATCCTTTTAACTTAAAGGATTATAACGAATTTATAAGACGATTACTAGTCATAAAATGAATTACATAAACAAAAGGTAGAGAATTAGAAATAACCTTCGGTCCTAGCTAATTCGGCCTATGAACAATATCGCAATGATACTCTCCTATCAGTTGCACCCAAGACGATATGAGATATGCCCTTGCTTCTTGCTAGAATCGATCTCTCAAATTTTCTGTAAAACTTTTAGGTTATTTTGTGTTTTTCTGATGAGAGGCAAGAATGAGTTGAAAAATTAGGTTAAGAAGTGATCACCCTCATCTTCCTTTAAACCGAGTATAAGGAGTAATTAGGGTAGATTTTATTTCTTCTAATTTTCGGCCCATTTACCGAGACAGGCATATCAGTCGAC
The DNA here is from genome assembly GCF_048544455.1 of Silene latifolia. Classification (NCBI taxonomy): domain Eukaryota; kingdom Viridiplantae; phylum Streptophyta; class Magnoliopsida; order Caryophyllales; family Caryophyllaceae; genus Silene; species Silene latifolia. Next base: position 124,369,477 of record NC_133528.1, on the reverse strand, counting down.
CGACTGACACACCCGGTCGATCGACCATGTTGATAATGCATTATTTATAAATTGTCATTTATATCATTCCGTATTAATAAGTCTATACACAACAACTTGCGGTTGATTTATTAATTCGGGTTAATAATAATTATTATGACAATATCGTATAATTATCATTTGCTGATTAAATATAACCGATTGCATTTAATTACGAATTAACATATTAATTCGTCCAAGCTAACATTATATACATTAATTAAATATAACTTATTATATTCAATTTACGAATTGACAGTTAATTCGTCTCAACTAATTATTATTTAATCGGCATTAAATAATTGTCTCATCAACACATTGACTAACTGTTTAGTCATATAAGGCATCAATGTGATTACATTTTCATAACAACATCTCTCAAACACATCCTTTAGGTGTGACCTTTAGGGACCAGTTGATCACCGCCATCTGTATGATAATAACGTCAAACTTTCTAGCAAGCCAACCGTTATTAGGTAATCGTTAATCAACTGATAAAATACGAAGTATACCCTTGTGAACCTATAAGAGATTTATAAATGTTATCACACTAATTTGTGGAGGACACAAGCTCCAACAAACTCCCACTTGTCCTCACAAGTGTATGTGCGATAACCGATTCTCATATCCTAAAATTTCTCCCACTCAATGTAAAACAATTTGCAAATCCGTATTCACAAAGGTCGTATTTTACAAGAGATCATTATCAAGAGTGGTTTCCCCGACTAGAGAGTAACTTAACTGATAAACGAATCATCATTCGAGCATGGCCATGCATTTCAGTTAAAACTCCTCGAGTGGCCCTGAGAAATAGCTATACCTGATAAGGGTTGAATATTTTCCTCAACTCGAATCCTGCAGATGTAACCACAGTATGAAATGACCCAGAAAAAATCTACTTAGCCTCCAGTTACGGCAGACCGTGAGAAAGAAACCAAAGTCACCCAAAAACTGCCTTAATCGCAAGAGACAGTCGATAGTCAAAAAATCGAATCTAGGAACACAATGGATGTCCTATCCACGACTTGGCACCGAATGTTTTTAAACATTTAGGACTCCATTACGTTGTCACAAAAATATGTCCTACGAGGTATCGTTATAATCTCGCATATGTGATCGATCAGTCAACCGTTTGACTTATGACTCGTTGAACCCACCATCAATCGACTACACAATATAATAGCCAGAGTTATCAGCTCTTGTAGGCGATTACGGACCAAAACAAATATAATGTAATTCAGTTCATTTTGTGGCGTTCCATGTTGTCAGTACAATCCACATGAAAAACAAAATATTATAATAAAACGATGAAGTTATAAATAGTATATGAAAAAGATAATGTATCAAATCCATAATCAACTACTACAACTCGGGAACACGTTTAATTCCCATGGAAATAGCGTGCCCTACATGCTTATCATAATTCAACGATTCAGTAGTAGAATCTGCTACAACACTCTGTCTGGAACTCTTCCAGCTGACCTCAGCACCATTAAGAGTGAAGACGAACCCGGACTGAGATTTTGAATCATCTCGATCTGTTTGGAAGCTATCATCTGCGTAACCGATTGCGCATAGCTTAGTATCGCCTCCATAAGTCAATACCCTATCCTTAGTCCTCCGTAGGTACATGGATTCTTTTGGTACCGACTCGTCATACTCAATGCATATGCCACATCTGGACGTGTGCATATCATGGCATACATGATTGATCCTATTGCAGATGCATAAGGAACACAACTCATGCGCTCAATCCCTTAGGCGTCGTGGGTGACTGAGACTTGCTCAACTGCATCCCAGACGTCATTGGAAGGTTCCCCTTCTTGGAGTTGGTCATGCTGAACTTCTCAAGAATCTTATCCAAATAAGACTCCTGACTAAGTGATAACGTCCGTCGTGATCTATCTCGGTAGATACGGATTCCCAATATGCGTTGTGCCTCACCCGGATCTTTCATCTGGAAATGGTTCTTCAACCATTATTTAACCGAAGATAGGAGAGGAATGTCATTCCCAATCAAGAGTATGTCATCGACATACAATATCAAGAATACAATCTTGCTCCCACTCGACTTGATATATAAGCATGGTTCTTCGACCGATCGTGTGAAACCATACTCTTTTATCACCTGGTCGAAACGATGATTCCAACTCCGAGAAGCTTGCTTAAGTCCATAAATGGAGCGCTTAAGCTTGCATACTTTCTTAGGATGTTCAGGATCTATGAAACCTTCGGGTTGCACCATGTACAACTCTTCCTCCAAATAACCATTTAAGAAGGCGGTTTTCACATCCATTTGCCAAATTTCATAATCATGAAATGCGGCAATCGCTAAGATTATCCGAATGGAACGTAGCATGACTACAGGTGCAAAAATATCATCATAATGCAATCCGTGCACTTGAGTGAAACCTTTTGTCACTAGTCGTGCCTTATAGGTATCTGGGTTCGCGTCTACAGAACGCTTTATTTTGTAAAGCCATTTGCACTGTAGAGTTTTTACCTTATTAGGTACATCAACAAGATCCCATACGTCATTCTCATACATGGAGTCCATCTCGGATTGCATGGCTTCGAGCCATAGCTTTGAGTCGGAACAGGCCATAGCACCTTTATAGGTAGCGGGTTCATTACTCTCTAGGAGTAAAACGTCATTCTCCTCGACCATACCAATGTATCTGTCTGGAGGATGGGAGACTCTACCCGACCTCCTAGGTTCCTCAGGAATGTTAACCGTATCATCAGTTGGAGGAACAACTTCCTCCATCCGTTCCTCGGTTGTTGGTTCTGGAATCTCCGACAGCTCGAAGGTTCTATTACTTGTCTTGTTCTCGAGAAATTCTTTCTCTAAGAACGTCGCACTAGCCGCAACAAAAACTCGATGTTCGGTAGGCGAATAGAAGTAATGACCAAATGTTCCTTTTGGATAACCTATAAAGTATGTCTTGACCGATTACGGGCCGAGCTTATCCTCGTGTCTCCACTTGACATAAGCCTCGCAGCCCCAAACCCGAATAAATGACAAGTTAGGGACCGTTCCCTTCCACATTTCATATGGAGTCTTGTCGACAGCTTTAGTCGGACTTCGGTTAAGTATAAGAGCAGCTGACAAAAGAGCAAAACCTCATAATGAATCAGGCACTACCGTGTGACTCATCATGGATCGAACCATATCAAGTAAAGTTCGATTTCTCCATTCGGACACACCATTTAATTGAGGTGTTCCAGGTGGAGTTAACTGTAAAAAGACTCCACAGCTTTTAAGGTGTTGATCAAACTCATTTGAAAGATATTCGCCACCCCGATCTGAACGGAGAGCTTTAACCTTTCTACCCTGTTGGTTTTCAACCCTGTTCTGGTATTCCTTGAATTTCTCAAAGGACTCACTTTTATGCTTCATTAAGTAAACATATCCGTATCTACTCAAATCGTCCGTGAAAGTGATAAAAACATTTATAGCCATCTCTAGCGGTAATTGACATAGGTCCACAAACATCAGTATGTATGAGTCCTAATAGGTCACTAGCGCGCATTCCAACACCTTTGAAGGAAATTCGAGTCATTTTGCCAATGAGACATGATTCACACGTGCCATATGTAGAAAATTCGAATGCGGGAATAGTCCCATTATCGACGAGCTTCTTTACGCGTTTCTCATTTATGTGTCCCATTCGACAATGCCATAGATAGGTTTGATCTTTGTCACCAACCTTTAATTTCTTATTATTCACGTGTAATACTTCCGTGGTTTGATCTAAGATGTAAATTCCATTCATGGAAACTGCTTTGCCATAAATCATTTCATTGAAAGAGAAAATACAACTATTATCCTTTATTGAAAATGCAAATCCGTCGTTATCGAGTACGGAAACAGAAATGATGTTCTTAGATAAACTAGGTACATAGTAACAGTTATTTAAAAATAACTAAAACCCACTAGGGAGCTGGATTACTTATGTTCCTTTGGAGACTGCAGCAACTCATGCTCCATTTCCAACTCGCAGGTCCACATCACCCTTTCCGAGAGGTATGATGTTCTTTAGGCCCTGCAAATGATTACACAGATGAGAACCACAACCAGTATCAAGTACCCAAGTTCCGAAACTTGCATGGTTAATCTCAATCATATGAATATAAGATGACATACCAACAGGAACGACGCGGCCTGCTTTTATGTCCTCACGGTACACGGGACAGTTCCTCCTCCAATGTCCAGTCTTATGACAATGGTGGCACTCAATGTCACCGCCCTTGCTCTTTGCCTTGCCCTGTGAGCCACTAGTCTCACCAGGCCCATTCTTACCGTTTCCTGGCTTTTTAAACTTTGGCTTACCTATAGTTAGGTCGCCTGGAGCTTTGCCCTTACCTTTACCCTTGTTGGAAATCGTGAGAACATCCTGCTTCATGCTCCCACTCAATTTCATATCCTTCTCGGTGCATTTAGAAGTGAGTGTAGCTCATGAGGACTTTTCTTTAAGTCATTCATGTAGTAGTTTGCCTTGAAAAGGGCAAAACCATCGTGAAGAGAATGAAGCATTCGGTCAATGACAATGCTCTCACTGATTTTGCAATCAAGTGTCTCCAATTTCTCGACATTCTCAATCATGTTAAGAATGTGTGGGCTAACCGGTTGGCCCTTTTGGAGTTTCGCATCAAAGAAGCGACAGGTATGCTCATAAGTAACGATTCTCGGTGCTTTTGAGAACTCGTTAGTGAGCATGGTGAAAATCTTGTTCGCACCTTGGGCAATGAAGCGTCTCTGCAAATTGGTTTCCATTGCAAAGATGAGTACGTTCTTTATCGCACCCGCTTCCATAACGAAATCACTATAAGCAAGTGACTCGTTAACTCCCGCATTGGGGCTTGGGTTTACCGGTATTGGCTCAGTTAAGTACTTGAGCTTACCGTCGGCAATGAATGGCAAAGCATTCCGTAGTCGCCTCCTCCCGATCCGCAAAGTTGGACCTATCATTCTTCGATCGCGTGTCTTCGATTCATGTTGTCCATAAAAACTTTCAGCCAGGACTCGCGTCCAAGTGTGGCACTTGGCATTGGGATTTCGTTATTTCCAGCCATTTGTTGTAACAGTATTAAAAAATAATCGTGGTCTACACTGCGAAAAGGAAAATAAAAATAATAAGCATGTCCATCGTTTTGTTTTTAAGTCTAATGATCTAATGTCATAACGCGAAGACTCAAGCATTTATACAATTGACCTTCCTCAAGAATTATATAAATGATCCCAAGACTCAATTATCTGTAAATTGATAAGCCAACCTTTTGGCTAATTCTACTGTTAGAATTCTTGGTCAATAAATTTCTGTAAATTCTATCTTTAGTCCATCATAATCACGAGAAACTCTTCGGACTATAATGTTGAGATAAACTAATTCAACACAAACTACTTACCCAACGTAGAAGGGGTCATATTATGCTTGCCGACGAAGAAGGGATTCATAGTTGTTTGCCCTTATAAAGACTAATCTCAATTTCCGTTTTAGAGGAAGATCCCATCAACTTTATTTTAATTCATTTTAAGTGAACTAATATCTAGCATGCGTGAATGAATAAACTAAGGTGATGGCTTAATAAACATGTGACATCTGTATGTCTATGAAAACTAACATACAACCTATATGTGTCAATTTTCATGCAATTTAGTAGGTGGTTTGGTTTTAAGCGGAATATGATGCATTAACTAACATGTGAAAGAAAAGCAATAAGAACGGTAAAACGTAAAACAAAATAAAGTCCTAGTGTGGCATATCCTATCAAAATGAACATTAAATACAACTTTGGAATCCATCCAAGGACCCGAGAAGCTTGTCTTGATGTTCCATTTTGATCCATGTAGCGGGAGTGAGCTCCAATCTCCATCTATAGTCTTCTTTGAAAATTACAATAAATAAATTTACATAATAAACCTATTTATTACATTCTAATTTCAAAACCCAAAAACTAAAGGAAAATAAAGGAGATTCGAGATCTCAAATTACATTAAAAATTATGTTCCCATCATTACGAAAACATAATTTGACTAAGGCCACACTAAGTATTACAAATTACAACCGATTGCAAAAATACGTAAATTAAACCATTCAAACGATTCATTCAACTAAATAAAATGCATCAACTAAAAAAAATTAAACATACAAGACATAATTCTTTAATTATGTAGATTAATTTTATCCAAACCGTCTATTTAATTGATCAAATTAAGTGACAATTCCTCAATTAATCACATTAATTTTAATCTTAATTCACATTAAACTTGTAATATGAATTTAATCCATTCATTATTCTAAACTTCTTTAAAATAATTAGGTATCTATGAATTATGAACCGCTTCACAATAATCAATTGGCCAAAAAACAAAAAAAAAATTCTTTAAAAATTTTCTCGGCAAAAAAAACGAAACAGCCCAATAAATGAAAACCTTTTCTCAGTTTTTCAGTAAAAACCGAAAAATAAACAATTTTTTTTTTTTAAATTCTGCTGAACGTGAACAGTAACAGAAACAAATTTTTTTTTTTCACGGCTGGAAAACCGAAACAAACAAAAAAAACAGAAACCCTAAATTTTGTTTTTTGTGTCTCGGCTGGGAAAAATTAAAACAGCCCAAAATTTTTTTTTTATCAATTCGGCATTATGCCCTAATTGCAAAAACATGATATTGATGAACAAAAAATCGTTTATTGTTGCTATTAACAAGATTGGCATATTCATCTAATAATTTAAACATGTAAATTTATGAAACATGATTCTTAAACAACAATTTAGAACCATTTATGCCAAAAACAATATAGCATAAAAACAATTTATCATCAACAACTAGACGATTTCCATTTACATTATGATTTAATCCTCATTAAATCAAAATCTACCAATTCTTCATATGATAATTTTAACTGATTAAAACAACAATATGAAAAATCGAAATGGAAATAAATCATCAAACAAAAAGAAAAAAACGGATAAAAAAAAAATTTCTCTTGGCAAAAAAAAAAAAAAACAGCCGAACCCTTTTTTTTCTTTTTTTTCTTTTTCGAAACCCTAAAATAGTTTGCATCTCTGATACCACTTGTGGGATTTATCTGTATGCATCCCTTTAACTTAAAGGATTATAACGAATATATAAGACGATTACTAGTCATAAAATGAATTACATAAACAAAAGGTAGAGAATTAGAAATAACCTTCGGTCCTAGCTAATTCAGCCTATGAACAATATCGCAATGATATTCTCCTATCAGTTGCACCCAAGACGATATGAGATATGCCCTTGCTTCTTGCTAGAATCGATCCCTCAAATTTTCTGTAAAACTTCTAGGTTATTTTGTGTTTTTCTGATGAGAGGCAATAATGAGTTGAAAAATTAGGTTAAGAAGTGATCACCCTCATCTTCCTTTAAACCGAATATAAGGAGTAATTATGGTAGATTTTATTTCTTCTAATTTTCGGCCCATTTACCGAGACATGCATATCAGTTGACCGACTGACACACCCGGTCGATCGACCATGTAGATAATGCATTATTTATAAATTGTCATTTATATCATTCCGTATTAATAAGTCTATACACAACAGCTTGCGGTTGATTTATTAATTCGGGTTAATAATAATTATTATGACAATATCGTATAATTATCATTTGCTGATTAAATATAACCGATTACATTTAATTACGAATTAACATATTAATTCGTCCAAGCTAACACTATATACATTAATTAAATATAACTTATTATATTCAATTTATGAATTGACAGTTAATTCGTCTCAACTAATTATTATTTAATCGGCATTAAATAATTGTCTCATCAACACATTGACTAACTGTTTAGTCATATAAGGCACCAATGTGATAACATTTCCATAACCACATGTCTCAAACACATCCTTTAGGTGTGACCTTTAGGGACCAGTTGATCACCGCCATCTGTATGATAATAACGTCAAACTTTCTAGGAAGCCAACCGTTATTAGGTAATCGTTAATCAACTGATAAAATACGAAGTATACCCTTGTGAACCTATAAGAGATTTATAAATGTTATCACACTAATTTGTGGAGGACACAAGCTCCAACAGCAGGATGAATGATTTATAATGTGTCTATACTAGTAACATGTGATTAGGGGATGTGACATGATTTTATATAATTTTGTTTGCGTAAACTTAAATAATAAGTTCATATACTTGTCTACTGTTATGTCATATGCACTTGTTAGATGAAAAATATGGTTGGAATGGGAAGAATTGATTGGAAAAGATGGAGAGTCAATTGCATGAGAATGTGAATTTTGTGATTCTGAATATGTTTAGGTGACGTAATGGATTTGTAATATTGTTGCATTAGTAACGTGGAAATAGGATTTGTAATGTATGAGTATGTTTTGTGTTACGAAAAGTTATAAAATTAAAGCATGCGGGTAATACATGATTGATAAGTTGAATATTATATGAGAATGATAGATATTATTGTTTGGCTTTTGGTAGGTAGTAACATCTGGTTAGGGATAGTGGTTTTACAAGTATCGAGTCGCTTTTGTTCACCTCGTTGATGTTAAAGTTGTTTGAAAGAGAAAATCAAACAGTTATGTCGTCTGATTACAGCAAAGTTATCTTTAAACTGTTATAATTTGAGATGCAAAAATTATTTTGATGTGATTCTAATTTGAGGTGATATATTGTTCTTTTAAGATTCTAACGAAAGGTCAGACACCCAAAATGACCAAGAAACGAGTGAGATATGACCGTTTTACGAAGATTAGACAGTGCTAAGAAATGAGTAGGGTACTCGATCGAGTGGCCCTCACTCGATCGAGGGCACCTCTTGTTACTCAATCGAGTAACCTTTACTCGATCGAGTAGTCCCGGTAATTTGTTTTACGTGCTTCTGACCTTCACCTACTCGATCGAGTAAGTCACTCACTCGATCGAGTGACCTGTACTCAATCTAGTGACCCTTGGTTTGGGTCATATGCTTATCTTTTGACTTTGTTGCATATTATGTTTAATTCAAAGTTGTTCTTTTGCTTCCTTATGTATTGTTTTACGTATGTGTTGGTCCTGATGTGTAAGTTACCCAATCTTGTGATGTAAAGAGTGGCACCTGTGGTGAGTATGAGTTCGGTAGGGAGGACATGAGTTATATGTGGTTGTGATAGGTAGTGGAAAAGAAAAGGAAGATTGGTAAAGCTTATTAAGGCATGGAGCATGTTTTGTGAGATGAGATGAGTGATATGATTTTGTGTTGAGTAATGTAAAAGTAAGTGAATATGGGCAAGGGATGATGTGAGTCTAAGAAACGTGAGAATGAAAAGATTGAAAGGAAGGATGTGGATAGTGGCAACTTTAAAGAATTATAGAGGGAGATGGTTAGGAATCGTGTGGATTAAGAATATATGTAGTGAAAGGTCATTTTAGAGGGATTAAGAAGAGTGGTATATAGTGAACTTAATGGAGATATGTCGTGATGTGGATTTGCAGATAGTGAGTGAGTTTGGGAATTTGTATTATCAAGAGGTGAAACTAATGTGTGATTTCCTTGGGCAAGTAACGTTATTGTAATACTACGGTTTTATGAGTCTCTGGGTACTCTATCGAGTGGGCCTTACTCTGTCGAGTAAGGGTGTTTTGCGATTTAAAATAGTTTCCGACCTGTAGGGTACTCGATTGAGTAGCCTTGGTACTCGATCGAGTAGGCGACACTCGATCGAGTACGTCAGTTACTTGATCGAGTAGCCCGGTTTACGGGTAATGTTTTGTCGGGTTTCGTTAATAATGCGAACTAATATATAAACACTTCCGTCACTTTCATAATATGCTTTTACAAACCTAATTACTTTCAAAAGAGATTTCAACCTACGTACTTCGCACTCATCGCATTATTGACAAATCCCGGAGCTTGGAAGGTCGGAATTCATCTTTCTTTACATCTTTGTGATCCTTGCGTCGAGGGTAAGATCTACGTACCGAATTTGTTATATTTAATTAAGTCTTGTTAAACCCTAATTTTGGGAATTGGGGATTTATGTTAGTTTTGTGTGGTTAGTGATATATGTGATGTTATGTTAGGAGGAGGATTCGTAGAGGAGGCTTTTTGATAACAGCTGTTGAGATCGTCTGACTATATTGCATTCCAGGTAGGGTTTCCCTACTCAGTATTAGTCCCATAATGTGTTGGTGGTGATTTGTGATTGTTGATTGTTCTCATACGAGTATTGTGACGGTTGTTGGTTTTGTTTGCTGATTAGTAGTTGTGGTTGATTGTATCTGTCTGTGTTCTTCGGGGTGCGTCCCTGGCTGAGTGGAGTCACTTGCGGGAGTGGCTTCACGCCCATTATTCGCCTTCTGTGGAACCCGCCACATAAGGGATGTGCACATTAATGGATTTGGGTTTATAGCTCGACGGAGATGAGCGGGGCTTAGGTGGGAATGGCTGCGGTCCCCCACTGGCGGCGAGGAGTAACCTGTTGCGATGGGTACTCTGGCAGGGCTACACACTTTAGTGTGTAGTCAGTATTATGGAGTTGGTGATGGAGTTCGGAGTACATCTGTGACAATTGAGCCGTGTTGTTTGTTGTATTGTTGAGTTATATAAATTGTGTGATTAGTACTGACCCCGTTTATTATTTTAAAAACTGTGGTGATCCATTCGGGGATGGTAAGCAGTTGTTGAGCAGGTATGAGTCGAGATACATGGGCTAGCTGGGATGTGTCACCTTCAGATGATAGAGTCTTCCGCTGTAGCTTGAGTAGTTTGACAGACATTTTATTTAGTTGATTAGACAGTTGCTTTGAGAACATGTGACCCGTATTTGGGGCATTTGGTTTTGGATTGTATTCTTTCACTAAACTGATACTATTTAAATGTTGTTTCGTTATTGTCTTATGATTATCATTGCCTCGGGGAACCGAGATGGTAACAGCTTTATACCTGAGTGGTCCTGGTAAGACACTTGGAGTATGGGGGTGTTACAAAATAGTATCAGAGCGACGATCCTGAAACCTGTAACTAATGAATATAATGAACATAGGGAGTCAATTAAAATGAACCCGGGGTAAAGATTGTATGAGCTAATGCAAAGGCTTGGGAGACGTCCTAAAGTCGCGAACTCGCCCTACAATTTTGAACCAGTCACATGGGGGGGTATGTGTCAAGGTCGTATGTGGTGTTTGTCAGCTTATGTGAACGTAACGATGTATGTTGTGAACTGTTGGATGTTGGGAGTAGAAGATTGAATTTGTGATTGAAAATTTGGTTGGGTGTGTTTATATGTTGGTTTACATAAAGAAGCATGATGGTTGTTTATTTTGTGGCATTTGATAACATGAAATAGTTTATTTTGTTGGTTGTATGAGGAATTGTGTAGAATTTCATGCTTAGTTATATTATAATGTTGAGTTTATGAAGTTTCATAGTATGTTGGGTTATGAGAGATAACATGCGGGTAGTATGTACGAGTCAGCATGACTCCATCGAGTAGGGGGTACTCGATCGAGTAGGTGAGGTACTCGGTCGAGTTGGCCTGACTCGATCGAGTGGGTATTTTGACGTTATAACCAGAATCGTGTTTTTGGGTACTCGATCGAGTACATAGGGCACTTGATCGAGTAGGGGGTCACTCGATCGAGTGGCTATGCTACTTGGTCGAGTATGTTAGAGATCAGAAGGTCTGTTTTGGGTCTGAAGTCGGAGCACTCGATCGAGTATGGTGGGCACTCGATCGAGTAGCCGCTACTCGATCGAGTAGGTTTAGGCACTCGATCGAGTGGGCTCTGAGCAGGGTGTTTTCGTGTTTTGGGGTTATAGTATGTATGTTTATATCTACCTTTTCTTATATAGTTTCAAGATGCCGCCAAAGAAAACCGCTTTGTATGCGAGAGCTGAGAGCATGAACATCGACGATATAGTTAAGATGTTGGAGCATCAAGATGCTCTTACGGAGGCCCTAAAGAGAGTGAGGAAGGATAAGGAGGTTGATCACTCTAAGATCAGTCTTTATATAGCGAGGTTCAACCCGAAAGAGTACAAGGGGACTGGGGAGCCAATTCTTCTTGATAATTGGCATCGTGAGATGGAGAACATTCTGTATCTGGTACATTGTCCTGATGAGATGAAAGTAGAACAAGCTGCGTTCTACTTGAGGGAGGCAGCTGATGAGTGGTGGGATAAGGTAAAAGCGAGTGTTAGAGAGATGTATACGAAGCAGGGCCTACCTGCTATACCTTGGGAAGAGTTTCGGAGGGCTATGAGGAGGGAGTTTGTACCTGAGCATGTGAGGAGTAAGCTGAGGGAGGAGTTCGATGGGTTTAGGATGACATCTGATATGTCGGTTGCTGAGTACTACAAGCAGTTTAATGAGAAGTCTAGATATGCTGAGGACATGGGTTTGAGTGAGGAGAACCTAGCGCTGAGATTTGAGAGGGGGTTGACACCCAGGATTATGGACAAGTTACCCGTGGGAGTCCTTAATGATGTTAAGGAAGCTTATGAGAGGGCTGGGAGAGCTGAGAGATTGGTGGAGATGGCCCGGGAGAGAAGTAGTGAGAAAAGAAAGGCTGAGAGTGAAGGTGGTGGCCAATATAATTACAAGAAAGGCAACCAAAGTCAGGCTAGAGCGTTTTCTTCTGGCTTGGGGTTCAGTGCTGGGGCTTCCTTTGGACGTGGTCGAGGGAGCGGTAGTTGTAGTTGAGGAATGACCTGCTTTGGCTGTGGCGGTGAAGGCCACAAGAGACATGAGTGCACGAGTGTACCTGGAGCTTTTCAGAGATCGACTCAGGGGAGCTATTCTCAGGGGCCAGCACAAAGTTATGCGAGTAACAGACCGGCTGGGTCATGGTCTAACCGGGGAGGTCAGAGCAACCGGGGTGGAGGTAACCGCAATGGCGGTAATTCTTATCAGAAACCAGCTACGAACAACAACAATCAGGGGTCGGGTGCTAAGCCGACCACATCAGCCAGTACTGTCCAGGGAGGTGGACAGAAGACCAGTAGAAAGTTGTTTATGATGGACAAGAAAGAAGCTGAGGACGACGCACATGTTATCACTGGTACTTTTCTTGTTAACGGTATTCATACCTTTATTTTGTTTGATTCGGGGGCGTCTCAGTCGTTTGTATCTTCGAGTCATGTTAAACGGTTGGGTTTGAGGGTATATGAGTCTGTAAGTGAGAAAGTTTTTATACCTTCTGGTGACTCTGTATCATGTGGGAAGTTGTATAGGGATGTATCTATGATAGCTGCGCAAGTTGATCTACCTGTAGACTTGCTAGAGTTTCCTTTAGACGGTTTTGAGATGATAGTCGGGATGGATTGGTTGGGAAAGTACAAAGCTAAGATAGACTGTCATCAAAATAAAGTGTCTTTGAGAGGTCCTAAGGGTGTTAGTGTGTCTTATCGTGTGTTTGTGGTCAAACCCAAAGTTAAGTTGATTGCAGCTGTGACCTTGAAGTCCTACCTGAGGAAGGGATGCCCTTTGATCTTGTGCCATGTGAGAGATGACCGGATAGAGAGTCCGACAGTTGATCAGATACCAGTGGTGGGTGAGTTTGCAGATGTCTTTCCAGAGGAGATTCTGGGGTTGCCACCGAGGAGGGAGATAGATTTCACAGTTGAGTTGAAACCGGGGACGGGGCCAATCTCTAAGGCACTATACCGGATGGGTCCTAAAGATATGGAGGAGCTCAGGAAAAAGTTAGATGATCTGATAGAGAAGGGATACATTAAACCTAGTGTATCACCGTGGGGAGCACCAGTTCTTTTTGTGAAGAAGAAAGATGGGACCTTGAGGTTGTGCATAGATTACAGGGAGCTGAACCGAGTGACGGTGAAGAACAAGTATCCTTTGCCAAGGATAGATGACCTGTTTGATCAGTTGAGTGGTGCCTCAGTCTTTTCCAAGATTGATTTGAGGTCGGGGTACCATCGGGTGAAGATTAGAGAGGTGAATATACCAAAGACAGCTTTCACGTCGAGGTATGGCCATTATGAGTATGTGGTGATGCCTTTTGGGTTATCTAATGCACCGGCTGTGTTTATGGATTTGATGAACAGAATCTTCAGACAGGTTTTGGACAAGTTTGTGGTGGTGTTTATCGATGACATCTTAGTCTATTCCAAGACTAAGGAGGAGCATGAGGAGCATCTGAGGATTGTGTTGCAGACCTTGAGGGAGCATGAGTTATATGCTAAGTTGTCTAAGTGTGAGTTCTGGTTAGAGAGAGTTGCTTTTCTGGGGTATGTGATCTCTAAGGATGGGGTAACTGTGGATCCGGCAAAGATTGAGGCAGTGACAAAGTGGGAAGCACCAAAGAATGTTGCTGAGATCAGGAGTTTCTTGGGTTTAGATGGATATTACAGACGGTTCGTGAAGGATTTCTCCAAGATTGCTAGACCTATGACAGCTTTGATGAGGAAAGAGAACAGGTTTCATTGGGATGAGAGTTGTGAGACGGCGTTCCAAACATTAAAGGAGCGTTTGACCACATCTCCTATCTTAGCTTTGCCTGAAGGGATTGAGAACTTTGAGGTTTGTACAGATGCCTCAAAGAATGGGTTGGGATGTGTGTTGATGCAGAACGGTAAAGTGATTGCCTATGCTTCTAGGCAATTGAAGCCTTTTGAGGAGAACTATCCTACACACGATCTAGAGTTGGGTGCAGTGGTGTTTGCTCTCAAGATTTGGAGACATTACCTTTATGGGGCGACCTTTAAGGTATTTTCTGATCACAAGAGTCTCAAGTACATCTTCACTCAAAAGGAGTTGAACATGAGACAGAGGAGGTGGATGGAGCTGATTGGCGATTATGACATGGATATTATCTACCATGAAGGGAAAGCCAATGTTGTTGCAGATGCTTTGAGTAGGAAGAGTGTACATTCTTTGTGTACAGCTTTATCTTTGATGAGGTTGAGAGATGGGGTGGGGAAGTTTGGGATACATATGATGCAGAGAGGTGATGCCATGGGAGATTTGACGGTGCAGCCTGATCTTTATGATGATATTCGAGGTAAACAGGTGTTGGATCCTAAGATGGTGGAGTGGAGAGCTGGAGTAGAGAAAGGGACACTATCCAGATTCTCTATTCATACAGATGGTAGTCTGAGGTTTGATGGGAGGTGGTGTGTCCCTAATGATGAGGAGATGAAAAAGACAATCATGACAGAGGCACATTGTACACCGTATTCAGTACATCCAGGTGGTGACAAGCTTTACAAGGATTTAAAGAACACGTTCTGGTGGCCTGGGATGAAGAAAGAAACAGCTGAGTTTGTGGCCCGTTGTTTGACATGCCAGAGAGTTAAAGGGGAACGGCGATGACCACAAGGTAAGATTCAGTTTTTAGAGGTACCTGAGTGGAAGTGGGAATCCATTTATATGGATTTTATCGTGGGTTTGCCGAAGAGTCAACAGGGTAACAACATGATATGGGTAATAGTGGATCGACTGACCAAGTCAGCTCATTTTGTGGCAATGAAAGATACATGGACTAAGGCACAATTAGCTATGGCTTATCGGAAGAATGTGCTAAAATTGCATGGAGTCCCTAAGGACATAGTATCTGATAGAGATGCGAGGTTTATCTCAAAGTTTTGGAAAGAGTTGCAGGAATCTTTGGGAACAACGTTGAAGATGAGTACAGCATTTCATCCTGCGACAGACGGTCAGACTGAGAGAACAATCAAGACTCTTGAGGATATGTTACGAGCTTGTGTGATGGACTTTGGTGGTAGCTGGGAACAGACGTTAGATTTGATTGAGTTTTCTTACAACAACAGCTATCACTCTAGTATTGGCATGGCACCGTTTGAGGCCTTATATGAGAGGAGATGTAGGAGTCCGATTTGTTGGGACGACAATGCTGAGGCAGTGGTTCTAGGACCAGAGATGGTACATGAGATGGTTGAGCAGATTAAGATGATCAGGGAAAGGATGAGAGCGGCTCAGGATAGGCAAAAGAGTTATGCATATCTACATCGCCGGGATATAGAGTTTCAGGTTGGGGACAGGGTTCTTCTGAAAGTGTCTCCTATGCGTGAGGTTATGAGATTTGGGAAGAAAGGCAAGCTAAGTCAGAAATTCATAGGGCCTTATGAGATCTTAGAACGGGTTGGAGAGGTTGCTTATCGTTTGGCTTTACCAGCCGCGTTGGAGAGGGTGCATAATGTGTTTCATGTATCTCAGTTGCGCAAGTATGTGAGTGATCTGTCACATGTGTTAGATGCAGAGAGCATAGAGCTAGATGAGTCCTTGTCTCATATTGAGGTGCCTAAGCAGATTCTTGACCGGAAGGTTAGGAAGACTAGGAGTGGTGAGAGAGTTTTGCTCAAGATCCTTTGGTCTAATCACGAGACTAAGGAAGCTACATGGGAGGCAGAGGAGGCCATGAGAGAACGTTACCCTTCCCTTTTTGATCAGGTATGTATGGTTACGGGGACGTAACCTTGTTTCTTTTAGGGGGTAGGAGATGATCGCAAAGAGTTTATAAGAGTTTTTATACCCTTTTTAGTGTTGTGTCGGTATGTATCGGTATGTTTGTTGTGGTTGAGTCGGGTTGAGTTTGGTTAGTAACATGTTTTATGTTGAGTTTTGTTTTGGTTGTTGTGTCGGGAGTGTAGTATTATGTCTTTGTTTTGTTGTGGTTTGAACTTCGGGGACGAAGTTCTTTTTGAGGGAAGACTGTAATACTACGGTTTTATGAGTCTCTAGGTACTCTATCGAGTGGGTCTTACTCTGTCGAGTAAGAGTGTTTTGTGATTTAAAATAGTTTCTGACCTGTAGGGTACTCGATCGAGTAGCCTTGGTACTCGATCGAGTAGGCGGCACTCGATCGAGTACGTCAGTTACTCGATCGAGTAGCCCGGTTTACGGGTAATGTTTTATCGGGTTTCGTTAATAATGCGAATTAATATATAAACACTTCCGTCACTTTCATAATACGCTTTTACAAACCTAATTACTTTCAAAAGAGATTTCAACCTACGTACTTCGCACTCATCGCATTATTGACAAATCTCGGAGCTTGGAAGGTCGGAATTCATCTTTCTTTACATCTTTGTGATCCTTGCGTCGAGGGTAAGATCTACGTACCGAATTTGTTATATTTAATTAAGTCTTGTTAAACCCTAATTTTGGGAATTGGGGATTTGTGTTAGTTTTGTGTGGTTAGTGATATATGTGATGTTATGTTAGGAGGAGGATTCGTAGAGGAGGCTTTTTGATAACAAATTTTTGAGATCGTCGACTATATTGCATTCCGGGTAGGGTTTCCCTACTCAGTATTAGTCCCATAATGTGTTGGTGGTGATTTGTGATTGTTGATTGTTCTCATACGAGTATTGTGACGGTTGTTGGTTTTGTTTGCTGATTAGTAGTTGTGGTTGATTGTATCTGTTTGTGTTCTTCGGGGTGCGTCCCTGGCTGAGTGGAGTCACTTGCGGGAGTGGCTTCACGCCCATTATTCGCCTTCTGTGGAACCCGCCACAGAAGGAATGTGCACATTAATGGATTTGGGTTTATCGCTCGACGGAGATGAGCGGGGCTTAGGTGGGAACGGCTGCGGTCCCCCAGCGGCGAGGAGTAACTGTTGCGATGGGTACTCAGCGGGGCTACACACTTTAGTGTGTAGTCAGTATTATGGAGTTGGTGATGGAGTTCGGAGTACATCTGTGACGATTGAGCTGTGTTGTTTTTTGTATTGTTGAGTTATATAAATTGTGTGATTAGTACTGACCCCGTTTATTGTTTTAAAAACTGTGGTGATCCATTCGGGGATGGTGAGCAGTTGTTGAGTAGGTATGAGTCGAGATACATGGGCTAGCTGGGATGTGTCACCTTCAGATGATAGAGTCTTCCGCTGTAGCTTGAGTAGTTTAACAGACATTTTATTTAGTTGATTAGACAGTTGTTTTGAGAACATGTAACCCGTATTTGGGGCATTTGGTTTTGGATTGTATTCTTTCACTAAACTTATACTATTTAAATGTTGTTTCGTTATTGTCTTATGATTATCATTGCCTCGGGGAACCGAAATGGTAACAGCTTTATACCTGAGTGGTCCTGGTAAGACACTTGGAGTATGGGGGTGTTACAGTTATGAAATGAGTTTTGGGATTCTAAAAAAAAAGGTGATTGGAAATCAGTGTGAGTGATAGCATGAGATGGTCTGAACTGGTTGGTGATAAGTGTGAGTGATAGCATGATAAAAGAAGATCCATGGTAAGAAAGAGTGAGGTGATACTGATATGAAATAATGGATTTGAGCTTCGGAGCAATGAGAAGGTAATCGGAGCACTAAAGAGTTAGGTAAGTAATAAGGAGTTGAGCTATTAATTGGTATTGTTGAGTGTAAAGAGAAAGGAAGGATAAAAATAAGCTGAGAAAAATATTGACCAGAGTTATGTGATATAGAAGTAAGGAATCGTCGAGATGTATGATACTGTCATAAGGATGTGAGTTAATGGTTATATAGGAGTTTCAGGACAACATGATTAGTCAAGAGTTTCGACGAATTAAGGGAGTAAGAAGTTGGTAGAGTATTTGCACGATAGGAGATCTTGGTGGTGAGTTGGGTGACGATATAACTAAGGATGGATTGGGCATAATGTGGAGGTAATTTTTGTTGATGGATTTGATGTTCGTTATTTGGGATGTTAACCAAAGATAGGAAAGAAACCGTGATCTTTAGAGATGAGTGTAAGAGGTTTGTTATACGAGCACTGGTGGTATTGTGGTATTGTCAATAGTGGTTAAAGGTGATGATGGATAAGAACGATAGCTATTCTAAAGAGGTTGATTTTGTAGAGGCCGGATTGATATGTACGTTTGTGAGGAAGTAAAAGATGTGGTTTTAGGAGGCGGTTGCTAGTAGTTGAATATTAATGGTATGGTTAGATTTGGCAGGAGGTGATGGTTATGCGAATGGGAGAATATGTTATGAGGGGCATACGAGTTAAGCTCGGGCGAGAGGTAACCTTTATCGAGTGGTAACTTACGTGATCAGGATTGACTAGTTGGATGTGATTATGGGTCTATGATGTGTATAAACGTTTGTGTTAGGTTCTGACCTCACGATAAGTGGTATGGTGTGATAGTCATAAAGTTGTTATCTGAATGTTCTGTAATATATGTTGGATACGGTAACCTAATGGAATGATGTTCAAAAGTGATAGTTTGGGTGATCTGGCATGGCTAGTTATACTTGTATGTGTATTCATGATATATGTTTATTCCGTGAAAAGGTATGGGTGATATTCATGAGATTCTTGTCTGTTTATTCCGTATAATATGTTGTGTTGTGATCTAGTAAAGCAGTTTTGAGTAAGTTTTCTTGTCCGGAAAGTTATACCGAGTCAGTGTTATTGGAATTGTATGTGGTTGTGATGTCTATCGATGTGGTTGTTGTGCCTCGGGTGGTGATACGGGCGCGGTATTTCGTGTTGTGATGCGGGTATTTTTACGCTGCGGTGTGGCTGTTGGCGGCAGTGTTGCGATGCCGTCACTGGTTGTGGTGGAGTAGGCGGGATGATTACAGTTCGAGTTTCGAAAGTACATACCAGTTATACATAGATTGTTGTTTTATTTGATGTTGCTTCCTGTGAGTTTCGGGTTGTACATATAGACGGTTGTTTTGTTTATTGATGTTTCTTACCAGTTTTAGTTTGGGAGTAAAGGTAGAGTATGATATGGAAGATAGTTGTGTATGTTTTCGTTGTTGTCATGGTATAGTGATATCCTGTTGATGGGACACAGTTGCGAGAGGTTGTTGGAGTACTTATGATGTTCTTTTACATGGGGCATTGGTTGACTTAGTAGTGGCAAGTAATTCGTGGAACATGTGTTGTACATATCTGAAAGCTACAGGTGGTCCATAATCTTTTGTTAAGACAGTGAGTATAGGGTGTTGGACATTAGTATCATGGTAAGTTGTGGATGAGTTTGTGGTAATAAAAGGGAGAACTTGAGGATCTAGTGTGAGTGTGTGTAATAATTGTGGATTGTGAGTTCTGAGTATGGGGATTGGTGCATGTATAGAGGACTATGTTGTTTTGGCGGTAATAGGGAATAATTGAAGTTTTGGTTAAGCTAAAGATTTTGTGGTATAGGTTAGGTGGTGTGCCGAGTGAATTGAGATATGAGAACTGTTTAAGTAAGAGAGCCTTGGATATAGGAATGGTGAGTATTTATATTATAGGCGGTTATATTTGACATGCGGTGGTGATGAGGATAATGAGAAGATATAGCTAGGATTTAGTATTAGTGAGTTACGAGGACGTAACATTTGTCTTAAGAGGAGTAGGATGCGATAAAAGAGAGTTTCATGGTTGTGCATGTTGTAGTATATTTGGAAGTAGAGTGTTGGTGTAGCATAAAGGATGGATCTTTGTTCTGATTGATTTTGTTAAAAGGTCATGGTCGTGCTTGTAGTAGTGTGATGTCTAGGAGTGTGAGAATATTTCGATAGTTTTGGCAGTTGGATGATGATGTTTACGAGTGTGAGTAAACTTCGGGGACGAAGTTCCTTTTAAGGGTGGCAGAATGTAACATTCCGTTTAATGTTTATGAGTGTCTTGATATTGGATTTTCTAGTGGATAATATGTTAGTGAAACGGAGCTAGCAGCG
Source organism: Silene latifolia (assembly GCF_048544455.1). Classification (NCBI taxonomy): domain Eukaryota; kingdom Viridiplantae; phylum Streptophyta; class Magnoliopsida; order Caryophyllales; family Caryophyllaceae; genus Silene; species Silene latifolia. Next base: position 124,348,829 of record NC_133528.1, on the reverse strand, counting down.
TTTGTGGATGGTAGTTGGTAGTGTGTGGAGTTAGTGTCGAGAGAGACTATGACATAGTTGATACGATATCGTGAGCCATGTTGTGGAGGTAGGAATAGTTGGTAGAGTTGGTGTTAAGATTTCATGTTTTTTAGGTTGGGGTTTTGTTTTGAGTTCTTAGTTGCGTTGGTGTGTCATGATCGAGTTAGTATGTTTGTTTTTATGTATGGGTTGAACTTCGGGGACGAAATTCCTTTTAAGGAGGGAAGACTGTAATACAACGGTTTTCTATGTCTATGGGTACTCTATCGAGTGGTACTTACTCTGTCGAGTAAGTATGTTTTTATACGAAACAGTAGTTTGCCTGATGGGTACTCGATCGAGTACGTGTGGCACTCAATCGAGTAAGGGGCACTCGATCGAGTAAGTCACTTACTCGATCGAGTAAGTGTGTTTTACGGGTTTGTTTTGACGGGTATTGCTAATAACGCGAGATTAATATAAAAGGCTTCCGTCATTTTCTTTAATCACTTTTTCACCTTTCTAAACCTTTTAAAAGAAAAAGAAGTTACGTAGTTCTCTCTCGTCGCGTTGTTGGCAAATCCTAAGGGCTAGAATCGTCGGATCGTTGAGTTCTTTACGCATGTGAGACCGTCGCATTGTGGGTAAACTCCTAGTATGATTTTTATATCGTTTCATTGATTTTTGTTGAAACCCTAATTGTGTAATTTTGGGGATTTGAGGAGTATAGTTGATGTTAGATTGTGATTGTATGATTGTGTGTTTATGGGAGATGATTTCGTTGAAGAACGATTGTGATTAGCTGATTGTGACGATCTTGGTGATTGCTTTTCAGGTAGGGTTTCCCTAATCAGTATTGGCTACATAATGTGTGGTGTTTGTGATGGTGATTGTTGGTTAATTATATTGTTGGTTTGATTTTGATGGTTGTTGGTTGTATATTATTGATTGGTTGTATAACTGTCTGTGATCTTCGGGGTGCGTCCCTGGCTGAGTGGAGTCACTTGCGGGAGTGGCTTCACGCCCTTGATTCGCATTCTGTGAAACCCGCCACAGAAGGGATGTGACATTAATGAACATAGGTTTATCGCTCGATGGAGATGAGCGGGGCTTAGGTGGGAACGGCTGCGATCCCCCACTGGCGGCGAGGAGTACCTGTTGCGATGAGTGCTCTGGCAGGGCTACACACTTCAGTGTGTAGTCAGATGTGTGGAGAGGAGATGGAGTTGTGGAGATTGTGTTGTACTGTTGGAGTGTTTGTAATACTGTTTGGTTGCAGCTGTTTGTTTTGTGTAATCAATACTGACCCCGTTTAAATGTTTTAAAAACTGTGGTGATCCATTCGGGGGTGGTGAGCAGTTTTTGAGCAGGTACGGTTGATGCACATAGGATAGTTGGGTTGAGTCATCACGAGCTGTTTTAGAAGTCTTCCGCTGTGTCGAACGTTGTTCTTGAGCTAGTTGGTTTAATATTTGAGAACCTTTGTATTTTCTTTTATCAGTTTCGTTTTGGTTGTATCGTTTTAAAATTTATTATTATTAAAGTACGTTTCATTATTGTCTATTTGATTATCATTGCCTCGGGTAACCGAGATGGTGGAATTCTCATACCTTAAGTGGTCCTGGTAAGGCACTTGGAGTATGGGGGTGTCACATCATTTGCCGGTACGGAGTACCACATGAGTTCATCAGTGATCATGGAACTCATTTCCAAGCTGAGACCGAGGTTATACTTGAAAAGTATAAAATCAAACATCACAAGTCATCGCCATACCGACCACAAACGAATGGTGCGGTAGAGGCTGCTAATAAAACAATTACAACCATTTTAAGGAAGATGTCTGACAACTATAGAGAGTGGCCAGAAAAAATACCATTTGCATTATGGGGGCATAGAACTTTAATTAGAACAGTCACGGGAGCAACCCTGTATTACTTGGTATATGGAATGAAGGCGGTCCAACCAGTTGAGTTAGAAGTACCATCCCTAAGGATCCTCCTAGAAAGTCAGGTTCCTGAAGCAGATTGGGTTCAAGCAAGATATGATTCACTAGTCATGCTCGATGAATGGCGTTTGAACACATTGTACCATGTCCAACTCTACCAGAAAAGGATGGAGAGAGCTTTCAACAAAAAGGTGAAACCAAGGGGTATTAGTGAGGGATATTTGGTTCTCAAATCAGTTAGAGCTTTGTTACCAATTGACCCGAGGGGTAAGTTTATACCAAATTGGGCAGGCCCTTATTTGGTAAAGAATATTTTGTCGGGAGGCGCTGTTCGATTAACATATTTGGATGGGAATGACTTCACAAATCCTACGAATTTGGACCAGCTGAAGAAATACTATCCTTGATGACCTCATTCTCAAATGTTATGAAATAAATTTTGAATTGCAAATGTTTTTAGAATAAGTTGCGAGTTGTTTACACTGCATGAAACATTTTATATGAGAACTACGGACTCGGTTTAATTCTGTTGCAAAGCAGATACGTAGGCAACTCTTAGTTAAGAGTACAGCCGAAGCATGTAAAACAAAAATGGAATTTTTGATGCAGAAACTGGGGATTTCTAATAAATAATAAGTTTTTATTTATTCTAAATGTCGGGCTTTCCGGGCGAAGCCCATCACACACAACTAAAAAAGGAAAGCACACAAACAGTAATAGTAATAGTAGATAGTAACGTCGAAGACTACTCTTTACCACCCTCAGCCGGGCCACACGCCCCATCACGACGAGACGAAGTCTCACCCATCATCACTCGGGCTCTTTTCTTTGGGGGGATCATCAATTCCTCTCGAGGGCCCAGTCTGTCTTTCACACTAGGTCGAGGACCGAGTCTTTCCGCAAGTGTCAACCCACTTTCATTTCTCGGACTTAACCTCTTCCACACATCTGAAAACAAAGAGTCAATCCTAGGAGTCGAGTCAGTCTCTGTTTCGGGCCTATATGAAATCGGGGTCGTCCCAGTAAATAATTCTCGGTTCTTCTCCCCACTCTTCTGGTATTTGTAATCAACGGCTTCATCCTCGTAAAGTTCTCTCCGGGCCTTTAAAGAAGGTTTAATAGTCCACTACAAATAAGAGGGTGACACCCAAATAGAAGTAAATGGCTCAAAAATATGCCAAATAGTCCTCCGAGTCTAGGACTCTAACCATGCATTACACCTCGCGAGACTCACTCCTTGAACTTGGCCGCAAATGGTCTCAGTAGCGGAAATCCGTTGCTGACGACCGAACTGTCGAAAAACACAGTCCGGATAGATATGGGTGGACCACTTCAAGCCCAAAAGAATAAGATGTCTGGTTCTATCAGTTTCAGATAAACCAATGACTACAGTAAGGCGAAGCCAGGGTAAAGCCCATCTAACATGTAACCCAGCATTGGCAGAAAGCCGCTATCACGAGAAGGGCTCCTTTTTCCCAGTAGGAAATTGACGATGACGAGAAGTGAAGCTTCTCACTTCATATGCACCCGGAACTTTTGGTGGGTCAACCAACTCGAGTCTCTCACATAGCCATATCTGTGAAAAGGACCGCAAGCGAATTAGACTACAGGAAATGATGTCAAAACCTACTGAAAAGAAAGGAGGTGGGCAAAGAAGACAAAAAAAAAAAAGAAAAAAAAAAGAAAGAAGAAAAGCAAAAAGACATACCTGTAGAAGACGGGTTGATCCAGTATAAGCAAGATTCAGGTTAGTCTTTCGAGCATCTAACCCAGCAATGATTTCAGCAAGAATGAGCCAAGCCGGGCTCCTATGTTGCTCCATTTGTTCAACGATCCGAATGAATTTGGCTTTACCGTAACAAGTTGGTACCTCAATATGCCCTTCAAAAGCATATAGATGAAGCATAATCAATTCAAAAGCCCTACGATGGAACACCGCAGGAATCAATGGGTCGTCAGCACGACCAAACTTCTGAGCAATAGCGAGTAAGTTTATTCATTCCCCATCAACAAAGGCACGCGCCTCATCACGTGACAAACCAAGGAAATCACAATACTTATTAGCCCATCCCCTCCGAAATTCGGGAATAACGGGAGTCAAATCGATTTTCCAACCTCCTAGAATGGCAATTTCTTCTGGAAAGGGACAAATATCTCCTTCCGGAAACACAAAAACATGATGGGTAGGGTCCCAAAATTTTAAGCATTCATCAAGAAAGACAGTTTCGGGCAAGACCTGCCTTAACGGGACTAATTATTTCAATCCCGTATAAACAAGTATTTGAGAATCCAATCCTTTGAAATCAGAAGCCCAAGATGACATGGTTTTTTTAAGAGAATTCATACTTAACAAAAGTTGTTGTGAAGAAAAGAAGAGAAGTTATGATTTACCTCCTATCATGATCTCCTTATATAGGAAAAACAAGGAGAGAGTTCTAAGGGTTTTAGGAAAGTCCTTGCTTGCCACATAAGCTGTTCGGCCGAAGCCTCGGGGCGCGGGCCTCCGGGTTTTCCTTACATCTCTTTACCGTTTGTTGCACCAAAGTTCGTTGTCACGGGCTTTACTTATGTTTCGCGGGCCAGAATGGCCAATCTACATTTTTTTATCCCCAACGAGTCCATACTCGAATTAAAAAACCCATACACACTTACGGTTTTTTTATGTTTACGGGTCTATCCCCCGAGTCAGAAACTCGAAACATGTTTACTCATCGTTCTCCAATGAAATTCCAAATGTCCCGGGCGAAGCCCATTTCAAAATGAAACTTTAGCTCCGGGCAAACCCCATGTTCAAAATGAAATGATCCCAGGCGAAGCCCGTCTTCAAAATGAAACTTTAGCTCCGGGCGAAGCCCATGTTCAAAATAAAATGATCTCGGGCGAAACCCATCTTCAAAGTGAAACTCCAGCTCCGGACAAAGCCCATTTTCAAATGTATGTGTAATACTATGGTTTTCTAAGTCTGATACCCGGCCGAATATGGCTTACTCGGCCGAGTAAGTGTGTCGTGTGTTTCTGGACAGACTACTGTCCAGAAATACTCGGCCGAGTATGGGAATACTCGACCGAGTAGAGGATACTCGGCCGAATATACTCTATACTTGTCCGAGTATCCGGTCTGACGTGGTTTATTTCCGCGGTTTGATTTAGAAAGTATTAGAGTTATATAAAACGGAATTTACAGTTCTTAATCATTTTAACAAAACCTAAACTTACAACGTAACTCTAATCCTCTCCAAATCTCTCTCTCAAGTGCGTGGATAGTTCGTGAGTCTATTTCTTCATTCCTTGCGTCGATTTTGTCGGCAAGCCTCTGATTACATAAGTTTCATTAATTTGTCTTTAGGGTTTTGCCCTAGTTTATGATTTGGGGAAAAGGGGATTTTGGAATGTTGTATTTGGAATTATGTGATTGTTGCTAGGTGGAAACTTCGTACAGGAGCCATTTTAGCCTGTTTGATTGTCTCATTTCAGTTTGCACTAAGATAAGGTTTCCCTACTCGGTTTACTGTTTAATTGATTTGAGATTGTGTTGTAATTGTTTGTACGATTGATATCATGATTAATTTCTGTTGTTGGATTGGATTTGGTGTTGGTGTTGAGATGGTGATGTTCGCGAGGTGCGTCCTCAGCTGAGTGAAGTCACTTGCAGGAGTGGCTTCACGCCCTAGTTTCGCCCTCTGTGTAACCCGCCACGGGAGGGGATGTGCACATTAATAAACAAATTTATCACTCGTTGATGAGCGGGGCTTAGGTGGGTATGGTTGCGGTCCCCCACTAGCAGGGATACACACTTTAGTGTGTAGTCAGTTACATGATGAGATTGGGAGTTGGAAGTGGATTGTGATCAGTTGTTTATCTTATCGTACTTGTCTTATTTTGGTTATGCAGTAAACTAACCCCATTGTTGTTTTGTAATTCTGTGGTGATCCATTCGGGGATGGTGAGCAGATTGTGACAGGTGATGATGGTCATTAGCTTCGGGGATGAGTCATCACTCGAGTCTAGCTTCCGCTGTCATGAGATTTATCATTTTAGTTTCAGTTGTTCAACTTTAGTAAACCTTTATTTTGGAGTTGGCTTTGGATCATGTAATCATTAATTATTTATACTTTAATAAATGTTGTTTTAGAATGGTAACTTTGATATACTAACCTCGGGAAACCGAGATGGTGACGGTCTCTCGTGCTAGAGTGGTCCTGGTAAGGCACCTTGGTATGTGGGGGTGTCACAAAGTGGTATTAGAGAGACGATTCTGGAACATAAAACTAATGAATATAGGGAGTCTAAATAAAACGAACCTGGGTAGCGTTTTTTGGAGCTACCACAAAGACTCGGGAGACGTCCCGAAGTCGTATTGAGGCCCTTACGATCTCGAGCCGGTCACATGGGGAGTCTTGGGAACCGTTGTGTGTTTAAAGCCACGTGTGTGTTACTTGTAGCTGTAAATCATGTGAAGTTGTTGGATGAAATAATGAAAGAATTTGAATATGGTAGTATATGAAAAGTGAATTGCGTAGTTGAATATGATAGATCTTGAGCATGTTATGTGTCTACTGCTTGGCTTTTAAAAGGGTAGCGAGTATTGTGTGTATATATATATATATATATATATATATATATATATATATATATATATATATATATATATATATATAGAGTCGGGATCCGGTGAGAACTCCTAAATATTTGAGGATTGAGTAACGAATAAAGTATCACACCATATACAAAACAATATCGCGAGGAAAATTGACAAACAAAACCACCTAAAACTCAAAAAATCAATCGTCATTTCTCTCTCTAAAAATTTTACCAAAATCAATTAAACATCTCAAACGAAAACTTCACAAAATCCTCTCTAAAATCTCGCCGAAAATCCGCAAAAACTTAAAATTCAAAGACGATTTCAACTTCATTTCAACATTATAGATGTATTCGTTCATTAGATTGAATAATCTTACCATAATTCTCTCCAAAATCGTTGAGGTACATTTGTTTCTCATCTTTATCCATTTCTGCGATTTTTTTCAACTTTTGTAGCAATAAATTGATTATACATTTTGATTTTGTTCGAAATTATTATATGTATGTTGAATTAGACGAATTTAATAGGATTAAATCAACAAAATCGAACTAATTATCGAGTTATTTAGGGTTCTTTCGTGTTCTTGCTGTAAATTTCTAAATATCTTACTTATAAATGATTTTACACGTTTTTCGTTCATAATATCGACACATTGAATCAATTACTATCATCAATTGAAGTTTTAGTTGTTTGTAAGATGTCTTTTTTGTTTTAATCGCTAAAATTAGGGTTTAATATTGATCGATTGTGAAAATTAGGGTTTAACTTTGTTTAATTGTGAAAATTAGGGTTTCATATTGTTTTAATCGCGAAAGTTAGGGTTTAACATTGTTTAATTGTGCAAAATTACAGTTTCATATGATAGAATTGAAGTAATCGTTTGTGTTCAGTAAAATGAGTAATGCCGAATTACATGTTGGCTATGATAACGGAAAATGTGTGATACTGTTGTTTGTATGATGTGATACTGAATGTTAATATTCGTGATACTTTATTTTCATACATTTTGGCAGGTTGACTACTACATAATTAAGTTGTAAAATGTCATCAAGGCACTAAAATGCTATAGTATGGTGTTTTCGATGTAAAATGTCACTGGTTTGCAGTAAAATAATGTAAAATGTTGCTGTAAATGCTGTAATATGGTGTGTTTTTTATATTTGTTGTATTTTCTTTTGTGTGAAAGATGATGTTTTGTACATTTTTTTTTCCTTTTTTTTGCAGATTTCTTCGCTTTTGGAGGTTACTTAAGAGTATGTGTGCATGTTGGCGAAGTCTATAGTACATGATCAACTAACAAATCATGTTTTTTTATTCATTTCTCTTATAAAGACAAATTCTGTATTCTTAGATATTGTTTCAAGCGATTATAAATTTGTATTTTTTTTTTTTTTTTTTTTGCATTTTGGAGTTGGAATGTAATGTAATGGTAACAATATTATAGTTGTATCAGGATTTGCCTCTTTTTTTATGTTATTAAATAGAGAATATATGGTTCTTAAAGTATTTAATTTTTTTTGGTAAACAATATCAGACGTTTGTTTTAACAATATCACAAGTTTTAGTAAACAATATCACATTTAATTATTAAAAATATCACCTTTCATGACACAATATCAAATGACTTTGAGAATAATATCACACTATTAGTTTAACAATATCACAAGATGTGGTAAACAATATCACACTACCGGCTTAACAATATCACAAGATGTGGTAAAGAGTATCATAAAACAATATCACCATTATTGTGTTAATAATATCAAATGATTTAGTTCTTTCAAAAAAAATATCAAATGATATGGTAAACAATATCAAGTTATTGTGCTAATAATATCACACTATGCTATTAAACAATATCATATATTTATCTTTATTTGCTAGTTTACAAACAGTTATAAGAAACAATATATATCTTCATAAGTATCACGTCATATTGTTCTAGAAGCATTACCGAACAATATCAAACTTCACACATCCCGGTATCACACTTTATCCAAAACAATATCACATTCACAAGAAATCTTGAAACACTCAAACTTTTTGTTATTGAGAAATAATATCACAGCATATAAGATAAAATATCATTGCTGATTCTAAACAGTATCACAAAATTACAACGACAATAATATTAATTTATAACGACTACAACAGATTACTATCCTTCCAAAATTACATAATCAGTGCATATTCAATTAAAGTTCTATCAACACAATCTGAGTACACAGATTAGTTCCTTTCCCTTCTTCTACCTTTACCAATTTCTTTTTATTATCCTTTTTGGCATCTTTTTCCAGCACAATCTTCAACTTCTTGCTTGACGTTTGTTCAACCTCATCTTGTTTTAAACACCAGTACAACCGTTTTATATAACCATTTCATGACCATGACTCAACTTAATGCAGCCACCTGACTATCTATTCAACTTTCAGGAACTCAATTACATCAAACCATTAGTATGACACCAATGAAGAATATCATGAAACTTCATATCCCCTTGGAAAGTAACACTGATCCTTAGCTTCATTTCTGACTTGGTTTTATCAATTAGCTTCTTTGGACGCATCATGAGACTTCATATCCCCTTCAAAGTGGATCTGCCATTCCCAGTAAGCAAACTTGTGAGAGAGATATACAAGGATGCAAAATAAAGCTCGTCGAGAGGAATGAACCATATGTTGTGGCGTCTACTTCCACTTCATCGATGATCCATCTCAAAGAAAGAAAAGGTGGCCAACACATTTACTCCACATGATTCTTCACCTTTAAGCCGCTTAAACAACCTGGTTTACGCAACCAACAATCTAGTGGGACAAAGTCCAACCTATTGTACCAATAGAAGAAAGTGGATTAATCAAAACTCGAATCCACCAATGAATTAAGAGCACTCAGAGAAAATATGAGCAAGGCCACAACTGAAATTAGACAAATCTGATCTAATTAAATTCAATACCTAATGAAAACAATGGAATAAGAAGAACCAACAGCAATATCTTAAAATTTATGTTGTGCTTGCTGCTCAACAAGATGAAATGGTGATAGTCAAACAAAATACCGCAACTCAATAAACAAGCAGAATGTAAATCAGAAACATATGATGACAACTCAACAATCTAGTGGGACAAAGTCCAACCTATTGTACCAATAGAAGAAAGTGGGTTAATCAAAAATCGAATCCACCAATGAATTAAGAGCACTCACAGAAAATATGAGCAAGGCCAAAACTGAAATTAGACAAATCCGATCTAATTTTTTTTCAATACCTGATGAAAACAATGGAATCAGAAGAACCAACAACAATATCTTAAAATTTATGTTGTGCTTGCTGCTCAACAAGATGAAATGGTGATGGTCAAACAAAATACCAAAACTCAATAAACATGCAAAATGTAAATTAGTTACATATAATGACAACTCAACATCAAATCTATACCAAAACCAAACATACACCAAACTTGGAGACTCATTTGGCAGGTAAATTAAGCCTTAAGCCCAAAGCTTCTTAGGCCAATTTGGACCAAGTCATATCTCTGTCCAATAGGCCGCTCAAAGCTATACAACTTTCACGATCTGACAAAAAATAGCACAAAAAAATACAATGTAAACAAACAAGTAGTAATTGATTTCTGACAATCAAAGTAAAAAGGATGTAATAAAACAATATCACACAGTCTGCTAAATAATAACACATAGTCTTCTAAAGAATATCACACTGGATACTTTAGTAGCAAATACGTGATATTTATAAGATGTCAAACAATTTAGAACCTAAGTCGACGAAATGTATACTACTACTAGCTAACAGTAAAGAGTAACAATGTAAAACATATGTAAATCAATCTGACACAAATTTAAAAATATTTGAAACAAGATACTACACATGTAATTAGGTTTACATGACAACAAAACTCGAACAAAGTGAAATAATTTAAAATCGCAATCAAATAACAAGACTATGAATCAATCTCATCAAAATTATAAATCGAGAACAAAAAAATCATAACAACATGTGAGTTGAACATAGATCAGAAAAAAGTACTAAATATATAACAAATTCGTAACTTGTTCGAATTAAATTAACCTAGATATATGAGAAAGAAGACCAATAAATCATATGAAATCCTCACAAATTAAACCTAATTTAGGAAAAAGAGATACAAAGCATTGAAATAACGATGAGTAGCTACAAAATCATAACAAACGCAGTAAGATGAGTAGTAATTGCAAATATATGTAGCGAAACAACAATCACATGAAATTAAAACTGAAATTAAAAACTAAAGATAAAGTAGATGTACCTGACATCGTGATTTCGATTGAAAGAGTATGACCGTTGATAAGAAATAGAAGAATGACAAATGATTGAGCTGAGATTGAATTCGAAACAAAAAAATCACGAAAATAGGAAAATTAGGGGTTGCGTAGAAGAAGCTAGAAGGTAGAGAGAGAAAGGCTTTGGGTGAGAATGAATGAATTATGTTTGTTTCGATGGAATAAGGAGTATATATGTGCGCCCGCGAAATTACCATATTACCCTTACTTATCGGCACTAAATCATGGACATTGGATCTCTTAGATCTGACAGCTAGTATTAATCCCCAATCCTCAAATATATGAGTCATACTCACATGATCCCATTCCTATATATATATATATATATATATATATATATATATATATATATATAAAGGCATGTTTAAGTATGTTAACGATAGTTTACAGCTCATTTTTGGCATGACTCAGGCAAGCAGGGCGGGTACTCGACCGAGTAGGGAATACTCGGCCGAGTAACCAGGCACTCGACCGATTGTTGATTGTTGTGTACGTAGCAGTAGCTACTAGTTTTGATCACTCGACCGAGTATGTTTTCTGTGTTTTCGACATTTGGCTACTGGAGTGGAACACTCGGCCGAGTAATAGTAGTACTCGATCGAGTATCTCACCATACTCGCCCGAGTGCTTCTTTAGCGAAGGGTCTTGTTTATTTTGAGTCGTAGGCTATGTGCTTACGTTTCCTTACTTCTATCAGCTCAAAATGCCGCCAAAGAGGTCAGCAACGTACATCCAAGCCTCAGAGATGACTACGGATGAGGTAGCCCATATGATTGAGCTGCAGGAAGCACTCCTAGAGGCTCTAAAGAACGTGGTAAAGGAAGCTAAGAAACCGGTGGACGTAACCCATTTAAGTACCATCATTGCTCGCTTCAACCCTTCGACTTATGAGGGCACCGTAGAACCTACAAGGATGAGGGGCTAGGTGATATACCATGGGCAGGTCTAAGAGTGCTATGAGGGAGCAATTCGTGCTGGAGCACATCCGTTACAAGATGAGAGCCGAGTTTGATTCTTTCACCATGGGTGATGACATGACTATCACAGAGTACTATCATCGGTTCCTTGAGTTGTCACGTTACGCAGAAGACATGCAGCTGGGACAGGGAGATTTGGCTCTTCGTTTCGAGAAGGGGTTAGCACTTAAGATTATGAATAGGTTACCAGGTGGAGTTATTACCGATCTGAAAGAGGTATACACGCGGGTTGGGCAGGCTGAGAGCTTGGTGGACTTGGCCAAGGAGGCTAAGGAGAGAACCACTGGAAAGAGGAAGGCAGAGAATGAGAGTGGCAACTAGTCGGGTCACAAGAAGAGTAACCATGGTCAGTCTAGGGCTTTTTCTGGCGGGTCTGGTTTTTCAGGGGGATCTCGAGCATGGGAAAGAGGTGGTGGCCGGAGTGTTAGTGACAACTCCAACCTTACTTGCTTCAACTGTGGTAGAGTGGGTCACAAGAGGCACGACTGTACCAGTGCCAAAGTTGGAGGTTTTTCAGGGGCTTATCAGGGAAGTTTTTCTCAGGCTCCGAGCTAGAGCTTTGCTAGCAACAGGCCATCTGGGTCTTGGGGTAACCGTGGAGGGCAGAACAACAACAACAATGGTGGCTTCAACCGCAATAGTGAGGGATTCTATTAGCGCCCGAACAACAGTGTGACTCAGAACTCGGCAGCTAAGCCGACTACTTCAAACACCTCGGTCCAGGGTAGAGGTAAGAAGAACATAGGGAAGCTCTTTATGATGGGCAAATAGGAAGCAGAGAACGATGCTCATGTAGTTACCGGTACTTTTCTTATTCATAATACACCGTCTTTCATTTTGTTTGACTCAGGGGTAACCCATTCTTTTGTGTCTAAGGGTCATGCCTTATCTATGGATTTGGGGAAGTATAAACTTGTAAAAGTTGATGTGTTTATACCTTCTGGGGAGTCTGTAACACCCCGTATTTTATAATAATATTTTATTATAAAATTATTCTATTAAATTAATTATTTCGAAGTGTATGGATGTATTTTGGAAATATTTATATTTATCGTCTTCGTTATCTATTTTGTTATTTCTCGTTTTAATCTACCTTTGATTGGGTTAAAATGTCCGTGCACGATTTTAGTATTTTAATTTAATAACTACTTTTCCATTATAAGCTCTCCAAGCGTTTTAATATGGCTCAATCCAATTTGTAATCAGATAATCCATTGTATGAGCTAATGGACCCAAAGCCCATTAGTTAATCTCCTTATAAATAGAATTAACCTAGCAAGCAACTAGGTCAACCTATTTGTTTCACGCGTGAAGTCTGTGACGCCTCTTCCTCCTTTTGTTCTCTTTTCTCCCTTTGACTCCATTGTTGAATATCTTTCCTTCTTCCAAACTCATGCACAAATTATATTTTCATAATCCTTGCTCTTATCTTTATAACATATTCATCTCCAAATAATTTTATGGGAATTATTTGTATGAACCTTTAGGCCTACGTTTTGGGTCTCTTATTTTAATGGGTAAAGAAGAAGAAGAGTCTTTTATGGTGATTTAATGGATTTAGATTCGGGTATATTCTTTAGAGTCGACCTTTGGGGGAGTTGACACGTGTTGGAGACAAGGCTTTGTTGGTCGTTTTCTTTATGGAGGTTTTCATTAATTGCTAAAAAGGTAACTAGGTGTTTTTCCTTTAATTGTGTTTATGCCAATTGATATAATTAATATGATTTAATGATTGTCTTGTATGATTGGTACGTGTTGGATTGTTTATTATCATGCTAATTATGTTCTCGCATGTTTGTATATGTTTTAATGTATTAATTATATATCGTATGTTGTTTATGTGTTTATTATGGGTGTCATGAGCATAATTAGGGTTTACGAATAAACCCTAGTGGCGGCATGATAGACGGCCAAGAGTTCTCTCCAAAGTTATAGCTAAAGCTAGTATAACCTTGATGATGATTCAAGTGTTATAGCTGAAGTTAGTACAACTTTGGGTAGTTACTCTAGTTATGGCTGAAACAGGTATAACCATGGAAATATGATTCAAGGTTATAGCCGAAGCTACTATAACATTGAAGTACGAGTTAAGGTTATAGCTGGAACTAACGTACCCTGAGATTTATGGCTCAAGGTTATGGTTGGAACTAGTATAACTTTGAGTTTCGTGTCAAGGTTATAGTTGAGGTAAGTATAACTTCAAGTCGTATATATTGAAGTTATAGTCGAGGTTACTATAACCTCGCATCCAGAGTTTATGTTATGGTTAGGGTTACTATAACATTGCATGGTTAATATCAAAGTTATAGCTGAAGTTACTATAACATTGGTTGCTTATACTTGTTTCATATGTTGTATTGTGTTCAACGTGTTATGTCCTTGTGTTGCATATGTATTAGGTTACTCTTGTTCATATGATAAGTGGGATAGTCACTTATACCATCCTATGAGTTGAGTTGTGATGTTGTTCATACATGTTAGTACAGTTGGTTATACTGTGCATTTATTTGTTGGCTGGTTTGAATAGATGACGGTATTATCAGTTATATACTATCGGAATGAACTAACGCCACCCGTTGATGCGGGATTTATTTTGGTCTATGTTCGGGGGTGGCCATATTCGTCAGTTATACGTTCTGGGTCCCGAGTGTCGTTCGGTGTACAGTTATTGCATCGAGAGGTCTGACCAGGTCTTAGGCATATAGGCAGTGGTGATACGCTATACATAGTACCATGGAGGCAGTGGTGATACGCTCCACACCGATGGAGGCATTGGTGATACGCTCCGTCAGTCAGAGGCAGTGGTGATACGCTCTGACAAGTTAAAGGCAATGGTGATGCGCTCTAACGGGCGTTCGCTCTATTCGCTATGCTTTGTTGCTAGCTTTGTTCCTTCTGTTGCTGTGGATTGTGTGTTACCATATTCGTTATGCTTTCATGCTAGCATTGTGCCTTAAGTTGTTAGGGGTCGTGTGCTACAGTGGTTATTAGTATACATGGTCTAGTTCTTGTATATGGTTTAGGTTTGCATGATTCCGTCTAAGATTGTTAAGTCATGGTCAGCTTTGTTGGGTTTTTCATGAGTATAGATGATCACACATGTTTACTAGTTTTACATTTCATTTATTAATGATTGTTGATTATATTCAATTGTTGTAAACATGACTGAGAGAGCATCTAGTTACTCCCGACTGAATTGTCGACCCCCTTTTCAGGTTGTTCAGGTTGAACGCTTGTTGCTGTTTTGGATGATATCTTGCTGGGAAGTACTGTGCGGCAAGATGAATAATAAATTAGGAGTTTGTTTTCATGTTATGAGAACCTTGAATAATGTATTAGTTTGTTTGGTTTTAGTAGCGAACCGGATTGGTCAAGTGTTCCCGCCACTTTGACCCTTTTATCAGTATCGTACACTGATATTTACTTTATATAAGTTTTTCCTTTGTTTTATAATCCGGGTTTTTACAGAGTCGGTGTCTTGTGTTAAGTTGTATAGAGATGTGTCCATGTTGGTAGGAGAGGTAGTAGACTTAACGGTCAACTTGTTAGAGTTTCCTATGGATGAGTTTGAGGTCATCGTCGGGATAGACTGGATGGGTAAGTATGATGCTAAGATAGATTGCCGACAAAAGAAAGTGTCCTTAAAGGGTCCCAAGGGTGTCATAGTGTCTTATAGGGGGTTTGTTGTGAGGCCAAAGTGTAAGTTCATCGCTGTAATGACATTAATGTCATGTTTGAGGAAGAAGTGTCCCTTGATTCTTTGCCAAGTGAGATATGGGTGTGCGGAGCAGTTGACGTTATCTGATATACTTGTGGTTAGAGAGTTCAGTGATGTTTTTCCAGATGAGATATCGGAGTTACCACCTAAGAGAGATATCGACTTCAATGTGGAGCTCAAACCAGGGACGGGTCCCATATCTAAAGCACTGTATCGTATGGCATCCAAAGAACTTAAAGAGTTGAAGAAGCAGTTACATGATATGTTAGACGAGGGGTATATCTGGCCTCGTGTGTCACCGTGGGGAGCACCAGTGTTGTTTGTGAAAAAAGAAATATGGGAGCATGAGGCTATGCATCGACTATAGGGAGTTGAATCATGTCACAGTAAAGAACATGTATCCTTTGCCAAGGATTAATGACCTTTTTTATCAGCTAAGTGGTGCAGGGATGTTCTCTAAGATCGATTTGAGGTCGGGTTATCATCAGTTGAGGATAGCAGATGAGGATATTCCTAAGACAGCTTTCCGATCACGTTATGGTCACTATGAGTACGTGTAATACTACGGTTTTATGAGTCTATGGGTACTCTATCGAGTGGGGCTTACTCTGTCGAGTAAGTAGTTTTTGACGCAAAACAGTAGTCTGCCTGTAGGGTACTCGATCGAGTAAGTTGGGTACTCGATCGAGTAGGGGGCACTCGATTGAGTAAGTACCTTACTCGATCGATTAAGTGTGTTTTACGGGTTTGTTTTGACGGGTTTTGCTAATAACACGAGATTAATATAAAGGATTCCGTCATTTTCTTTAATCACTTTTCACCTTTCTAAACCTTTAAAAAGAAAAAGAAGTTACGTAGTTCTCTCTCGTCGCGTTGTTGACAAATCCTAATGGCTAGAGTCGTCGGATCGATAAGTTCTTTACGCCGTTGAGACCGTCGTATTGTTGGTAAGCTTCTAGTATGATTTTTATATTGTTTCATTGAGTTTGGTTAAAACCAAGGGGTAGATTTGGGGATTTGGGGTTTTTATGATTGTATGATTAAGGTAGTATTTGTATGAATGTATGTGTAGAAGGAGGGTTCGTAGAATAGAGGTTTTGAGACAGCTGCTAGATCATCTGATTCTGTGATTGCTGTTCCAGGTAGGGTTTCCCTACTCAGTATTAGTTACATGATGTGCGTGGTGATTGTGCTGTAGTTAGTGGTTGTTGATTGATTCAGACGGTTGTGATTTCATATTGTTGATTGATTCAGACGGTTGTGATTTCATATTGTTGATTGTTTCTGACGGTTGTTGTGGTTGTATTGTGATGACGGTTTATCTATCTGTGTTCTTCGGGGTGCGTCCCTGGCTGAGTGGAGTCACTTGCAGGAGTGGCTTCACGCCCTTGATTCGCCTTCTGTGGAACCCGCCATAGAAGGGATGCGCACATTAATGAACATGGGTTTATCGCTCGACGGAGATGAGCGGGGCTTAGGTGGGAACGGTTGCGGTCCCCCACTGGCGGCGAGGAGTATCTGTTGCGATGGGTACTCTAGCAGGGCTACACACTTTAGTGTGTAGTAAGTTATGAGGTGATTGGAGATGGAGATTGGGATTGTGTGTGAGTTGTTTGTATGATTGTTTCAGTGTGACTTTGATTGTGTAATTAGTACTGACCCCGTTTAAATGTTTTAAAAACTGTGGTGATCCATTCGGAGGTGGTGAGCAGTTATTGAGCAGGTATGATATGGCGTGTATGGGATAGCTGGGATGAGTCATCACGTAGCAGTTAGAAGTCTTCCGCTGTGTCAGACGATGTTTTATAGTTTTGACATTTTTATCAGTAGACCGTCTGAGAACCTTGTATTTCAGTTTTACAGTTTTGGTTTTGATCATGTAATCACTTTAAGTTATATTGTTATTTAATTTATGTTTCTTCATTGTCATTTGATTATCATTGCCTCGGGTAACCGAGATGGTGACGTTCTTATACCTTAAGTGGTCCTGGTAAGGCACTTGGAGTATGGGGGTGTCACAGTACGTTGTGATGCCTTTTGGTTTGACGAATGCACCAGCAGCTTTCATGGATCTTATGAACCGGATTTTCAGCCCGTTCTTGGACAAGTTTGTGGTCGTTTTCATTTATGACATCTTAGTCTACTCTAAGACTAAGAAGGAGCATGAGGAGCATATGAGGTTAGTTTTACAGATCTTGCGAGATAATTAGCTATATGCCAAGTTATCCAAGTGCGAGTTTTAGCTAGAGAAGGTGGCTTTTCTGGGTCACCTGATATATAAAGAGGGGGTGTCACTGGATCTTAGCAAGATTGAGGCAGTGACCAAGTAGGAATCACCAAAGAATGTTGCTTAGATTCGGAGTTTCTTGGGCTTAACTGGTTACGACAGGAGGTTCGTGAAAGACTTTTCCACGATCGCGAGGCCTGTGACAGCTTTGATGAGAAAAGAGACCAGATTTTGGTGGGATAAAAGTTGTGAGACGGCGTTCCAGACCTTAAATGAGCGTTTGACCATAACTCTTATCCTAACTTTGACTGAGGGAAGTGAGAACTTTGAAGTATACACTGATGCTTCAAATAATGGTTTGGGATGTGTTTTATTGCAGAACGGGAAGGTTATAGCTTATGCGACGAGGCAGCTTAAGCCATATGAGGAGAACTATCCTACTCATGACTTGGAGCTGGGTGCAATTGTCTTTGCTCTTAAGATTTGGAGGCACTATCTTTATGGGGGCAACGTTTAAGGTGTTTTCAGATCATAAGAGTCTGAAGTATATCTACACTCAGAAAGAGCTTAACATGCAACAAAGACGATGGATGGAGCTGATTGAGGACTATGACATGGAGATAATCTATCACGAGGGTAAGGCTAATGTTGTTGCAGATGCTTTGAGTAGGAAGAGTGTTCATTCGTTGTGTACAGCTATGTCTCTGCTGAAGCTGAGGGATGAGATGTCCAAGATGGGGATCCATATGATTCGGAAGGGGGATACCATCGGGGATTTGATGATCGGGCCAGATTTGTATGATGATATAAAGAGAAAATAAGAGCTTGATCCAAAGATCCAAGAATGGAAGTCAAGGGTGGAAAGTGGCACGGTTTCAAGGTTTTCTATCCACACAGATGGGAGTGTCCGTTTTGATGGGAGAGGGTGTGTTCCTGATGATGCACTCTTTATTCAGTTCACCCAGGAGGTGACAAGCTTTATAAGGACCTCAAGAAAACGTTTTGGTGGCCTAATATGAAGAGAGATGTGGTCGAGTACGTGGCTAAGTGTCTAACCTACCAGAGAGTAAAGGGTGAGCAACAAAGGCCGCAAGGTAAGATTCTGTCACTTGAGGTACCCGAGTGGAAGTGGGAGTCGATCTCTATGGACTTTATCGTGGGGTTACCAAGGACACAGCAAGGTAACAATATGATTTGGGTGATCGTCGATCGTTTACCAAAGTCAGCTCACTTCATTCCGATGAAGGATACTTGGACCAAGATACAGCTAGCGTTGGGTTACAGAAAGCATGTGGTTCGGTTACATGGTGTGCCGAAGGGTATAGTGTCGGATCGAGATGCGAGGTTCATATCACGGCTTTGGCAAGAGTTGCACGATTTGATGGGAAGGACCTTAAAGATGAGTACAACATTTCATCCGGTGACAGATGGTCAAACGAAGAGGACTATCAAGACTTTGGAGGCCATGTTGAGGGCTTGTGCCATGGAGTTCGATGGGAGTTGGGAAGATAGGTTGTACTTGATTGAGTTTTCTTACAACAACAGTTATCACACCAGTATTGGGATGGCACCGTTCGAGGCTTTGTATGGCAAGAAGTGTAGGAGTCCAGTTTGTTGGGATGACAGTGCAGAGGCGGTGGTTTTAGGGCCACAGATGGTGCAAGATACGATTGAGCAAGTTCGTCGGATTTGTCAAAAGATGAAAGCGGCTCAAGATCGCCAAAAGAGTTATGCCGATTTGCACCGTAGGGAGATCGAGTTCGCAGTAGGTGACAAAGTCCTTCTGAAGGTGTCGCCTATGCAAGGGGTAATGAGGTTTGGCAAGAAAGGTAAGTTGAGCCATAAGTTCATTGGCCCGTATGAGATTTTGGATCGTGTAGGTGAAGTAGCCTACCGGCTAGCTTTGCCACCAGCATTGGATCGAGTCCACAACGTGTTTCATGTTTCACAGCTCCGGAAGTATATGAGTGATCCATCACATGTGCTTGAGGTCGAGAACATAGAGCTTGATGAATCTTTTAACTTATGAGGAGGTTCCTAAGGAGATCTTAGACCGCAAAGTGCGGAAGACAAGGAATGGTGAGACCGTCTTACTAAAAGTACTTTGGTCTAATCATAATGTGGAAGAAGCCACATGGGAACTAGAGGAGTTTATGAGAGAGCGTTTTTCTCACCTTTTCGATCAGGTATGTTTGGTTACGGGGACGTAACCGTTGTCTTTTTAGGGGGGTAGGAGATGGTTGCATGCTTGTTTTTGAGTTAGTTTGCATTGGCTTAGCTATGTTTGTGTCATCTTGTCAGTTTGTGTTGGGTGTTTTGTTTTTTGTAGTGGAAGTTGTTTGGTCTTGGTAGTAGTTGTTGAGGAGTTGTGTTGTAGTTGTTGGTCTTGGTCTTGGTTTGAGTGTATAGTGTAAACTTCGGGGACAAAGTTCTTTTTAAGGAGGGAAGATTGTAATACTATGGTTTTCTAAGTCTGTTACTCGGCCGAGTAAGTGTGTCGTGTGTTTATGGACAGACTACTGTCCACGAATACTCGGCCGAGTATGGGAATACTTGACCGAGTAGAGGATACTCGGCCGAGTATGCTCTATACTCGATCGAGTATCCGGTCTGACGACGTTTATTTACGCGGTTTGATTTAGAAAGGATTAGAGTTATACAAAACGGGATTTACAGTTCTTAATCATTTTAACAAAACCTAAACTTACAACGTAACTCTAATACTCTCCAAATATCTCTCTCAAGTGCGTGGATCATTCGTGAGTCTAGTTCATCGTTCCTTGCGTCGATTGTGTCGGTAAATCTCTGATTACATAAGTTTCGTTAATTTGTCTTTAGGGTTTTGACCTAGTTTAAGATTTGGGAAAAAGGGGATTTTGGCATGTTTTAATTGGAATTATGTGATTATTGCTAGGTGGAGACTTCATAAAGGAGCCATTTTAGCCTGCTTGATTGTCTCATTTCAGTTTGCGCTAAGGTAGGGTTTCCCTACTCGGTTTACTGTCTAATTGCTTTGAGATTGTGTTGTAATTATTTGTACGATTGATATCATGATTGATTGCTGTTGTTGGATTGAAGTTGGTGTTGGTGTTGAGATGGTAATGTTCGCGAGGTGCGTCATCGGCTGAGTGGAGTTACTTGCAGGAGTGGCTTCACGCCCTAGTTTCGCCATCTATGGAACCCGCCACAGGAGGGGATGTGCACATTAATGAACAGGGTTATCGCTCGTTGATGAGCGGGGCTTAGGTGGGTATAGCTGCGGTCCCCCACTGGCAGGGCTACACACTTTAGTGTGTAGTCAGTTACATGATGAGATTGGGAGTTGGAGGTGGATTGTGATCAGCTGTTTATCTTATCGTACTTGTCTTATTTTGGTTATGCAGTAAACTGACCCCATTGTTGTTTTGTAAATCTGTGGTGATCCATTCGGGGATGGTGAGCATATTGTGACAGGTGATGATGGTCATTAGCTTCAGGGACGAGATAGGGAGTCATCACTCGAGTCTAGCTTCCGCTGTCATGAGATTTATCATTTTAGTTTTATTAGTTGAACTTTAGTAGACCTTTATTTTTGAGTTGGTTTTGGATCATGTAATCATTAATTATTTATACTTTAATAAATGCTGTTTTAGAATGGTAACTTTGATATACTAATCTCGGGAAACCGAGATGGTGACGGTCTCTCATGCTAGGGTGGTCCTGGTAAGGCTCCTTGGTATGTGGGGGTGTCACAGTATGTTCCGGGCGAAGCCCATTTTCAAAATGAAGTAATGATTCCGGGCGACGTCCCCTTCCATGTGCAAACTGGGTCAGAAACCCAATGTTTTAGTCCGGGCCTTGAGCCCCTCCATGTTTGAGCTATGATTTCCGAAAGTTCGGGATAACATTATATGATTTCTGTTATGATACATGTCCAAGTTTTAACAGGTACGTTTTAGCCAAGCACCCTAAGGTCAGAAACTTTAGACCCCATGCAACTGGGGGCTCTGTTCGCTTTCCAAGCTCCAGAGACCACCACAATGATGTTCGGAGAAGTCTCCACCAAGTAAAAGTAATCTGTGTCGGGTTACTAAGACGAAAATATTCCCCAGCGGAATACAACCAATGATATTACAACAATGCTGCTCAAAGTTGGGCACCAGGAAATACAACTCAAGCGAGCTACAATCATGAAAACAGTTAACTCTAGTGGGTGACAGTATAGGAGAAGTATCCCCAAAGTATGACGGCAACCTCCTTTCGGAAAGCTCCGTTTTGGTTATAGTTTGCGGAACGCATACCAACAGCATTTGGGTATAGTTAGCGGAACGCATACCAGCAGCATTTGGTTATTGTTAGCAGAATGCATGCCAGTAGCATTTGGGTATAGTTAGCAGAATGCATACAAGCAATATTTGAGTCGAGACAGCAGGATGCCAAGACCAATGTTTGTCGAACTAGGATGCGGGTTTGATTCCGTCACAACGGATACGTAGGCGCCTAAGGATAAGGCACAATCCACAATATATACAAGTTTACGAGTCGACGACCAATGATGATGATTTGATGCAACAGAAGAAAGAATCAATTTCCAACAAAAGCTTCAGGTATGGTATCTTCTTATGGCTGGCGAGCTTACATACGCAAGTCTAATGGACTCTAAACGACCCGCGGAATCCTTGGGTCAAGAGGGACCTGGGGTATACTTTGACTTTCGCCTTGTCCAAGCCTCAGTCAAAGTGGGGGCTCTGTAGATACCCGTATCCGTCAATATTGGAATTTACATAAATTTCGACAAAACACCCGATGATGATAGGACACATGTTTACTTACACCGCTTGTTAGCGAATTTGGTTTAGTGATGCGGGACAAGCGTTATTTGACGATTTTATAATTTAAATGAAATTTAAATTATTTTGAAATAAATTATCGTTCAAATTTTTTATTTTAATTTATTTGAAATGAGATTGTGACGGTTTTTTTGTATTTATATCGCTTTATTTAATTTGAAAAATTAGATTTTAAAAGCGATTTTTAACTCGATTT
Organism: Silene latifolia; assembly: GCF_048544455.1. Classification (NCBI taxonomy): domain Eukaryota; kingdom Viridiplantae; phylum Streptophyta; class Magnoliopsida; order Caryophyllales; family Caryophyllaceae; genus Silene; species Silene latifolia. The sequence continues at coordinate 124,326,020 of NC_133528.1, read as the reverse complement.
TAAGACGGTTTTTAAGCTCGATTTTTGGACGAATTTTTGCATGATTCTCGAGGTTTGCTTTGACCCATCTCCTACCTCCATAGATCCCAGGTTCGAACCCCTATAACCAACACCTTTTCCCTCCCGTTTTTCCACCCCAACCCACGACACAACCCATTCCCTCTCCCATGTTTTCGAGCCCAGCACCAACACCCAACACCACCCAGACATCAACCCAACCCAACCAATACCACACCAACACCTGACCTATTAACCCAGCACCCAACCCATGCCCAAACCCAGCAAAACCCATACCAAAACCCACCCAAATAACCCGCACCTTATTTTGCGCGGAAAAAGAGGGGCCTTTCCCGAGCCCTTTTAGAACCCCTATCCAAGCCTTAATCCCTTCCCTAGTTTCTCCTACTTGTTCACCAAACAAAGGAGATATTTCCGCCTCCCATAACCAGCTCATACAATCCCCATAACAACCGAAAATAATCTCCTTCTTTATCCTTTCCATAACCGAAAATATCTCCCTCCACCTTCCATATCTTTTCAAACTCTCTTTCCCCTTTTACAAGCCAACCATATACCAGCCAAATTACCTAACCCTAGCTCCCCTACCCTATTTCCTATATAAATCAAGCCTCACACTCCAAAAAAAAAATAGGACGAAAAAGAGAGAGCCACACACACGATTTTGAGAGCTCGAAACCCTAGAAAATCACCATCAACCTCACATTCAAAAGCAACCCTAAAATCCCCTCATACCCAGAAACAAAGCACAAAGTTAACACAAGAGATTAGACGAACATTAGAGCATCGATTTGCTCTTTTATTCGTGTCTTCTCGCGTTCTGGACAGCATCTGTTCTCGTCCATTTTTCTTTGTTTTAAAGCCATTTTTGCTTCTATTTCTTGCTAAAGTTTGAATCTTTGTCATTCAAGGATTCCAGAACATATTTTGGATTCAGATTTGAGCAAGAAACGAAGTCACAATCCTCGTTTGAAAATCGTTGTACGAAGTACAACATAAGTCGCCGTCCTGATAGATACCTTGGTGTTATCGAGGAAGATGGTGACTATGAGGTTTTACTTTTGGAAAGTGATGAACCTAAGACCTATAAATTATCTATTACTAGTTCTGAGTCTAAGCTATGGCTCGAGGCCATGCAATCCGAAATGGATTCCATGTACGAAAATCAGGTGTGGGACCTGGTTGACTTACCTAAAGATGTTCGACCTCTTCAGTGTAAGTCGATATTCAAGATTAAAATCGGCATGGATGGACATAAAGATGTCTACAAAGCTAGATTGGTGGCAAAAGGTTTCACCCAGGTTCATGGTTTACACTATGATGAAACTTTTGCACCAGTTGCTATGCTTAGATCTGTTCGGATAATGTTACCGATTGCTGCATTTCATGATTATGAGATATGGCAAATGGATGTCAAAACCGCTTTCCTGAACGGTTTTCTGGAAGAGGAAGTGTTCATGACACAACCTGAAGGTTTTGTGGATCCTAAAAATCCTAACATCATCATCATTTCCTTTACTATTTTTCATCCCCTTCGTATGTCATCACCAACAAACCAAATTTAACCCGTCACCTACCTCCATTATCCTTAACCATGACAACCACCCTCACCCACGATCCACAAACCCGACACCTTCCCCTGCTTCACCACAACCATCACTTTTGCATCTCGTCTCAACCACCATCAAACCCGATGATCCACCTTCATCATCATCTCCCCTGCATTTCGTGTCTCATCATCATCTTAATCCCTCTAATTTTCAATTGTTTACATTTGTTTAAATGTTTATTGCTAGCCCAATTAGTATAGTTATAACATGCTTTCTTGTGTTCATCTTATGTCAAAGTTTTCCCTTTTGATTGTTGTTATGACTCATTCATTTACATGTTGATCTTGTCTAGTTTACTTGCTCTTATTTACAAGTTATTGTTGCTTAACTAATTGTCTTCTCATTATGTTTATTCTTGTTATCTACTTGCAAAATTTTTCATCTTTTATTTCCATTTTCATTAGCATGTGTGAGTAGTGTTCTACTAGGGTGAAGGGGGGCCTATGGCGGACTCTTGGGGCTAATTGTTATCTTGAATTAGTTAAAACTATTGAGTAGTTGGTTTAGATTAATTGTGCACATCAAGTGTTTGTGGAATTGCTAGAATGAGGATTCTAGCCTTTCTCTATTTGTTGACTTGTTAAGGCGAGAGCCTTGACTTGTGGAAGTATGCACAATTACTCGGTCTAGGTTAATCTAAGAGAGGGCTTGACTTTACTTAGCCTAGGGACCGACTCACACCGAGAGGTGGAGCCTTCCCCGACCCTACTTCTTGGTGACCATTGATTTAGGCTCACTAGTTGACCCTTGTCTACACTAGCAAACCCAACACCCTAGTTTCTTAGTTTCTTGAGTTAATTCGTCTCATTTATTTGCTTTCTAGTTAACTCTCTTATCTTAATTCATATTTTAGCATTAGTTTAATAATCATTCAACGTTTGCTAGAACTAAACTAGGAAGCAAACAAGCAATTTGAGAACCATAATCCCGTCTCTGTGGATCGACCTCCTTACTCTACTACATTCATTAGTTTGGTAATGAGTTTTACAAATATTTTTTGTATACCAAGGAGCACGACAACCTTGGTATCAAAATGGCGTCATTGCCGGGGACGGTGATATTGGATTAGATAAATTGTTTGTTTCTAAGCTTAGTTTACTTTGTTTGTTTATTTTTCCATCCTTGTCCTAGTGCATTCATTGCATTAGAACCATTTGATCTCTTTTTGAGTGTTTGTATAGGTGTAATACCGGCTCTCTTGTCCATCTTAATCGAGAGATTGAGAAGTCTTTCTGGGTAAGAAGATGGTTAGCACTATCGGCTCTAAGGAGATCTCCACCTTCACGAAACCAACTACAAATACATCCATCTCTAACACCAATTCTCAACCAAACCATTCACTAAACCATTCACCAAACCACTTTCCAAATCACTCACCCACCCATTCACAACATTCAAACTCACCTGGCCCACCAAATATACCAAGAACCAACTTTGTTGATAAAGAAATGACGGACCAACCAATGGGTTACTACCATAGACCGGATCCTAATCGGTCTTACTCGGCAATCAATTATGGAGTTCTTGCTCCTAATACTTTTGAGCTCCATCATCATACAATCTCCTTTATTCAACAAGATATCTTTCATGGCTTGAAGAATGAAGATGCTCATGAACACCTTGTCTTATTCAAAGAAAAAGCGGGTATTATCAAGTACGATGGCATCACGGAAGAGCAAATTCTCCTTATGCTCTTTCCTCTTTCCTTGAAGGATAATGCTAGAAAATGGTTGAATTCTCATTAACCGGGTACTTTCACTACTTGGAAAAGCTTGTTAAAGGCTTTTATCAAAAAAATTTACCCTCCTTCAAAAACCGCTAGAATAAGACATAAAATCCAAACCTTCAAGCAAAAACATCGTGAAACTTTAAGTGAAGCATAGGAAATATTTAGAGACCTTCTTACCTCTTGCCCACATAATGGAATCCCCAAATGGATGACAACTCAAATATTCTTTAAAACTCTTGAGCAAAGGTTTAAGGATATGATTGTGGCGGCCTCCAGCGGCAACTTTGACAATATGAAAAATGCCCAAATCACGGAGTTGATCCAAAACATTTCCGACATGGAAATTAGCTATTGAGGCAGAGAAGGTGACTATGGAAGGGAAAATGAGTCCGAGAGTGAAGGACCTTCAAAGTTTGAATTGGAAAACAAGGCCAAGTTGGATGAATTGTCAAAGAAATTTGATAGCTTTTTGGGGGAGATGAAGCATGAAAATGCTTATCATGAACAAAGACCAAGCCATTCCAAGGTCTACTACATTCAAGAACCAAGGTCTCCACCTAGAAACTATCTACAATATGCTCCTTCTTGTGAGAATTGTGGCGGTGTTGGGCATTCATATAACACTTGCTCATCCTTTCCACATCAAAGCTCCCAACCACAAGAAAGTTATCCACCTCCACAATACCAACAACTCTCACAACAACCACTCATTAAACCTCCAAATGTCAATCCTCTCATTGAGAGAATGTTGAAAGATATGGGTGCTAGAGCCCAACAAAGAGAAGCCCATTATGATCAACAACTTAAGAATTTGAGAACCTAACTCACCAATGTCCAAGCTCACCAAAAGACATTCGATTCTCACATAGCCAATCAATGGACTTCTAACATCCAAAGCAAGCCACATCCTGCGCCAATTCAAGGGCTTAACCCCAAGGATGGACTGCCACTTCATCAATAAGTCCATTCGGTTGCCTTGAGAAGTGGGAAAGAATTAGGAGGATCGATGAGGTTAGTGAATGATGAACCCCAAGATGATGAGCATTTCGTCTGGAAGAAATTGTGGTTGACAAAGTGGTTGATCGGGAATTATTGATTGGTCTTGAACCACATGAAGAAGATGAACTTGGCCCTTCCATATGGGACACTTATGAAGATTCCTTTCAAAATGATAAGTGTGGGGAGGGAAGTTATGAAGAGCTTGGTGTCCCCATTTGGGATGTTTATGATAATGAGGAAGACTCCCCGCTACCACCTTCTTCCGAAATCTTTGAAGAAGAAGTGCTTATCAATGACAAGTGTAGGGAAGAATGAAAAAGTTGGGAAATGGAGGTTGATGAATTCGAACTTGCCATATTAGGAGAGTTTAGGAGCCATGAGAAAAACTACGACATTTGTAGTTTTGACTCTAGCTTGGAAAAAATTGAAGCTCTCGTCTTTGGAAATGGTTCGGTTCAATTAGAGAGTCAAAGAAATGAGGACATAAATGATAGCATCTTGAACGTCAAAGATGAGAAGTTGACTCATCCACCTCCTATTTTCCACCATTTCTCTTCCTTTGATGACAATGAGGAGATTTCCTCAATCTATGAAGTTCATGAGATGCCTCTCCCCTCGCCTCCTAGATACCACTTCAACATGAAGAGCCCGCAAGATGGTATAAGAAAGGACAAGAGAAAGAATAAGAAGAAGTGTTGGAAAAGAGGTCGGTTGAGATATGCTATAGCTTGGAGCTACTCATGCTTATTTGAGGGTTTTGTTAGAGCATTTGACCGTCTCCTTCGTGCCTTGGGTGACATGGATCATGATACTTGGATTTTCAAGCAACAAATTTTGATGAGAGGTTTTGTGGAGTCCTTTAAGAACCACCAAATTGTATATATTCTCTTCCCTTACTTACACTTTACTTGCATTTTAGTTTCCTCTTTACATTTGTTCCATTGAGGGCAATGTCATGCTTTAAGTGTGGGGAGGGAATTCATTATATAAAAACCATAAAAATTTTAAAAATTTAAAAATATCAAAAACATGTTATTTATTTTCAAATTTTCGAAAAATCCAAAAATACGCGTTTAATTTTCAAAAATTTGAAAAAATTCAAAAACATGTTCTTTAATTTTGAAAAATTTGGAAAATACAAAAATATGTTCTTTAATTTTCCATTCTCTCCTTACTTTACTCCCATCGAGGACGATGTGCATCTCAAGTGTGGGGAGGGAAATATCCACTTTGTGCATATTGTTTATATTTGTATATATTTGCTTGTTAATTTGAGAAAATTACAAAAATGCCTAAAAATTCAAAATATTCAAAATATTGCATTGTTTATGTTATATATATTGCATTTGTCCTAACCATTTTTATCGACAACACATGCGAGCATCGGAGAAGACGTTTGGTAAAATTCTTCCAATCCTTTCTCCTTTATCCTTCCTTTTATTTTTGTATATATAAGCATGGAGGAGGATGGGATATGTGATGTGGGTGTTCTCTTTTGGAATCGTTTTGGATATGTGTGTTGTTGGTGTGTTGTTAGGACTAGAACTTATATGCATTTAGATTAGACATGTATATATGTGTTCACTCTTGCATTCACATAGCTTGTTCATATGTGTAGTTTGCATCCATACACGTTGCATTTCGTTTGTAAATTTTTGCATAAGGAGTCTAAATGTGGAGGGCATATGTTGCCAATGATGATAATTTGTCTTGCCCGTGTCATTTCCCTTTTGATAGCTCGTACCTCTTGATGACACATGTTAGGGTTTTTGCTTGCAAAAACCCGGAAGTATAGCTTAACAACCAAGTTGCGACCACCTTATGAGACCGTATTAGGTCCGAGACTTGACCTAGGTTCGACATAGCTACTAAAATGTGAGGATAGAGCCTCCATATGCCCGGTCCATCAAACCGGTCCCATTTAGGTCATGAGAGTAGTTCTCCTTACGTGGTATGTCATGTCAAAACGCATAAGTATGGTGCTCGTTCGTTCCGTAGAAGTGTTGATGTGCATGTTGAGATGATTTTGTTCAATAAAGCAACCTCACAATAGCCAAATAAGCTTTTGCTATGCCCTTGAGTCAATTGTTTCCTTTTGTTAACCCATTTTGTGCCTAAGCCTTATCGTTTCTATTGCCAACAAAATAACTACATCCCATAAACAACTCACCTTGGTTGAGTAGTTCGTCATTGTGGTTCTTTTGTGGAGTATATTTGGGTTGAAATTTTGACTCACCTTGGGATGTATGATCTTAATGTCACATGAGTGAAATGTAACTTTGACTACTTTTGGTTAATAAGAGGTGAACAAGTCGTGAAAAATACAAGAAAGAAAATCAAATAGAAAAGAAAAACAAATAGGAAAAGAGAAAAATGAAATGAAAAACAAAAAGAAAAGAATGTATATTTTGTGTTTAATAAAGGGTTGATGGATTTGCAATTGATCTTGTTTCGAAAAGAAATGAATGATTTTTGAAAATGGCAATCTTTGCCAAATGTTGTGGAAGAATTCTTTTGCATTGGTACGGTTTAGTGAATTGGTTAGACGTGGCGACTACTCGATCCGATAGCCTCACATGTCATAAAACGGTGCTTGCACCGATCCTTTTTTACCGAACCCGAGCCCCATTACAACCCGATTATCTCTTGCATGTGCATTATTTGACATTTCTCTTGCGGATATTGGATATAGTACCATATTAGATTGCGGGCATGCTTCGCAATTCGAGTTTAAGAGAGTGATTTTGGCTACTTTTTTCCACAAAAAATCGCCCCGTTCTTTCATTTGAGTGACTAGTGAAACCCGTGAGAGTCGGGCTTTGGTCTCCTTTCGGTCAAAGGTTTGATATGGAGTCGAATCTTGTGTATGTCGTGTCATTCTTGGGAGTATAGCGAAGTACTTCCTCTTTCCCGCCTAGAATTTGTTTCTTTGGCACCCCGTGTTGTCAATGTTGGCTACTTGAGCTAGAATTAGGGAGTCGGCACCTTGGTAAGACCCGGAGACGACATTCTCTACTAATGACTCTCTTTGTTTGATTTTTGAAAGTAAAACGGCCGCTTAGATGAGGAAAGCGGTTTGACTTTTTGTGATGCATCTTATATGTTGATTCGTACTTAAATGTTGGATGTGTCAAAATTTTCCGCAAGCCCCCACTTGCCTTGCATTGGAATGCATACCTCATTGTGTTTCGGTGTGAGTTGAAGGGACGGAGAAGGCCCGTTAATTGCCTTTCATCGGATATTAGTAGTTTAGATAGTGCTTTTATATTACGGGTCTTAAGTTTATTTAATGAGTTTACTCGAGGACGAGTAAGGCTTAAGTGTGGGGAGATTTGATGAGTGATATTTTAGTCGCCTTTTACCCCTCATTTATACCTTATTCTGATCCGATTTTGCGTGCTTAGTTGATTATAAAGCTCATTTTTCTGTGGATTAACGGTCAAACTTTTCAAAGTTTGACCTCCAAAAAACAAGTGGGTAGTTTGGAATGTATTGGAGGGAGTAATAATTAGTCGTTTTAGTTATATTTAATAATTAGTCGGATTTTATATAATAATTAGTATTAATATCATTTTATTATAATTTGTAGGCGCGGCGACAATAAAGTGGAGATTCGAGTTAGAGTAAAATGAGACGGAAATTGAGAAGCAAGTCAGATTGAAGCGAGTCAATGTGAACCCCCGCAATAACGCGGAAAATATAACTTATAAAATGCGGAATTTTAGGAAATTTTTGAAACTTTTAAAGTTTATAAAGCGCGGGTTCATAAAAATCTAAAAGACAAATAAAGAATGCGGAAATAAAGATTAAATTAAACAAACGCGATAGTCAAAGGTGAGGGAAAATATATCCCTCGAATGACAAAATGATAAATGGTGAGTCTAAGCAATCCTAATAAACCAACTACTAGTCCAAGGTTTAGTTCTCGCTAGCCCACACGTCTTCCCCACGTAAGCATCTTCACAACCTGTCATTCATGTAAACATGAACGCCACAGTCAGTGGGGAGTAACTCAAGGTTCTCCCAGCCACAAAATGTTGAAACACAGATAAACAAGAACATATTAGAACATCATGAATATAAACATTTGATTCAAGTATTTAAATATGAGACTAACATTCAAAACATGCGTAGTCAATCATAGATAAGGCATATGATACATACATATGAGACAATCCAACCAAAATGTTATAAATGATAATTCAACTATAAACACGATAGAATATCATATGTCACGGATAAATAAGATTAACATCATAATACACGTGAATGGAAAACTTAGCCATGAACTTTGAAAACCAAATAACATACAATACACGAAATGGGACTACTAACATCACATAATAAGCAAAGCATCCGGCTCAGAGGCTACCTTTAAAGCATGTCCGAGACACAAGTCCTTAAGTACCTTGGCTCAACAGTTACCTTTAAAACATGTCCAAGGCACGACCTCTAAAGTATATGGCTCAGCGGTTACCTTTAAAACATGCACAAATACTAAAAACAAGTGCCCGACTCAGAGGTTACCTTTAAAACATGTCCGAGGCACAACAAACAAGTATCTGGCTTAGCGGTTACCTTTAAAACATGGCCAAATACAACAAACAAGTACAACAAATCAGCACATAGAACGGGATTATTAATGTCACATTCATACTTATGGCTTGCATCTCACCATAAGTACGGATGGGAACATCAATCCCGACGACCTTATCGCAGCTAGAGGGCCTATGGCTCACCCCTAGAATCCGATAGGACCGTGACTCAGGGACGGGATGATTAATGTCACATTCATACTTATGGCCTGCATCACCATAAGTACGGATGGGAACATCACTCCCGACGTTCATACCGCAACTAGAGGGCCTCAGGCTCGCCTCTAGTATCCGGTAGAACCAAGACTCACACGACCGAACAATACTAGACATTATCTAGAGTATGACCCTCTACAAGTAACTACTTATAATAAATATCTTATACTTGTATTATATTAATAAATATTCCATTTCATACTTTAACATGCCGGTTAAATAAAATAAATCAAATATAACAAGTGGTAATGGATAATTTACGTTATGTGAAAATTTACGAAATGCAAACAATCCAATACAAGTGACAAATTGAGCCCAAAAATTTAGTAATGGTGAGCCCACAAACATCAAGAAATTGAGTCCAAGTAAAATAGTGAAGTGAGTCCAAAAGTTATCATAATTTGAGCCCAAGAATTAAATGTTGGTGAGCCCAACATAAATATCCACAAAATAAAAAAAAATAAAAAAAAAAGGATGCCATCAGTATTCTCGGCAAACAGGGAAAGAAAGTGAGGTGAGCAAAGAAATTTGTTTAATGAAATCATACAGGGAAGCAAGGAATGCACGGCTCCTGTACTCAGACCCCTATTTGACAGTCCAAAATCGAGTTTTCCAAGCGGTAAAAATCGAGTATACATAGACACACCTATACCATTCACCATATCAGCCACTACACTCCCTACATTTTCAGATTTCCAAACAATTGTAGACGACATTCAGCGGTGTTACTACCCAAATAAACGAGACCAACAGCGCATATTACAGACGAAAGAAGGAGAAGAATAACGAGTGCATATAGGTAAAGTATGAGCATGAGTTCAGGTATGGGAAAACAGGCCCGAGAGACAGAGGTATCCATCACAAAACAGGGGTAGGACGACGACATTCACAACATAAACAGGTTCCTAGCAGTCCATTTGAACCCAACTCACGAGTCACGACTGACTTCGAGGGTGGCCTTAGGACGAAGATTTGTATGACTAAACTGGGATTATCACCGTAAACTTCCGTCATACACAGACCAGAAAAATCCAGCAAGAAAACGGACTGAAAGGATGTCAAAACAACCATGTAAAATGAGCACAAACACTACAAAATCAACTCCATCTATGAGAGACACTTAAAGACTTAAACTTTGCGATAAATAAGGGCAAAAACGAGTAGGAAGGGCGGAGTTTCCCGACGTTTATCGAGTAACCTATCACCGTTATCTTAACTTTCTTCAATCTTCGAGAGAATGGTCTATTATGAACGAGTTTCCTTCTGGGTCCTCAAAGCTTCACCTAGAAATCGTAATAACAGCCGAGATTAGCTTAAAAACGTTACATTCATGAGCCGGGTCGAGATGAAAACTCCACAAGACTATGTCTTTCTTACATTAAAAGATGAAGGAAGAGATAAGGAGAAGAATGGTGCAAAAATTAAGAGGAATGGTGAAGAAATGGAGCCGGAATCTGTGTCACAAGGGTACGAAAATGGAGTTGTATATGCTCTGCTTGTTTGTTTATTTTCGAAGAAGGGATATGCTGCTACTTTTTGGGTTGTTTACCAGGTAAATGGAAAAGGAAGGGGGGTCAAGGGGTTTGGGATTGGTCAACAACAAAAACAAAATGTGAGAGAGAGAATTAAATAATTGATGATATTGGTTGAGTGGTGAATTTGAGAACTGAGTTGTCGACACGGGATAGGTCGAGAATTGATTAGTCTAGTCTCACATGTGAAAATGTGACGGTCTATTGTTAGACGGAAATAGTGTCTCAAGTATATTAACTTAAGACGGAAAACTATTATTATTATTATTATCTCTATTAATATTATCCGACAAAAATATTTATTTTTATATAAATAAGCTTATAAAAATATAGCTTTTGTTAAAATCAGGTTTAAAATTAAATTAATAAAATTAACTAATTTAGAAATATAAAATAAAGTAATAGAATGGTTAAATAAATTATAAATGTCAAAATGAGAAATTCGCGGGTGTTACAGTCAAGACGAGAGTCACATGTTTAAAAGATGTTGGATATGTGCAAGAAAGTCAAAGTTGACCCAATACTTAACCAAAGTCACACATATTCATGCATTTCTTCCTGGCTCCTGCTCCTTTGTTTCTCTGCAATACCAATCCACGTATCAACCCACCATTCATCATCATCATTTCCTTTACTATTTTTCATCCCCTTCGTATGTCATCACCAACAAACCAAATTTAACCCGTCACCCACCTCCATTATCCTTCACCATGACAACCACCCTCACCCACGATCAACAAACCCGACACCTTCCCCCGCTTCACCACAACCATCACTTTTGCATCTCGACTCAGCCACCATCAAACCCGATGATCCACCTTCATCATCATCTCCCTTGCATTTCGTGTCTCATCATCATCTTCATTCACTCACCTCCATCCCTCCTCCATTATCAAGCACCAACGACCCATCACCATTTTCGCATCTCCTCTGTTCATCACCATGTCCCTGAGCCCATCACCAACAATTCGACAACAACCAACATGACCCGTCCCCTGCATATCATCACCGCCATATTCGCCCATCATCACCATACATCTCCATTTTTATTTTTGTGCTCGGAACCGTAACATACTCGCATCAATCAACCACCGTGAGCCCACCTCAAACCTGTCACCTGCTCTGTTTCGCAGACCACGGCAGTAAGCTCGCATCACCACCAGCATCAACATCGACAACCATCATCGAACTCGGGACCTCTCGAAACCGAGTTATTTAGAAGCCAGTCGTTCCATGCCGGTACCCCGGCAGTCGACTACCTTGTCATATTTTCCCCTCTCAATCACTTAATTTTTTCCATCTCCCTTCCCTTCACCTCCCTTCTGCAACCCACTCCACCCAACTATACTCCGGTCGACCCATGCTTCACCCGAGCATGCTCCAACTGACCCCGACTTCCCCTTTCCGAAAATGATAGAATTACTACCTTCTTTTGTTCATCAACTACTTGAAGATTCCCGTTATCCGAAAACTTGAGCATAGAAGAGGAGTCGTACTGCCAAATGATAGGACGACTTTTGTTTAATTTTGTGTAAACTCGAGTTCCTTCGAAATTGGAAGAATTTTGATATCATCAGCATAAAGCATGGATATCAATTTAAAAACATTCGGCCTATCTGCAGGAAGTTATGGAATGCATTATTGTCCCACCAATCATGGGCCATTGATATTTTTCAAAGAAATTGGTCGTCACCATCTTTCGCACTAATCTTATCTATATAAATACAGAAATATTTCCCGCCATTTTGTGAAGCCACGTCACCAAATCCAATTTTTATTTTTATTTTCCAAATAGCAATCGTGGGCCCCATCAATTACTTTACATTTGAATTAATTTTTTTGTGGTTTATGTTATTTATTTTTTGCTTATCTCAGTTTTTATAAACAAAATATTGTACGTAAATAATACGATTCTGAAATTATGCAATACAAAATAATATCCTATCAATTTAATAATAAACTAGTTTTGTGACCCGTCAATTTCACGGGATATTTTGTTTTTAGTGTGATGTTTTTAGTGTTTCTAGTAATTGAGACTTTATAAAATATCAAATCACATAGTAAGGTTATTTCATGAATAATTCATGATAAATCGTGTACTAAAAATACGGGCATTGACATGTTAACATAAAGATCAAAGTTGATAAATTAAATAGTGCTATTTTTTCAAAGATAAAATGATGAAAAAAATCAACAAATACCAAAATAAAAAATATAGTTGAAAAAAAAAACTAAAAAACTATTACTCATTCACGTTGATGTTGTCAATCTTATACTTAGTTTTTAATATATAGTTCTTTAAGCAATCCTAATATTTTACTTCTCCATATAGTCTTCTTTCTCCAATGAATCGTCCCTATAAAAAATTAACTCAGTAATTAGTGCGAATTAACCAACAAAACAGTGGAATTTGTTTTATACAATATTATCGTTATTAACTTAAACTTCCTCTTAAATAGAGAAAGAAAAGTATGTTAACCTTTGAATAGGTCAACACCACAAATCTTGGTAGACCCTAAATGAGAACAAAACAAATACATACGATGAATTTGAAAAATGTGATCAAAACTTCATACCAATGGAACTTGCACTAAAAAAAGAAATAAATTAGTTAATAATCAAAAACCTTAATACATTTACCTTAATTGGAAGAGAATCATAGGAAGATTAGTGACACATTTAGTTCTACTAACAATAGGGATGAGGAAAATTTTGGTTTATAAATTTTGCTTTCTAACAAAAATATATAAACAATTGAGGATGCGTTTATGACTTTTGAGCATTATTTTTTCATTATTATCAAATTTAATATAAGTATAAATATGAATCAAGGTTCATGACTTTTGAGTTTTGAGCATCATTTTTTTCATTATTATGAAATTTAATATAAACATAAATAAGGAGTAAGGAGAAATATAATGTATAAGGTTTGCTTGATTGCTAATAATTATAATTTTTTTTTTTACAAAATCTACTTTGTACAAGAGCAGTTTAAGATATTATCGTTGTAATTAAATATGACATATAGATTATGGTAGATAGTTTGGCTTGCCTTTTAATTAGATTTATAGATTTTTTTTCATTATTATCAAATTTAATATAAGTATAAATATGAAACAAGGTTCATGACTTTTGAGTTTTGAGCATCATTTTTTTCATTATTATAAAATTTAATATAAACATAAATAAGGAGTAAGGAGAAATGGAATATATAAGGTTTGCTTGATTACTAACAATTATCATTTTTTTTACAAAATCTACTTTATACAAGAGTGGTTTAAGATATTATCGTTTGTAATTAAATATGACATATAGATTGTGACACCCCTATACTTCAAGTGCCTTACCAGGACCACTCAAGTATAGGAACGTCACCATCTCGGTTACCCGAGGCAATGAATATCATAAGACAATAAAGAAACGTACTTTAAAAGTAAATATAATTTAAGTGATTACATATCTCAAACCAAAATTGTTAAATGAAATACAATTCCAGAACCAAACTGTCTACTAGCCAAAACTGAACAACTACAACTATCGTCTGACACAGCGGAAGACTCTTCTAATGCCAAGTGATGACTCATCCCAGCTAGCCCAAAAGCAACGTATCAAACCTGCTCAACAACTGCTCACCATCCCTGAATGGATCACCACAGTTTTACAAAATAAACAACGGGGTCAGTACTAATTACACGATACAAATCACAAACAAATAACTGCCAAACAGCTCAATCATCACATCAAGCCCCATACTCCATAATCAATCTCCAAACAACTGACTACACACTAAAGTGTGTAGTCCTGCCAGAGTACTCATCGCAACAAATACTCCACACCGTCAGTGGGGTACCGCAGCCGTTCCCACCTAAGCCCCGCTCATCTCCAACGAGCGATAAACCCATGTTCATTAATGTGCACATGCCTTCTGTGGCGGGTTCCACAGAATGCGAATCAAGGGCGTGAAGCCACTCCCGCAAGTGACTCCACTCAGCCAGGGACGCACCCCGAAGATCACAGACAGTTATACAACCAATCAACAATATACAACCAACAACCATCAAAATCAAACCAACAATATAATTAACCAACAATCACAATCACAAACACCACACATTATGTAGCCAATACTGAGTACCCCTCTCCCTGGTCATCTCCACCAACCTCTCAGCCCTCCCAACTCTCTCATAGACTTCCTTAACATCTGCAAGGACTCCCACCGGTATCTTCTCCATAAACTTGGGGGTCAACCCCTTCTCAAACCTCAAAGCTAGGCTCTCCTTAATCAGCCCCATATCCTCAGCGTATCTGGACTTCTCATTAAACTTACGGTAGTACTCAGCCACCATCATATCAGATGCCATCTTAAACTCATTGAACTCCTCCCTCAGCTTACTCCTCATATGTTCCGGCAAAAACTCACGTCTCATGGCTCTCCTGAACTCATCCCAAGGTATTACAAGTAGTCCCTGCTTCATATACATCTCCCCGGCACTCACCTTGACCTTATCCCACCACTCACCTGTCGCTTCCCTCAAGTAGAACGCAACTTGTTCCACTTTCAACTCATCCGGGCAGTGCACCAACTCCAGGATATTCTCGATCTCCCTGTGCCAATTATCCAGAAGAATTGGCTCCCCAGTTCCCTTATACTCTTTCGGGTTGAACCTCGCTATATGGATGCTGATCTTGGAGTGATCAACCTCCTTATCCTTTCCCATTCTCTTCAGTGCTTCCGTAAGAGCATCTTGGTGCTCCAACATCTTTACTATGTCATCAATGTTCATGCTCTCAGCTCTAGCATACAAGGCGATTTTCTTTGGCGGCATCTTGTAACTATATAAGAAAAGGTAGACATAAACACGCATACTATAACCCAAAGCACGCATACGACCTGTATAGAACCCACTCGATCGAGCACCAAAACCCACTCGATCGAGTGCCTCGACTCCAGAACCTGATCAAACCTCTACTCAAAAACACACTCGATCGAGCTGACAAGCCACTCGATTGAGTGCCCCTACGTACTCGATCGAGTACCCAAAAACACGTTTCGGCCCAGAAAACACTAAACTACTTACTCGATCGAGTCGGACCCACTTGATCGAGCACCTCACCTACTCGATCGAGTGCCCCCCACTCGATCGAGTCATGCAGACTCGTATAACTACCCACATGCTTGTCTTTCTTTTCCTATTATACATACAACCTTTGTATTATTAACATAACAACAACAACAATTCATATATGTAAACGCAACTCTTTATATACTCGACATAATAGTTTACTTCATATCACTAATATGCCGCATTATAAACAAACAACATGCCTTCATCCATGCCAACATATAAATCACATATCTTTTACTTCTATTCCATACCTCCAATCCTCCACATTCATACATCAATCAATTCACACCACTTGCTACTATATAGATACCACAAACTAGAAGACAACACATACGATCTCGACGCGTACCCCATGTGACCGGTTCAAAATTGCAGGGCAAGTTCGCGGCTTTAGGACGTCTCCCAAGCCTTTGCATTATCTCCTACAACTTCTACCCCGGGTTCATTTTAACTTGACTCCCTATATTCATTAGATTCATTGGTTACAGGTTTCAGGATCGTCGCTCTGATACCACTTTATGACACCCCCCCCCCCCATACTCCAAGTGCCTTACCAGGACCACTCAGGTATAGGAACGTCACCATCTCGGTTACACGAGGCAATGAATATCATAAGACAATAAAGAAACGTACTTTAAAAGTAAATATAATTTAAGTGATTACATATCTCAAACCAAAACTGTAAAATGAAATACAATTCCAGAACCAAACTGTCTACTAGCCAAAACTGAACAACTAAAACTATCGTCTGACACAGCGGAAGACTCTTCTAATGTCAAGTGATGACTCATCCCAGCTAGTCCAAAAGCAACGTATCAAACCTGCTCAACAACTGCTCACCATCCCCGAATGGATCACCACAGTTTTACATAACAAACAACGGGGTCAGTACTAATTACACGATACAAATCACAAACAAATAACTGCCAAACAGCTCAATCGTCACATCAAGCCCCACACTCCATAATCAATCTCTATACAACTGACTACACACTAAAATGTGTAGTCTTGCCAGAGTACCCATCGCAACAGATACTCCACACCGCCAGTGGGGGACCGCAGCCGTTCCCACCTAAGCCCCGCTCATCTCCATCGAGCGATAAACCCATGTTCATTAATGTGCACATCCCTTCTGTGGCGGGTTCCACAGAAGGCAAATCAAGGGCGTGAAGCCACTCTCGCAAGTGACTCCACTCAGCCAGGGACGTACCCCGAAGATCATAGACAGATACAACAACAATCAACGATATTAATCAACAACCGTCACAATCACCAGCAGTATGATAAATCAACAATAACAATACAACCACCACACACATGTAATTAATACCGAGTAGGGAAACCCTACCTAGAATAGAATGGAATCACAGAATCAGACGATCTAGCAGCTGTCTGAAAACCTCTCTTCTACGAACCCTCCTCCTATACACACATTCATACAATTACTAACATAACAATACAATCATAAAACCCCAAATTCCCAAATTAGGGTTTAACCAATATGAACCAATTGCTATACAAATGATACGTAGAACTTACCCTTGACGCAAGGATCACAACACTATAAAGAACAAAGGAAACCGACACCTCTAGCTCCGGGATTTGCCAATAAAGCGGAAGAACAAAGCAACATAACTTGAAATATCTCTTAATCAGTGAATTAGGTTTTGTAAAAGTGTTTAAAGAAGATGAATAAAGTTATTATATATTAATCCGCCTTATTAACAAAACCCGTCAAATAACACCCGATAACCGACTTACTCGATCGAGTAAGACACGTACTCGATCGAGTGCCACTTACTCGATCGAGTGCCAAGGCTACTCGATCGAGTACCCTACAGGCAGACTACTGTTTCGTATACCAAACATACTTACTTGTCAGAGTAAGCCCCACTCGATAGAGTACCCACAGACTCATAAAACCGTTGTATTACAGTCTTCCCTCCTTAAAAAGAACTTCGTCCCCGAAGTTCAAACCACAACACAACAAAAACACACTAACACTCTCCCGACACAACAACAAAAACAAAACTCAACATAAAACTCCAAAACATACTTATCAACCAAACTCAACCCGACTCAAACAACTACTAACTATATCCAAATCAACATAAAAACATGTAAAAACTCTTCGCGACCATCTCCTACCCCCTTAAAAGAAACAAGGTTACGTCCCCGTAATCATACATACCTGATCAAAAAGAGACGGGTAGCGCTCTCTCATGGCCTCTTCTGCCTCCCATGTAGCCTCCTCAACCTCATGATTAGACCAAAGAACCTTAAGCAACACTGTCTCACCATGTCTAGTTTTCCCAACCTTTCGGTCAAGAATCTGTTTAGGCACCTCAAGATAAGACAAGGACTCATCCAGCTCTATGTTCTCTACCTCTAACACATGTGACGGATCACTAACATACTTCCGCAGCTGAGACACATGAAACACATTATGTACCATTTCCAAAGCAGACGGTAAAGCCAACCGATAAGCAACCTCTCCAACACGGTCTAAGATCTCATACGGTCCTATGAACTTATGACTCAACTTCCCTTTCTTACCAAATCTCATGACCCCATGCATAGGAGACACTTTCAAAAGAACCTTGTCCCCAACCTGAAACTCTATATCCCGTCGATGTAGATCGGCATAACTCTTTTGTCGATCCTGGGCTGCTCGCATCCTCTGTCTGATTAGCTTAATCTGCTCCACCATCTCATGTACCATCTCTGATCCTAAAACCACTGCCTCATCACTATCGTCCCAACAAATCGGACTCCTGCATCTCCTCCCATATAAAGCCTCAAATGGCGTCATGTCATTACTAGTGTGATAGCTGTTGTTGTAGGAAAACTCAATCAAATCCAATCTCTGCTCCCAGCTACCACCAAAATCCATAACACAAGCTCGTAACATATCCTTTAGAGTCTTAATTATCCTCTCTGTCTAACCATCTGTCGTAGGATGAAATTATGTACTCATCTTCAAGGTAGTTCCCAAAGACTCCTGCAACTCTTTCCAAAACCGCGAGATAAATCCCGAATCTCTGTCAGATACTATATCTTTAGGCACCCCATGTAATCTCACCACATTCTTCCAATAAGCCATAGCTAACTGTGCCTTAGTCCATGTATCCTTCATTGGCACAAAATGAGCTGACTTGGTCAGTCGATCCACAATAACCCATATCATGTTGTTACCCTGTTGACTCTTCGGTAAACCCACGATAAAATCCATATAAATGGACTCCCACTTCCACTCAGGTACCTCAAGAGACTGAATCTTACCTTGTGGTCATCGCTGCTCCCCTTTTACTCTCTGACATGTCAAACAACGAGCCACAAACTCAGCTGTTTCTTTCTTCATCCCAGGCCACCAGAAAGTCTTCTTCAAATCCTTGTATAGCTTGTCACCCCTGGATGTACCGAGTATGGTGTGCAACGAGCCTCTATCATGATCATCATTTTTATCTCCTCATCACTAGGGACACACCACCTCCCATTAAACCTCAGACTACCATATGTATGAATAGAGAATCTAGACATTGTCCCTTTCTCTACTCCAGCTCTCCACTCCACAATCTTGGGATCCAATACCTGTTTACCGCGAATATCATCATAAAGATCAGGCTGCACTGTCAAATCTCCCATAACATCCTCTTTCTGGATCATATGTATCCCGAACTTCCCAACCTCATCTCTCAATCTCATCAAAGATATGGCTGTGCACAAAGAATGCACACTCTTCCTGCTCAAAGCATCTGCAACTACATTGGCTTTTCCTTCATGGTGGATAATATCCATGTCATAGTCGCCAATCAACTCCCTCCACCTCCTCTGTCTCATGTTCAACTCTTTTTGAGTGAAGATGTACTTGAAACTCTTGTGATCTGAAAATACCTTAAAGGTCGCCCCATATAGGTAATGTCTCCAAATCTTAAGAGCAAACACAACTGCACCCAACTCCATATCATGTGTAGGATAATTCTCCTCATAAGGCTTCAATTGCCTAGAAGCATAGGCAATCACTTTCCCATTCGGCATCAACACACATCCCAACCCATTCTTTGAAGCATTTGTATACACTTCAAAGTTCTCGCTCCCTTTAGGCAATGCTAAGATTGGAGCTGTGGTCAAACGCTCCTTTAATGTTTGGAACGCCGTCTCACAACTTCCATCCCATCGAAACATGTTCTCTTTCCTCATCAAAGCGGTCATAGGTCTAACGATCTTGGAGAAATCTTTCACGAACCGACGATAATATCCTGCTAAACCCAAGAAACTCCTGATCTCAGCTACATTCTTTGTTGCTTCCCACTTGGTAACTGCCACAATCTTTGCAGGATCCACAACTACCCCTTTCTTTGAAATCGCATGCCCCAGAAAAGCAACTTCCTCCAATCAGAACTCACACTTGGACAACTTGGCATACAACTCATGCTCCCTCAAGGTCTGCAACACAATCCTCAGATGCTCCTCATGCTCCTTCTTAGTCTTAGAAAAGACTAAGATGTCATCTATGAAAACCACCAGAAACTTGTCCAAGAACTGACCGAAGACTCGGTTCATCAAATCCATAAACACAGCTGGTGCATTAGATAATCCAAACGGCATCACCACGTACTCATAATGGCCATACCTTGATGTGAAAGCTGTCTTTGGTATGTCCTCCTCTCTAATCTTCACCTGATGGTACCCCAACCTCAAATCAATCTTAGAAAAGACTGCTGCACCACTCAAGTGATCAAACAAATCATCTATCCTTGGCAAAGGATACTTGTTCTTCACCGTCACTTTGTTCAGCTCCCTGTAATCTATGCACAACCTCAAGCTCCCATCTTTCTTTTTCACAAACATAACTGGAGCTCCCCACGGTGATACACTAGGTCTAATATATCCCTTCTCAATCATATCATCCAACTGTTTCCTTAGCTCCTCCAACTCCTTAGGACCCATACGGTACGGTGCCTTAGAGATTGGCCCCGTCCCCGGTTTTAGATCAACACTAAAATTTATCTCCCTCTTCGGTGGCAACCCCGGAATCTCCTCTGGAAAGACATCTGGAAACTCCTCCACCACTGGTATCTGCTCAACTGTCGGACTATCCACTATGTGATCCCTCACATAGCACAATATCAACAGGCACCCCTTCCTCAGATAGGACTTCAAGGTCACAACTGCAATCAACTTAACTTTGGATTTGACCACAAACCCACGATAAGACACACTAATCCCCTTAGGACCTCTTAGAGAAACTTTCTTTTGATGACAATCTATCTTAGCTTTGTACTTTCCCAACCAGTCCATCCCAACTATCATCTCAAAACCGTCTAAAGGAAACACTAGCAACTCTACAGGTAGATCAACTTGCCCAACTATCATGGATACACCTCTAGACAACCTCCCACAAGATATAGACTCACACGAAGGTATAAAAACTTCATTTCTTACAGACTCAAACTCACTCAAACCCAACCTTTTAACATGACTCGAAGATACAAACGACTGTGACGCTCCCGAATCAAACAAAACAAAGGTATAAACACCATTAACAAGAAATGTACCAGTGATAACATTAGTGTCGTCCTCAGCTGCTTTCTTCTCCATCATAAACAACTTGCCACTGGTCTTCTGCCCACCTCCCTAGACAGTACTAGCTGAGGTAGTCGGCTTAGCACCCGACCCCTGGTTGTTGTTGGTGTTCGTAGCTGGTTTCTGATAAGAATTACCGCCATTGCGGTTACCCCCACCGTTGTAGTTCTAACCTCCCCTGTTGTTTCATAACCCAGCCGGTCTGTTGCTCGCATAACTCTGTGCAAGACCCTGTGAAAAGCTCCTCTGTAACGGCCTCTGGAAACCCCCACTCATCGCACTGGTGCACTCATGTCTTTTATGGCCTACACCGCCACAGTTAAAACAGGTCATTCCCCAGCTACTGCTACTACTCCCACGGCCATGCCCATATGAAGCCCCAGCACTAAACCCCGAGCCAGATGAATATGCTCTCGCCTGAGTGTGGTTACCCTTATTATAGTTGGATTGACCACCACCCTCGCTCTCAGCCTTCCTCTTCTCATCACCCCTCTCCCTGGTCATCTCCACCAACCTCTCAGCCCTCCCAACTCTCTTATAGACTTCCTTAACATCTGTAAGGACTCCCATCGGTAGCTTCTCCATAATCTTGGGGGTCAACCCCTTCTCAAACCTCAAAGTTAGGTTCTCCTCACTCAGCCCCATATCCTCAGCGTATCTGGACTTCTCATTAAACTTACGATAGTACTCAACCACCGTCATAACAAATGCCATCTTAAACTCATCGAACTCCTCCCTCAGCTTACTCCTCACATGTTCCAGCACAAACTCACGTCTCATGGCTCTCCTGAACTCATCCCAAGGTATTGCAGGTAGTCCCTGCTTCATATACATCTCCCTAGCACGTTGACCTTATCCCACCACTCACCTGCTGCTTCCCTCAAGTAAAACGCAGCTTGTTCCACTTTCAACTCATCCGGGCAGTGCACCAACTCCAGGATATTCTCCATCTCCCTGTGCCAATTATCTAGAAGAATTGGCTCCCTAATTCCCTTATACTCTTTCAGGTTGAACCTCGCTATATGGATGCTGATCTTGGAGTGATCAACCTCCTTATCTTTTCCCACTCTCTTCAACGCTTCTGTAAGAGCATCTTGGTGCTCTAACATCTTTACTATGTCATCAATGTTCATGCTCTCAGCTCTAGCATACAAGGCGGTTTTCTTTGGCGGCATCTTGTAACTATATAAGAAAAGGTAGATATAAACACGCATACTATAACCCAAAGCACGCATACGACCTGTATAGAACCCACTCGATCGAGCACCAAAAACCAATCGATCGAGTTGAGGCTACTCGATCGAGTGCCTCACCTACTGAATCGAGTGCCTCGACTCCAGAACCTGATCAGACCTCTGCTCAAAAACACACTCGATTGAGTGCCCCTACGTACTCGATCGAGTACCCAAAAAAACGTTTCTGCCTAGAAAACACTAAACTACCTACTCGATCGAGTCAGACCCACTCGATCGAGCACCTCACCTACTCGATCGAGTGCCCCCCCACTCGATCGAGTCATGCAGACTCGTATAACTACCCGCATGCTTGTCTTTATTTTCCCATTATACATACAACCTTTATATTATTAACATAACAACAACAACAATTCATATATGTAAACGCATCTCTTTATTTACTCAACATAATAGTTTACTTCATATCACTAATATGCCACATTATAAACAAA
This sequence comes from Silene latifolia, assembly GCF_048544455.1. Classification (NCBI taxonomy): domain Eukaryota; kingdom Viridiplantae; phylum Streptophyta; class Magnoliopsida; order Caryophyllales; family Caryophyllaceae; genus Silene; species Silene latifolia. The sequence continues at coordinate 124,302,922 of NC_133528.1, read as the reverse complement.
CAACATGCCTTCATCCATGCCAACATATAAATCATATATCTTTCACTTCTATTTCATACCTCCAATCCTCCACATTCATAAATCCATCAATTCACACCACTTGCTACTATATAGATACCACAAACCAGAAGACAACACATACGATCCCGACGCGTACCCCATGTGACCAGTTCAAAATTGCAGGGTAAGTTCGCGGCTTTAGGACGTCTCCCAAGCCTTTGCATTATCTCCTACAACTTCTACCCCGGGTTCATTTTAATTTGACTCCCTATATTCATTAGATTCATTGGTTACAGGTTTCAGGATCGTCGCTCTGATACCACTTTGTGACACCCCCATACTCCAAGTGCCTTACCAGGACCACTCAGGTATATTAACGTCACCATCTCGGTTACCCGAAGCAATGAATATCATAAGACAATAAAGAAACGTACTTTAAAAGTAAATATAATTTAAGTGATTACATATCTCAAATCAAAACTGTTAAATGAAATACAATTCCAGAACCAAACTGTCTACTAGCCAAAACTGAACAACTACAACTATCGTCTGACACAGCGGAAGACTCTTCTAATGTCAAGTGATGACTCATCCCAGCTAGCCCAAAAGCAACGTATCAAACCTGCTCAACAACTGCTCACCATCCCCGAATGGATCACCACAGTTTTACAAAACAAACTGTTAGTTATTTAGACCATATTAATACTCGTCTTATGATATTAAATTACAAATTAATTTAAAGTGGTCTAAATCTACATGCATGCAAATAAAAGTATAAAAGATGGTATTGAACCATCTTAAGACAAAAGTTCCTTACATGGTATAAGGCAAGTTTTGGGCACAACTCAAGGACTCCTTCCTTGATGTTGTTCTTGAGCTATGAAAATGGATGATCCTCCAAGACAACAAACCACCAAAATAGATGGTCTCCTAAGGAAGCACCCAAGAATCAACCCAAAATACTGCTAAAATACTAACTAAGTATATGTGGTAGTAAACCTTGTTTATTGTATATTTGATGTACTAAATAATATTATTACTTTGATAATATTACTAGTTAATTTATATATGTGTTTTTAAGATGAACAAATGAGAAGAAAAATGGTCTCTTGATAAAGTGCTCAAACAAAGACACAATTTTCTTCAAATTTTTCCAACTTGTAAAATGATGTGAATAGTTGGGTATTTATAGCCAAATATGGGAGACAAATCTAAGTGGAATTTGCCACTTAAAAGGACACTTGGTGTCCTCTAAAAAATCAGCCAAATGGACTTATATGGGTCCATTTCGATTTTCGACATTTGCCCCACAAATGCTTATAAGTCTTATATTTAATTATCTTACATAATTAAATATTAATTTAATTATTTAACACTTAAATAATACAAATTAACTATCAATGACTACTTAACCATTAAGTAATCATAAGACCATTTTATCAACATACAATGTATCAATATTAACCCACTTAGCTAATTTTACAACCTCTTGTAAAATTTAATAGCTAATTAATTCCATCTCAAAACATATACACATATCGTATAAAATTAATTAATTAACAATTAATTAATAAATTCTAATCATTTATTATTTAAACATCACATAATTAAATAATAAATCTCCTTGTCTCGAGTTCGTAACCCGTCATCAAATAATACATTTATGTGACTAACTAAAAGTCAAATAATACAAGGATTTAATTATTTTGTATCTCATACAAATAATTAGTTTTTCCATTTGGGCATCATCCTATAGGTGTGACCTAAAGGGATCAGTTGATCACCGCCGTCACACAACAGTAATGTCAAACTCTAGTCAGCCAATCATTACCGATTAACGATGACCAGCTGACAAATAAAAAGATAAATCCCTGATATTCCTTTTACGAGATTTAATATGTAAACGCACTTATTGTGGAGGACACTACTCCAACTGTTCCGGGTGTAATTTCAGAGCAGTTATACGTTACCACCCGTGCTTGTAGAATGACGTCTTTTGTTAACTCCTCCTTGCGGTCTCCTGAAACAATGAGCAAACTGAGGGCTCGGCTTTGGGCCGAGCGAACTCACTCCGACGCTCAAGTCAGTAAACTTAGAAAGATAAGTTGTTGTTACTTGGTGAAGTGTATATTGTAGAGAGATAAGGAAGATATTACCAGATGAATAGTGATTCTTAGGTTAAATTGTGGATCCTTTACTCAATGAGAGTAGAGGAGTATTTATAGACTTTCACCTTTTGTCACGTAGTGGCCAAGTGGCCAAGTGGCTAACAGGTGGAAAGACTGATCTACCCTCGGCCGAGGGACCCATGGCAGGCCGGCGGGCCCTGTTGACTCACCGCCGAGGGGTCTTGGATATGAGTTCGCGGATGTGTGCCCCGGCTGGCTAGTTGTCCTAGCCGAGGCACAAGAGGCAGGCCGACAGGCTGAGTCGGTTAGGCTGTCTAAGTCGTTGACTTGCTGTGGATATCTTTGACCTTGCTCAATGTGTTGACTTGGTCGGGTCGAGAATATGCCCCATCAATTTGCCCCAGCGTAGTCTATGCCGTGGTATGGGCTCCGATGTATCTTTGCCGAGCGTATATTCTCGCAAGTGAAAATTTCTCGCCCGCTTCTTCTTCTTCCCCGGCATGGCTCTGCTTAGGCCGTACCATATCCCCCCTCCACATGGATGTGTAATGGACATCCGATGTGGAAAAAGGCAATGACGTTGGCTGAGACCAGGGTGGAGAGTGCCGGTTGTTTCTGATTGCCCCCTGGCCGGTGCTTTCTGGCTTGGTTGATCATGTGGCCGGCGGAGAAACGGATACTTAGGAATTTTGTTGAGGAAGATGAACAGGCAGAGAGATATGAAGGGGCGTGTTGAAGATGCTTGGTCACTGTTGCATTGATTGACATTCAACTGTTGCAACGATTGACATTCCGTGGTTGCATGTCCGACACGTGTCTGTTTGTTGATTGGCTGACGTTTCATGGGCTGAGCCCTGATTGGTCCTTCTTCATGGGCTTTCCCCTATAAATAGGGCAGTTAATCCCTGAAATTGGGCACCAATTTAATTTTCTCAAAAAATTTCTTCTCTAGACTTTCAAGGGCTTTTCTCTTCTATTTTTCAGTGTCACTACTCCGGCTAGTACTTTTCTTCAAGGTAAACCAACAAATTTTTCTCTTTTTAACTTGTGAGTTTTGCTGTAAACATGTCTTCTGCTGATGCCGGAACTAGTAAACCGACGCCGGGGGGTTCTCCGTCGCGTCTTGATGAGGAGGAGATGCTAGACGCCATCCCGCTAAGGTCTGGGAGCCCTAGGTCTCCTTCTCCTGAAGTTGACCCTCAAATTTTGGAGGAATGGGAGGATGATGATGATGTTGATGATGACGGAGACGATTTCGGTGATGATGCCGAAAGGGCTCATCCTAATGAGGGGAGGCGATGACGTCATGGATCACGGCGACCCACGTAAGGTCGGCCCGACCGTACTTGGACCCATAAGTTCGCCCGTTGTTCCGGCGAGACATTTTTCGAGGGTCATTTCTACTTTGGCGGGGGATACAAAATTGTTATCCCCGAGGGGGTCAGCCATCTGTTGCCCTCCACCGGGTTGCACCGGCGTATATATCCGGCACCTGGAATATGGGCTCCGGTTTCCGCTGAATGATTACGTTATGGCCATCATTAGGGCCATGAACGTCGCTGTGGCCCAGCTGCACCCGTTGGCTATTAGGACCATAGACGGCTTTGTCTCTTTAAGGGGGAGGTCCCAACGGTTAATTTATTCCGTCGGCTTCACCACCTTCGGCCGTCATTTTCTGGTCGCGTCGGATGGTACAGCGTGCAGATGGAGCCGGGTTACGTCTCCGTTGATAAGCTGTCTTCTTGCAAAGACTGGAAAGATCGGTGGGTGTACATTGAGGTGCCGGGTGACTATCCGCTGCCCCGGTCCTTCCAGTACCGAGTTAATTTGCGGTGCAAGACTAAGGCGGAGCATGACAGATGGGTTAAACGGAAAAAGCTTAAGATGGACGCCGACAAGGTCCCTCTTAATGAGGATGAGAGGCTGGCGATGAGGCTCTTTGAGATGGACAAGAGTGGGGTGTCGAAAAGATGGATCCCCCGACGCAGATCATCCTTCGGGATGAGCCGCTCTCTGCCATGTCGGCCTCATACCGGCCCTGGCGCGGGGTGAGTGGGGTCGGCGTGAGGCCCATCTCTCTCTTGCTCTCAATGTTTTTGTTTCTTGAATTCGACTTATTTCTTTCTACTCAAACCTTGCTTTGTTTTCTTCGCACCACTTTGGACCGGACTGTCGAGGATATCCTTCGGAGGATGGGGCCGCACAAGGATAAGACCGTTCTTTGATTTGCACCCTAAGGCTCGGCCCGTGATTGCGGGGCGTCGCCGAATGATCGATGGATCGCGGTGAAAAGGCCTGAATGTGGAGGCGGCCCAGGCGAGGGTTGCTAGTAACATGCCGCGCCGAACGCGGAAAACAAAATCTTCGGCGGTGACGGCATCGACGTCCGTTCCACCTTCCATCCCTTCAGTCCAGAAGGAGACGGTGGAGATCGTTGACATTACTGATGGGGGGGACTCCGATGCGGAGGGATCTCCCCTTATCCGTAAAAGGAAAGAGCCCACCCCTGCTGCGATCGATACTTCCGCTGCTATCGCGCTAATCGCGCGGCGAGAGATGCGTCCTCCGAGCAAGAAGGCCAAGCATGGTACAGATACATCTTGTGGGTCAGGCTTAGCCGGTTAATTAGGCGTTCCTGATGACAGGCTTTCCGATACGTCCATGTATACTGACACGGATGTTTTAATTGACTTTTTGTAGATCAACCGTCGGCAGCCGCCGTTCTCACTGTGCGGCAATTGGAGAAGCAGCCTGAGAAGGCGGGTGATAGAAATGTCGCCGTCGTTCCCATACCTCAGAAGGTTTCCCCCACCGAGCTTGTGGCAGAGGGGATGAGAATAGGCAAGAGGCTGGCGAAATGGACTCAGCTAGCCGGCTCCCACATTATGGAGCAAGAGAGGACCATGGTGAGGTGCCCCACGCTCGAGCGGCTAAGGCTGGAACTCGACGCGGCGAACAAGGAGGCTAAGAGGGCCAAGGCCGAGGTGAAGAGGCGTCCGTGCAGAGAAAAACTCAGGGAGGACGCTGAGAAGGAAGTCCTTACTGAGAGAGCCAAGGCCGAGGCTGCGGCGGCTGAAGCTGCTAAGCTGCGGGAGATGCGTGACCTCGTTCAGAAGCACGCCGACCTTTACCTTACGCAGAGGAACGAATTTAGGGATTTGTTCCAGTGCCAGGGGAAGGTGGTCCGGAACAAGGATGCTATCATCGCCCAAAGGGAGGAGGACATTGAGAGACTCCAAACCGTTCTTCTCCCTAACATGTGCGCCCAATATCGGGACCTGGCCGAAGAAGCTGCCAGGGAAGTGATCGAGGAGCTCTTCCCTCTTGATGGCTCCTTTCCGTGGGACAGATTTGACGAGCTGTTTGATGACAAGCTCGAAGCTAAGGAGGAAGAGGCGAAGGAAAAGGCCAAGGAGGAGGTAAGGGTGAAGAAGGAAGCAGAGGCGGCCGCGGAGAAGGCGGCCCTTGCTGAGGAGGCTAAGGCGGCCAAAGAGGAAGCCGAGAGGATGAAGGCAGCTGAGGCTGCTGAGGCTGCGGCTGCTGAGAAAGCTGAGACTGCTGAGACAGCTTCTGGGTCGCCCATTAAGGACGATGCTGCTAACGCTGCTGATGGCAAGCAGCAACAGGCATAGGGAGACGGGCGGTCGTCACCAGGCTCACCCGGCGTCTCGGATAGCCTTAGCTGTTCGGGGGCCAATTATTAAGCCTCTCCTCCCTGCCATCTTTTGGCGCTTAAATGATATGTCTGTAACCTTTTGCCTTTCTTTTCCTTGTATTTTGTACAACTTTGGTAGGTTCTGTTTTGGCTTATCCTTATGGGGACGGCCGTCGTCTGTATTCTCCTTGTAACCTGTTAATAATTTTTAATAAGAGCTTGCTTATTTTGCCTCTGGCTTGGCCGAGGTCTTTTCTTGTCTTCGTCTGAGTTGTCTTCTTACGTTATTAATTGAGTGCTTCTTTTATTTCTACCTCGGTATGGCCGAGGCAGTTAGAATGCGTATCTCAACTGTGTTTAACGTTCCTGAGGCATGCTGATCGCTTTTGCGAGTATCAACTGCGCTGGTAGTGGCTGCCGTGGCGTCTACCTCTTGGAGTGACTGCTGCGGCGTCTACCTCTTGGGGTGACTGCTGTAGCGTCTACTTCTTGGGGTGACTGCGACGGCGTCTGCTTCTTGATAATGACTGCCGTGGCGTCTACCACTTGGAGTGACTGCTGCGGCGTCTACCTCTTGGGGTGACTGCCGTAGCGTCTACTTCTTGGGGTGACTGCGACGGCGCCTACTTCTTGATAATGACTGCCGTGGCGTCTACCACTTGGAGTGACTGCTGCGGCGTCTACCTCTTGGGGTGACTGTCGTAGCGTCTACTTCTTGGGGTGACTGCGACGGCGCCTGCTTCTTGATAGTGACTGCCGTGGCGTCTACCACTTGGAGTGACTGCTGCGGCGTCTACCTCTTGGGGTGACTGCCGTAGCGTCTACTTCTTGGGGTGACTGCGACGGCGCTTGCTTCTTGATAGTGACTGCCGTGGCGCCTACCACTTGGAGTGACTGCTGCGGCGTCTACCTCTTGGGGTGACTGCCGTAGCGTCTACTTCTTGGGGTGACTGCGACGGCGCACCTTCTTGACCGGTGACTATGGGGAAATGAACACTTTGATGGAAAACTTGGGACCATTCTTCATTAGAAATAAACATGCGTCGGGGTGCCCACAGTTGTCTCGGGCACCTCCGTCGCTATACAAAATTTTTCCCGAGATTGTCCGCCCCAAATGGCTTATCAAAGGCGCACCCTCCACGTCTGTCAGCCGGTGTGTCTTGAGAGAGCGTCGGGCCTGGGAATGTACTGTATCTGGAAGGACTTTAATTTGGCGGTGTCGGCTTTCACCCTTTCCAGGTATCTTACCATCCCGTCATCTCGAGCCTCATACTCTCCACTGATTTGGTTGGCCACCAAAAGTGAGCATGTTTTTACCACGACGTGCTCCGCCCCGGCAGCCCTAGCTAACTCGACTCCCTTTATCACCGCCTCGTATTCGGATTCGTTGTTTGAGGTCGGGAGGGTAAGTTTCAAGGCGTGCTCAAGCACGTCCCCGTTTGGGCTGGTGATAAGAATGGCAGCTTCTGAGCTGTTCGCCGTGGGGGACCCGCCTGTAGTTATTTCCCACACGCCGGGAAGCGGCTCTTCTTGGTCGGTCGGGGTTCCTTCAACCATGCCGACGTCGGTATTCATCGGGTCGCCCTCCTGCTCCAAGGATGGGCTCTTCCCCTTCCCTGACTTCTTTGCCACTTTGAGGGATTGCATGTTGCACCCTCTGGCGGATATCTGGGTGTTGATCACCTCGTCTTTCTCGTCCTTGGAGACGAGTTTATGCGCTTCCCCCCGGTCCGAGACATACATCAGTGTCAGGGCCCGGATTGACATCACTGCATCAGCCTCACTCAGGGTGACTCGGCCTATGAGGACGTTGTAGGCGGATGAGCCGTCAATGACTACGAACTCAGATAGAACGTTCTTCGCCGCATTCCCCTCGCCGAACATCATCGGCAGTCTGATCAACCCCAGGGGTATCAGGCCGGCCCCGGAGAAACTGTACAACGGATTGGTGCAGGGGCTCAAGTCTTCAACCTTCAGACCGAGGTTGAGAAAGCACTCCCTGAACATGATGTTCGTGTAGGCACCCGTGTCAATCAGGCACCTCTTGACCAGGTGGTTGGATATGTCCAGGTGGACTACAAGTGGGTCGCTGTGAGGGGCGATGACTCCCTCGTAGTCCTTCTTTCCAATAGTCATGTCGGGGATGTTGGAAGCGGGAACCGCTGTTTTGGGCACAAAGTTGATGGCCTGATACAGCTCGTTCAGGTGCCGTTTGTGCCCATGAGCGGACCCACCGTTTTCGTTGCCCCCGATGACAACATGGATCACTCATATCCGTTCAAAGACGGATTTCTTATTGGAACCGCCGGCCTCAGTCTTTTGGCCTTTGGCAACGTACTTGCCGAGGCTCCCCTTCCGGATTAGCTCTTCAATGGCGTTTTTCAGATGTCGGCAGTTGTCAGTAAGGTGACCGGTGTGGCCGTGATACTCACAGTCCTGGCTCGTGTCACCGTCTCCCTTCGGCTTGGGGGCCTTTCCCACTTCGCCGGCCTCGCCCTTGCTCAGGGCGAAGACCTCGGCGGCAGATACAACCAGGGGGGTGTGATCATTGTACCGCCTTTGGTGGTACGTTCCCGAACTCCCCCCGGCGCCCGCCGAGCGCTGCTTCCTGGTGGACCTGTCAGGCCGTGACCTATTATCGTCACGGCGTCTTTCCTCCGGGTTGTCCTCCCGGTGGCTCTTCTTCTCTGGGTGCCCAGCCTCGCTGTGGCCTACCCAGGTTTTGTGATAGTCTTCCACCTTGATGGCCTGGTCGGCCATCTTCCTAGCAGCGTCTAAGCCCAAACCGCCGCACTTGATGAGCTCGTTTTTAAGTCTCCTCTTGGGAGGCCTTTCATCGTGCCGCGAAGGTCGCCACTCATTGCTCAGCTCACGAATCTGCTGAACCTTGGCGTCGAACCTCTTTACATAGCTTCGGAGAGACTCGCCTCCCTCCTGCTGATAGTCGGGAGGTCCGATGTCTCCACGACCCTCCTTTTATTGCAAGAGTCTTGGGCTAAGAAGGCGTCCCTTAGGTCGGCGTAACGATATACCGAGCCGTCGGGCAGCCCCTTGTACCAACTCTGAGCCATCCCATGCAAGGTTGTTGGGAAGACTCGGCACCAGACTTCGTCGGGTTGCTCCCACACCGACATGTACGACTCAAAGGCCTCGGCATGATCGGTGGGATCGCTATCCCCCTTGTATGTGAACGCCGGCAACTTTAGCTTGGTTGGCACGGCGGTTTCAAGGACGTAGGCATTGAGGGGCTGTCTGACCACGTCTCGAACGACACGCGGCGATCGGCTCCTCGCATTCCTAGTCCGGCTCCTCTCCCCGTGGCGGGAAGGGCTTCTTCTCCGACTCTGGTGAGTCGGGCTTCTTCTTCGACTCTGGTGAGTCGGGCTTCTTCTCCGACTCTGGCGAGTCGGACTTCTTTCACTCCTCTGGGGGGTGCCTCGTCGGCGCTGCGGCGACGTCGTCCTCTCGCGGGTGCGGGAAGGACTAAGGTCTACCACTAGCGCTCTGGGCTACCCCGGCGTCTTGACAGGGCCAGCCTCTTCCAGTGCTCCATTTAAGTCTCTTGGAGTCACATTCTGGGCCCTGGTCTCCTGGACGGGTTCCGCCGCTCTTGTCGGTGTGACAGTGTGAGCCGACGTACTACTAATGAGGTCCAGGAGTAGCTTCAGTTTTGCTACATCAACCACATGTCCCATGATGGTGACCTGGTTGACGGGCAACGGCGTATCTGGTATTATTGGCATCCCGTACTCCGGTTGAATTACCCGGCGGTGGAGGGTCGCGCAACCAACTCGCACTGTGGACGGTATCATCTTGGCAGAACTCGGTTTCGTCAGTTACGAATACCTCTTGTTGTTTTGACATCTTCTTAGCTTTTTGGGTGGGTTTTTGTTTTGTTTTTTTGTTTGGGAATGAATGTGACTAGCTTCTAGTATCTTTTCCCCACAGACGGCGCCAATTGTTTCGGGTGTAATTCCAGAGCAGTTATACGTTACCACCCGTGCTTGTAGAATGACGTCTTTTGTTAACTCCTCCTTGCGGTCTCCTGAAACAATGAGCAAACTGAGGGCTCGGCTTTGGGCCGAGCGAACTCACTCCGACGCTCAAGTCAGTAAACTTAGAAAGATAAGTTGTTGTTACTTGGTGAAGTGTATATTGTAGAGAGATAAGGAAGATATTACCAGATGAATATTGATTCTTAGGTTAAATTGTGGATCCTTTACTCAATGAGAGTAGAGGAGTATTTATAGACTTTCACCTTTTGTCACGTAGTGGCCAAGTGGCCAAGTGGCTAACAGGTGGAAAGACTGATCTACCCTCGGCCGAGGGACCCATGGCAGGCCGGCGGACCCTGTTGACTCACCGCCGAGGGGTCTTGGATATGAGTTCGCCGATGTGTGCCCCGGCTGGCTAGTTGTCCTAGCCGAGGCACAAGAGGCAGGCCGACAGGCTGCGTCGGTTAGGCTGTCTAAGTCGTTGACTTGCTGTGGATATCTTTGACCTTGCTCAATGTGTTGACTTGGTCAGCGGGTGCAGAATATGCCCCATCACCAACAATCGCCCACTTGTCCGACACAAGTGTGCGTTACCAATTCTCTTGTCCAATAATATCTCCCACTCAATGCAAGATGTCTTTCAGGTCGTTCTTGCGCGTGATCATATCATAAAGTGGTTTCCTCGATCAGGAGAATGACTGTCTGGCCGGATAATCTACTATAGATCTCATCCGAGCGTGGCCACGCATTCACAGTCATCACTCCTCGAGTGGCCTTGAGATAAAAGATGACTTAAATGGACAATCATGTTGACCTATTTTCTTCGTTCGATACAGATCACAATGACCCAGTGAATGCTCATCGGCCTCCTTTTACGGCGCGACCTAAAACAAAAACCAAAGCCACCGGAAAACCGCACCAACTCAGACAAATAGTCACCAGTCTAAAGAATTGACTCGAAGGAATAAATAGAAATCCTCGCCACGACCTAGCAACAAAAGGACTCTATAAACGGTCATTGTCCGACAAATTGTCTCACAATCTGCCTATGTAATCGATCAGCCATCACTATGACCATATGACAGTCGAACTTGTCATCTATCGCCTTATAATCTAGTTACTCTAAGACGTCACCTTATTAAGTAACTAGGGACAAAATACAATGTTAATCCAGTTCACTTTAATAGGGTTCAACATTGTCACTACAACCTATTTTGAAAAACAAAGTATTTTAAATTCAGATATAAAACTGAATGCAAAGATAAATGTAATTATCATATATGAAATAATAAATACAATATTTTGATTATTACATATCATATAATTTACAACAGTTCTGGCATTCGTCTCAATCCCATCGAAACTACATGACTATCATGTTTAGCTTGAGACAAAGGCTTGGTTAAAGGATCAGCGATATTGTCAGCTGTCCCAACCTTACAAACGGTATTTCCTTCCTTTCGATTAAATCTCTAATTACATGAAATTTCCTAAGTACGTGTCTAGACTTGTTACTAGACTTGGGCTCTTTTGCTTGAAAAATTGCCCCACTGTTATCACAATACAAAGTGATAGGATCCTCGGCGGTAGGAACTACCTTCAGTCCCTCTAAAAATTGCCTAATCCAAACAACCTTTTGCGGCCTTCGGAGGGCTGCAATGTACTCAGCTTCCGTTGTAGAATCAGCAGTCACAGACTCCTTGAAACTTCTCCAGCAAACCACCCCTCCGTTCAACAAAAAGACAAAACCAGCCTGGGATTTCAAATCATCCCTATCGGTTTGGAAACTGGCATCCGTATAACCTCTTATACGAAATTCAGATTCTCCTCTAAACACTAAGAATGAATCTTTAGTCCTTCTCAAGTACTTTAGAATATTCTTGACGGCTATCCAGTGACTCTCACCTGGAATTTTCTGAAAACGACTCGTCATACTCAAAGCATAGGAGACGTCAGGACGAGAACACATCATAGCATACATGATCGATCCAACAGCGGAAGCATAGGGAATCGATTTCATGCATTCAATATCCTTGGGCTCAGTAGGACACTGTGACTTACTCAAAGTGATCCCACTGCCCATAGGTAGAAAACCTCTCTAGGAGTTTTTCGTATTGAATCGGTCAAGAATCTTATCGATATAGGCTTCTTGACTCAATGCTAATATCCTTTTGGATCTATCCCTATAGATCCGGATACCCAAGATGCGTTGAGCTTCTCCCAAATCTTTCATTTGGAAGTGATTTCCCAACCACTTCTTAACAGAAGCAAGCATATCAGCATCATTCCCAATGAGTAATATGTCGTTCACATAAAGAAGTAAGAAAACAACTCTACTCCCACTAAACTTCATGTATAAACATGGTTCCTCAACACTTCGAGAAAAACCATTCTGTTTAATAACATGATCAAAACGATGATTCCAATTCCATGACGCTTGCTTAAGACCATAAATGGATCTCTTAAGTTTGTATACTTTGTTAGGATTTTTAGGATCCACAAAACCCTCAGGTTGTGTCATGAACACTTCCTCTTCCAGAAACCCGTTCAGGAAAGCGGTTTTGACATCCATTTGCCATATCTCATAATCATGAAATGCAGCAATCGCTAACATTATCCGAACAGATCTAAGCATAGCAACTGGTGAAAAAGTTTCATCATAGTGTAAACCATGAACCTGAATGAAACCTTTTGCAACCAGCCTAGCTTTGTAGACATTCTTATGTCCATCCATGCCAATTTTAATCTTGAATATCCACTTACACTGAAGAGGTCGAACATGTTTAGGTAAGTCAACAGTCCCATACCTGATTATCGTACATGGAATCCATTTCGGATTGCATGGCCTCGTGCCATAGCTTAGAGTCAGAACTCGTAATAGCTGCTTTGTATGTCTTGGGTTCATCACTTTCCAAAATTAAAACCTCATAGTCACCATCTTCCTCGATAATACCAAGGTATCTATCAGGCTAGCGACTAACCCTTTCTAACCTCCTAGGTTCAGAAGGAACAATAACTGATTCAGACGTAGAAGGAACATCTTCCCGTACTGTCACATCAGTTTGTGGCTCTTGAACTTCGTCAAGTTCAAATTTTCTCCCACTCTGTCTTCTAGAAATAAACTCTTTTTTCTAGAAAGACGGCTTCACGAGCAACAAACACTTTATTCTCGTTACTATTGTAGAAGTAATATCCACAAGTTTCCTTAGGGTAGCCTACAAAAATACATTTTTCAGAACGAGGTGCAAGCTTATCGTCAGACTTACTCTTGACATAAGCATCACAACCCCATACTTTCATGTATCGCAGATTCAGGACTTTCCCTTTCCATATCTCATATGGAGTTTTGTCAGTTGCTTTAGTGGGACTTTTATTAACTGATTGTACAGCAGATAAAATGGCAAAACCCCATAATAACTTAGGTAACTCTGTTTGACTCATCATCGATTGAACCATATCTAATAAAGTTCGATTCCTCCTTTCAGCCACACCATTTAATTGTGGTCACTACTACAAATCCAGGCAACTAAAACGCCCCTTTAACAACGCTTATTCACGAAAATCACAATAGACGTTGTAGAATGTATGGCGCGAATTTTACTAAAATTAATTACAACGGGTATGGTTATATAACCGTTGTTATAAGTTTTAACAACGGGTCAAACATGTACAGCCGTTGTTAATAATTTGGCCCAAAGTTAGTGAAAAGTAATCACAACGGTTATTTTTGAAACCCGTTGTTAAAACTTATTTAACAACGGTTGTTGTTTTACAACCGTTGTTAAAACGTTTTAACAACGGTTTTTTTTCACAACCGTTGTCAATACTTTCCATACTATAAACCACACAAACACAGATCAGCTACAGCCACAAAACATAAACCTTAACACAAACACAAACACAAACACAAACACAAACACAGACAAACACAAACACAAACACAAAACACACATTTTCTCATCCTCTCTTTCTCTCTTTCTCGTCGTCGCTTTATCATCTCGCTGTCTGTTGATTTCATCGTCTCTTACTTTCTCTAATTATTAGGTAAATCTCGCCGTCACTGTTGGTTTCATCGTCATTATTTTCTTTTTCTAATTATTTCATTTGCATGTATGTGTTTTTATCGATCATTATGTTATTTCTCTGAGTATTATTCGCTTAATTAGCTAGTAAAACAAATTAGATAAAATAAAACAAAGAAGAAGCAAGATGATAGAGAGGAATGCATGATAAACTTAATTAATATATATATATATATATATATATATATATATATATATAAATACATAAATTAAAAAAAATTACATTAATAAAAATGCAATTCTTATATTTTCATAGAGAGTCTTATTCTCTTCTATGATATCCGTCCTCTCCTCCTTAGCTATTTGGAGGTTCCGTTCAGCAGTTGCTATATCGTCATATAGTCGCAATCGCTGCGCTGTCAAGCCATCTTTTTTGCGTCCTTCAAGATGGGATCGAGCATCCACAAGGTAGCTCCTGAAACTGTCCTCAATGTGGAGCAACCGGCGGATGAAACTGTTGTTGTTCTCGATCATAATAAGAGTCTTAAGGATGATATCATTCATTTTGTTGATGAAGTTTGGAGTTTGTTTGAAAGATTAATTAGGGTTTATTTGGAGTTTGTTTTAGCAGTTAGGGTTTGGAGATATATAGTGAGATAATGGAATGTTAGTTGAGATAATGCATGTATTTATACTAAGTAATGTGTGGTTTGAGTTGTTTTTTAATTAATATATATGTTAGGAAGTTGTGCCATAATCATCATCATATCTCTCTCTGCTGCTTCAAATCTTATTATAACCCTTCTCATTCCATATTGTCCATTCATATGCACAGGGATGGCAGTAATAATGCATGCATCAGAATTATAACGGGCCGTAATTATGCATGCATCTAGTAATATTTAATTTAATTTAATTTTTTTTTATTTTTTAAAAACAAACAACAACGGTTATTAAGAAACAACCCGTTGTCTTTAGTTATAACAACGGTTTTGTATATTACAACCCGTTGTTATAACTTTCCCCCCAAAATTGAGTCACATTTTCCACAACGGGTTTTTATACTTAAAACCGTTGTTAACAGTTTTAACAACGGGTTCCTTAAGAAAACCAACCGTTGTTAAAACCTTTTACAATGGACGCTTTAACAACGTCCGCTTTTTTATATAACAATGGTTTTTATCCGTTGTTATAGCCTGTATATGTAGTAGTGGGTGTGCCAGGAGGAGTTAACTGAGATACAATACCACAGTCTTTAAGGTGATCTCTAAAGTCATTGCTTAAATACTCCCCACAACAATCTGATCGTAATGCTTTAATCTTCTTATTTAATTGGTTTTCTACTTCATTCTGAAACTCTATGAACTTATCAAAAGCTTCACTTTTATACCTCATTAAGTAGATATACCCATATCTACTCATGTCATCGGTAAAAGTAATGAAATAGTCACAATTACCTCTAGCAGTGACTGTCATAGGACCACATACATCGGTATGTATTAAACCCAATAACTAACTAGCTCGAGATCCTTTTCCTAGAAAAGGTGAACGAGTCATCTTGCCAAGAAGACAAGATTCACATGTACCAAATGATTCGAAATCAAAATGTTTAATTATACAAGTCGACACTAGTCTTTTAATGCGTTTCTCGTTAATGTGTCCTAATCGACAATGCCATAAATAAGATTGATCGGGATCACCTGTTTTGAGTCTTTTACTATCTAACTGATAAACATCGTTGCAAATGTCTAGAATATTAATATCATTGATTGAAATAGCTTGACTATATACAATCCCATTAAGGGAAAAAGTACAACATTTGTCTTTAATTACAAAGGAAAACCCTTCTGTGTCTAACACAGATACGGATATTATATTTCTAGATAGCGTTCGTACAAAATAACAATTATTAAGATGCAACTCCAACCCCGAAGCTAAACTAAGTACATAATTTCCTATTGGGACGGCAGCTACTTTAGACCCGTTTCCCATTCGGAGATCGACATCCCCCTTGTTTAGCTTTCTTATGCTTTTTAGGCCCTGCAAATGATTACACAAGTGAGAACCACAACCAGTATCTAATACCCAAGTTGTATTTGAAGCATAATTTATGTCTATCATAAAAGATTCGGTTGAGAAATTACATGTCGGCTTCACAATGCCAGCTTTTATGTCATCCAGGTACTTTGTACAATTACGTCTCCAATGTCCCTTGTTATTACAATAATTAAAAGTATCTTTAAGAGGATTACCCTTTATAGGTTTAGGCTTGGTAGAGCAATTCGCAATTGCTTTACCTGTGCCCTCTACCTGAACGGGCTTCTTAACTGCGTTCCTCTTAAACTGCTTCTTCCCCTTCACGTTAATCGCAAGCACATCTTTCCTTGTACTCCCACTCAATCCCATGTCCTTCTCTGCTTGCACAAGCAGAGAATGGAGCTCATGTAAACTTTTTCTCGTGTTTGTCATATTATAATTTACCCTAAATTGGGTAAATCCTTTGACGTGAAAGAGAGAGTGGAGCACTCGGTCCACCACTAGTTCGTCGGGGTCTTGCATCCCAACCCCTCTAAAGTTTCACGTACTCAATCATTTTAAGTACGTGTGAACTTACAGGCTGACCATCTTTGAGGTTAGCCTCAAAGAAACGAACTGCAGTGTCATATTGAATTATTCTCGGGGCTTGAGAAAATATAGTTGAAAGCCTCGAGAATACTTCATGTGCATCATGAAACTTGACACATTGCCTTTGTAAAGCAGGATCCATTGAAAAAATCAAAACATTTTTAATTGCAGCGGATTCCTTTTGATAATTTGAAAAAACCTCCCTTACATCGGCAGTGGCCCTAGTACTAGGCGAAGGGGGGGAGGGATCGACAAGGTAGCGTAATTTGCCATCACCTGCGGCAGCTAATCGAAGTTGTTCCTCCCAATCTTTAAAATTACTACCGTCGGCTTTTAATACATATTTGTCCATAAAAGAACGTAGCCATGAATCTCTAGCTATGGTGACAGTTTCACTAGTAGAAGTCATCGTGATTACTACAAAGGAAATAAAGGAAAGATTAACATTTATCGTCTAAAAAATTTTAACTTGTGAAACTATTTTAACAAGTTCCCATTTATATAATGATCTCCCACTGAATTATATAAATGATTCCCAGATCCAATTTTATATAAACACGGGCATGGTAGACCGATTCAACCACATTTATATAAATTTGGTGAGTCAACATTTTGACTGATTCTACTACTAGAACTCTTGGTTGACGGATTTTCTTAAAATCTATCTTTTTGCCCCAGAATAAATATGGGCACGGTGGACCGATTCAACCCATATTTATCCCGTTGAGTCCAACCAATTTTCACGCGTAATAACTTTTATTACCCTACTTACCCAACGTAAAAAGAGTGTACCTGGATGATCCGAACCTATCTCTAATGAAGAAGGGATTCATAGGTACTATTATTTGGTAAGGCTTAATCTCAATTTTAAACAAATGTGAGAGACCTTATCAATTTAATTGTTTATCACCTTTAAGTGAACAAAATTAGTGAATGCTAGACGATTAAATCGATAACAACAAAAAATAAATACGTAGTGACGATTTGGCATGAATGCATAAATGTAAACAAGTAAGTCCTAATATGGCCACCTAGTTAATCTAGTTAACTAAAAATTTTACATATCGGAAACCAACTTCTTGGTCCCTTGAGTCTTCATAAAATGGCCTCCTTCTTTAGGATTTCGGAACGCCTTTCCGAAAACACCGTCTTCATGAAAACTCCGTCTTTAGATGCTTCATCTAATTACTAATAATTAAATTACATAGCAATATCCTATTATACAATTTGTAATAAAATTAAAATAAAAACTATTAATTAATTACAAATTAGGCGATACGAAATCGCAATTAATTACAAAACAAGTCGATATTCCCTTACATTACGGGAAATACCAACTTTTACCTATGGCCATATTAGGAAAATTACATAATTATAATGCTAAAAACCATTCATCTAAATGAATAATAAAATGCATTATGTAAAAAAATGACATGCCAAATCGTCTTACTTACCAACAATGATCATTAAGCTTGCCTTGACGGAATTTTTACAAATAAAAATTCATAATCAATTCTTAAATAATTTTAAAACTTACTCATCATACTAATCTGGTCTAATATCAAAATAATTATTCTCAACAATTATCTTGAAGTTATATGGGATATAAAGCATAAATTATTACAAAAGGACATAATAATTCACAATTATTATGGAAAAATTCCATTTAACTATAAACTTTATGGAAAAAAATTTTTTAAAATTTTGTACATTCTGATCTTTCACCAAAATGACATGCATGTGAAAATTTTTGATTTTAAAATTTATTTAAAACAATTTCATAATTTACTCGGTAAAACCACAATTTTTACGATTTAATTCTAAATCAAACCATAAAAATTGAAATAACTTTAAAATAAAATTTTATAAATTTTGTAACAATTTACAGGAGCTAAAAATTCAAAAATTTCGAGCCCAAAAATTGAATCAATATTTATTTACAAAATAACCATTATTTACCAATTTTTATCAAATAAAAATCAATAAACTACCTAAATTAATCACATTAATCTAAAGTATCTACTTATCTCATAAATAGAACATGCATGTGGTTATTTCTAAATAAATATGCATAAAATTAACATGCAACCAAATTTAATTAACTCTTAATTAATTTTAATGCATTTTTACTCAATTTTATGCCATTTTAAGTTATAAAAAGTGGAAAAATTTAACAAAAATCAAATTTTCGTCCCATATCATTCTAAGATCAGATTATTTACATACAAGACCATATTATGTGATAAAACTAATTTTAGTAACATAATATCAATTTTATTAATTTATCACATAAATTACTAAAATCGTCTTAAGACAACATGCATGTATTTAACAATGCTCTGATACCACTTGTTAGTTACTTAGACCATATTAATACTCATATTATAATATTAAAATTATAAATTAATTTAAAGTGGTCTAAATCTACATGCATGCAAATAAAAGTATAAAAGATGGTATTAAACCATCTTAAGACAAAAGTTCCTTACATTGTATAAGGCAAGTTTTGGGCACAACTCAAGGACTCCTTCCTTGATGTTGTGCTTGAGCTATGAAAATGGATGATCCTCCAAGACAACAAACCACCAAAATAGATGGTCTCCTAAGGAAGCACCCAAGAATCAACCCAAACACTAAAACTTGGGAGAGACGGTCTCTCACTAAGTTATTGAGAGACCAAACTTTCGTACCCTTTTATTTGTATTTCGTACCCTTTTTATTATTGATCGTGACATAGTAATTTCGTACTTATTTACATAATAAATGTACCTATTTTATTATTAATCATGATTTGTACCTATTTTATTACCTTTAGTACCACTTTTTCTTAAAATTGTACAATGGTCTCCCAATAAAGCTTATTAAGAGATCGTCTCTCAGGAGACCTACTCCAACCCAAAATACTACTAAAATACTAACTAAGTATATTGTTAGGGATAAAAAATAATTTTTATCATATGCAACGTGGCATCATTCTACTGGAAAAAAGGGGAGACAATCAAGGACGACATGGCTCGCAGTGGTTGGTCGAAAGAAGGAGAGATGGATTGCTGAGGTGGCACACTTAAGACCATAGGATTAAAAGCAACAAACAAACACAAGTTGGGCCATCATAGGAAACACGTATGAAACAAGGAAGATATTGGGCTTGGACTTTGTCAACAACTGTTACCTATCTTTAAGGTAACAGTCCGAGATTCCAGGAGCAGACTGAGGGAGAAGCCCAACACCCTAGTCCAAGTCCTAACAGCTATATAAGACGGAGAGGAACATCAAACAAGGGGCATCCAATATTCACAACAGGCAATACGAGACTCTACAAAATTCAACAGTAATTAGCTATAATCATCAATCAGTGCGAAAGTTGTATTTCCTTACTTGGGCATTTTACATCGATTATAGTGCATAAATTGGCGGGATTCCGACTCCCCCCGCGGTTGTTCCCACACCGGGTTTTCCGCGTCACCAAAGATTCTCCGTGTCCTTTTTCTTTATTTGTCTCTATTCCGTCGTTCCCTTTATCGTATTTAAAACATAATTGGTATTAGATTAATCACTATCACTCACATAAAAAGATCCGTAGTCGGTAAATTTTTACCAAAACAGTTTGGCGCCCACCGTGGGGCCTAGTGATCATTTTCTATAGCCAAGCCTCGCAAAACCGAACCAGCCATCGCAATGTCTGGAACCAGCCAGAATCCTTCCAGCAGCCAGAGTATGTCAGCCCTATCTTCCGCAGCAGGAGTTACTTCTGCATCTGCAGGACCAGTCAGTGCATCCCCAGCATCCAGCCAAATGATCCCTGCCAGCATGTCGACCAGAGCCATGCCCCAGCCTCAGAAACCACCGTAGATTCCCAAGGCAACAGGTGCATCCAGTCAGTCCAAATCCAACAGAGAAAGCAGCCCCGAGAGGAGGCGAAACAAAGATTCGAAGCCCGACCCAGAAAGTTCAGCGCGAAGTTCTCCGGCGGAGGGTCTCCGGTAGCTTGATCCGATGCGGTGATGATTCGGGGATGGACATTCTCGTCGGGCATTGAAGATCTGAGGAAAGACAACCAGAATATGATGGCTCAAATCGTGACGGCAGTCCAGTCTAAACCAGCATCAGCACCAGAGACTCCAGCCAGAACCAGCGGTGGAGGACTGGGTCGTCCAATCCCATCAGAACTAGTTACCAGGCTGGATCTTGCAGGAGTGGCGCCTAGCGAACCAATCGAGCCAAGAGGATTGGGATGTCTGTCATTTGATAATCCACCTAGTCTGCAGCAGACAACAGGTAACGCTTTATTTAGCACCCCTTCTGGATCTGACCTTCCACCTTTTCCAGGTACCCCCGCACACCAGATACCAGGATGGCAGTCTGGACCTGTCTCCAACACAGCAATTCCATCCTGCAGCCAGTTCACCAGTGGAGCCTGGATCGGAGGAGTACAGCAGACACCAGGATGGCAGCCTGGATCCATAATCAGTGCAACACCAGTAACCAGTCACCCAGCATCAGGCCAATTTTCCGGAGCACCCTGGCAAGGAGGTACACCTTCTGGTTCCTTCCCGCCTGTTTCTAACCCTCTTGCAGGAGCAGGTAATTCCCTGGAGCAGCAATACCAGGAGCTGAGGGAGCTAATGTATAGGATACCCGGCGTAGCCCGTCCGTTGGAGAAAGCAGCCAAAGATAGCTACGCAGACTCACCTTTCGTGGACGATATAGCTCTAATTGGTGTTCCTAAAGGATGTGTGCCGCCAGCTATGACACTCTATGACGGGACCACAGATCCACTTGACCATATCAACCACTACAAGCAGAAAATGATGGTGATAACTGCAACTGGATCTCTAAAGGAAGTCTGCATGTGCAAAGGTTTCGGATCAACACTATCAGGAGCAGCCCTGCAGTGGTTCATCGGCTTACCGAACAAAAGCATATCTAGCTTCGCCGACCTAGTCAATGCCTTCAATCAGCAGTTCGCCAGCAGCAGAAAGCCAGAGAAGCAGACCAGCGATCTCTACCGGCTAGTGCAAGGATTTGAGGAATCCACCCGTGATTACTTAAACCGGTTCAACAAAGAGAAGGTGTCAATTCCAAGGTGTGACATAGCAACCGCTATACAAGCCTTCCGCCGAGGGCTGCACCAGGATTCACAGCTATACAAGGAACTAACCATGCATCCATGCACTACCTTTGAGGAGGTGCAATCGAAGGCAATTGCCGTCATGAGGCTAGAAGAGGACCCCGCACCAGCAAGAGGCACTTATGATTCAGACCCAGTATCCAGAAAGGCTCCGGTAGAGAAGAAGAGCGAAAGATCCAAACCCTACAGCAGGAGCGTGAATAAAGTTTCCGGGAACGCAGAAGGAAAATCCGAAGCAGATCTGCCTCCGAAAGTAAGTGAGTATGGCTTCACTACCAATCTTGCAGGACTATTCAAAGCCTTGAAGGAGCTGGGACGCAGTCGGATGGCCAAAACTTCCGAAGGAAACCCCAAAGCAGAGACACGGGCAAAAGTGTGAGTTCCACGGCGGAACACTCACAACACCGATGAATGCCACTCCCTCAAAAAAGAAGTCAAATTCCACTATGACCAAGGAAACCTGGATCATCTCCTACCCGAAAAACACAACCGAGTAAATTCGGCGGATCGGGTTACGCCTCCCTCCTCCTCATTGCCCTAGAACTGTGAATGTCATTACAGGTGGATCGGAGTTGTGTGGGTTGACCTACTCAGCAGCTAAGAGGCATGCAACCAGGGCTAAGGGAGACAGGACCGAGAGCTCCTGCAGGTTAACCATCGAGAATCGCCGTCGGTCACCTTCGACGAAACAGACGCAGATCTGCTCCCGAACAAAGACCACAACGCTCTAGTCATCACGCTTCCCATAGGAAATTGCAAGGTAAAAAAGATCCTGGTGGACACCGGAAGCTCCGTCAACTTGATCATGATGGAAGCACTCAAAGGAATGGGATTCACCGAAAAGATCTAGCAAAGAAGGCGGTTCCTTGGTTGGTTTCAGCGGCGAAACAAAGCACTCGCTAGGAGAAATCATCATCCCAACCTACGCCGGGGGTGTGAACAAACAGGTAAGGTATCTGGTTATTGATGGTCCCTCTACTTACAATGTAATCCTTGGCAGGCCCTGGATCCACGAGATGAAAGCTATTCCCTCAACGTACCACCGATGCACGAAGTTTCCAACGCCTTGGGGGTGCAAGAAATACGTGGGGATCGGGAAGACGCTAAGGATTGCTATAAGGTAGCTACGAAGCCGACAACGGGCTCGCCCGCATAGCAATTACAGAGCCAAGCACATCCGGGACGAATACATTGAGCCACAACAGGGAACTAGACGAAGTCATCCTGGACTCATTTGCATCCGAACGAACCGTTCTCATTGGATCTGAGTGTAGAGGTAAGATTCGTGAAGAACTCGTTCGGTTGTTGAGAACTAACATAGATTGCTTTGCTTGGTCACATGATGACATGATAGGGATAGACCCAAGTGTGATAACTCACAAGCTAAGTGTGGATCCAAGCCATAAACCCGTGCAGCAGAAAAGAAGAAAGTTTGCTTCTGAAAGAAACCGGGTCATAAATCAAGAAGTAGATAACCTGCTTGCTGCTGGAAAGATCCGTGAAGTAAAATACCCAGAGTGGTTGTCTAATGTGGTAGTGGTCCCAAAGAAGAACGGCAAGTGGAGGGTCTGCGTCGATTTCACGGACTTAAACAAAGCTTGCCCAAAGGATCCATTCCCTCTACCACACATAGACGCCATGGTAGATGCTACTGCAGGCCACGAGATGCTGACATTCTTGGATGCCTGGAGCGGATATAACCAGATAAAGATGCACCCCAGCGACCAGGAAAAGACAGCATTCAGGTCCGAGAGAGGTATCTATTGTTATAACGTCATGCCTTTTGGACTGAAAAATGCAGGATCTACCTATCAGAGGCTGGTGAACATGATGTTTAAAGAACAAATAGGCAAAACTATGGAAGTATATATAGACGATATGGTTGTCAAATCGAAGCAGGCTTCACAGCACCACCAGCACCTGGAAGAAACTTTCAATACCCTCAGGAAATACCAAATGAAGCTGAATCCTACGAAGTGCACCTTCGGAGTATCCAGCGGAAAGTTCCTGGGGTACATGGTGACCCGAGAGAGAATAGAGGCCAAGACCGAGCAAATAAGAGCAATCCTGCACTGGAATCACCGCGAAAACCAAAAGACGTCCGGCGCACATGCCGGAAGGGTGGCGGCCTTAAACAGATTCATATCCGGATCCTCGGACGGATGCGAGCTATTCTATGATATAATCGGAAAAGCCAAAAATTTGAATGGACGGACGACCACGAAAAAGCATTTCGGAGCCGAAACGTTATCTCAAAGACCCGCCTCTCCCGTCGAAACCGAGCCGGAGAGCCACTGTTCCTATATCTCGATCCACGAAGACGGCGATCGGTGCGGTGCTTAGTGCGAGAGCGGGGAAGGATCACAAAGATCCGGTATACTACATCGATAAGTCTCTGCTTTCGGTAGAGACCAGTACACATCACTAGAAAAACTTGTCCTTGCACTTGTTCGCATCCTATAAATGCGTCCCTACTTCGAGTCTCATACTATTTCGTGATAACTAATTATCCTCTTAAAACTATCATGAGAAAACCAAATTGTCGGGTCGGATGGCTAAGTGGTCCGTACATCCGAGCGGATACGATCCGAAGTTTGAACCCCGTACGGCCATAAAGTCTCGGGCTCGCGGTCTTTGTGTCGACTTCGCCAAAGACTCCGGACCCGGGCCGAACAAGACATCCTAAATCTGGAGGAAGACAAAGGAGAACAGGTATGGGAGTTACATGTGGACGGAGCCTCAAACGCCAAAGGAGCGGGAGTAGGGTGGTCCTCAAATCACCCCAGGGAGACCTCATAGTCCAGGCCGTACGATGTGAATTCAAAGCCACAAACAACGAAGCGAAATATGAAGCATTAATCCTGGGTCTGAAGGCGGCTCGGATCAAAATCGACACCTTCGGGTTTGCGGTGATTCTAAGCTTATAGTTAACCATGTAAATGATCGCTATGAAGCCGGGGACCCCGGATGATGGCATATTTAGATGTAGCCAAGGAACTGAAAGTCAAATTTGTCACATTCAACATCAAGCAAATCCCCGGGAGTGAATGCGAAGCGCACGCACTAGCCACCCAGGGGGCAACCTTCAAGACAGAACTATTTCCACGATACCAATTGTCCACGTCTTTGAGCCAAAGAACACCGAAATCTCGGCGGGAGGCGAGAAAAAGTGTGCGACCAGCGATGAAGAAAGTACTCCAGACGGAGGAAACCCTACCTAGAATGGTTACGAACGACGTCCTACCAAAGGATAAATAAAAGGAGGTAAGAGGCTTTAAAATGAAAGCATCCGATTCCTACTAATCGATAATGTTCTTTTCAGGAAATCCCACGCTGGACCCTACCTCAGATGCCTGGATCGGGAAGAGTCTCAGGCTGTTTTGCATGCTATCCACAGTGGAGAATGTGGAAACCATGCAGGGGGCAGGAGCCTGTCCAACAAGGCACTGAGGCAGGGATACTTCTGGCCCACAATGCGCAAAGATGCCATGGAATTCGCAAAAAGATGCGACGCTTGCCAGAGGCACGCTCATGTTAGTCACCAGCCAGCAGAGCCTCTGCACCAGGTTATCTCACCATGGCCTTTCATGAAATGGGGAATGGACATCGTGGGACCATTACCCAGAGCACCAGGAAACAAAGTCTACATGCTCGCCATGACGGACTACTTCTCCAAATGGATAGAAGCAGAATCATCCTCCCGAGGTTACGAAACCCGGTGATATCTTTCATTAAACGCAATATCATATGCAGGTTTGGCATTCCATCTGAAATTATATGTGATAATGGGTCCCAATTCATTGGAAATAAGACTGAAGCTTTTTGTGCTAGGTGGAATATCTCGTTACAGAAATCTACTCCCAGGAACCCCCAATCCAACGGACAAGCTGAATCCAGCAATAAGATTATCATTGAAAACCTGAAAAAGAAACTAGAGGAGATTGGGGGCAAATGGGCAGAAGAGCTACCTCTGGTTCTCTGGGCCGACAGAACCACACCAAAGGTTGCAACAGGGCAAACCCCCTTCAGCCTGGTGTTCGGAGCGAAAGCGATCATCCCATCCAAGTCGGGTCCCAACCCACGAGATATGGATGCATCACGAGAAGATCGGAACCAGGTGGAAATGGCAAGCGGCCTGGACACGATAGATGAACTCGAACCGGCGCCCGGATCGAATGGCTTCCTACCGAAACGGTGTGGCTAAAAGCTACAACAAGAACGTAAAAGTAAGAACCCTGCAGGTGGGAGATCTGGTCCTAAGGAAAGTCTTCCAGAATACCAAGAACCAGCAAGCAAGGAAATTTGCTTACAATTGGGAGGGGCCATACCAAGTAGAAAGCACAGTTGGAAATGGAGCCTACCGACTCATGACTATGGAAGGGCAAATGGTTCCCAGATCCTGGAATATCACCCACTTGAAAAAATATTTTATTTAAAGCCACCAGCAAGGTCAGCAACCGGGTACTCAGCCTACCAGATACAGCCCAGCCAGGTTCTAGACATTGCCTTACATGTTTTCTGGCTCTGAAAGATATTTTTCTGCTTCTAAAATATTTCTCTGCTCGTAAAATATTTTCCTGCTTCTAAAATATTTTTCTATTTTTTATATTTCCCTGGGTCTAGATATCTCCTGAGTCTGAATGTTTTCTGGCTCTAAAAACGTTATTTTTGAATCCAACATTTCTGGTTCTAAAAACCTTGCTCATATCTTTTTTCTCTAACATTTTTTCTAACATGCTTTAAATTGCAAAACCAACATTTTTTCAAGTAAGCCAAGGAAATAAAATGCAAAACTAATCTGGCAGAGCTTGTATTTACTACAGAAGGCGTGTGTCCGTGGCTAAGCACGTACAACCGGGACAACCAGCCTCCCGCGATGCATTAGCACCCACGCAAGCCTGGCTCCTCTGGACGAGTGGGCATACTAGACCCCTTAGCCAAAGAATCTATCGGCGATGGCCAAACAAACGACGTGCATGCACAAATCAAAGCACCGAAACGGTGACGACGCAAAAAGATAACTAAGTAGGAAATACTTAAGTCATAAAGCAAAGTATGTCCGGCACCGAACCGCACCATAAGTACATAAAATGTTCAAAATAAAGATGTTATGCCCCTTGCAGGCAAAAACTAACTAAGCATAGCATAAGTTTTTCGGTGCGAGAAAATACTAATCTACGACAATGTGCTCCACGGCGTCGAAGCGATTGTCGAGCATCGGGAGCGGGGAGTTCACCTCTTCCTCGGCGCCAGGATCATCGGCGAGAACGTGCCGGCTCCACCAAGCCAGCCAACATATCCGATTCGGACCATCCGGAAAAGTGGCGGCAAGCCTCCCCTCTTCAGCTCCTAAATCCCAGGCCAAATGCTCACCCTTCTGGAACATCTTTATGCAGTCGATCTTCGTTTCCAGAGCAGCATAGGTCAAAGCATCCACTAGAGTCCTTTTCAGCTCCTGTACCTCAGAAGCCTTCTCCTTCTGAATCTGAGCAACGCGAGCCTCTGCATCAGCAGCACGTTTCTCCACCTCAGAGATACACCTCTCAGCCTCCGAGGCACGCTTTTCAGCTTCAGCAGCCTTCTCTCTAGCATCAGCAGCCTCCTTCTCAGCCTCAGCAGCTTTCTTCTCAGCACCAGAACCTTCTCCTCAGCACCGGAAATCCTCCTTTCAGCAGTAGAGAGACTGTTCTGCAAACTCTGCTTCTGAGTGGCCTCCTCCAACAGCAAGCTCTGGGACTTGTTCAAATCAGCCTGAGTTTTCAGCCTATCCTCATTGGCCTCTTTCGCTAGCTTCTGGAGTTTTGCATTCTCTGCCACCAAGGAAGACACCTTCCCCCGCAGGAACAGAGCCATCTGGAAGGACTGATACACCAGAGCCAAGCGTTAAAAAAAAAAAAAAAAAAAAAAAAAAAAAAAAAAAAAAAAAAAAAGGGCAGGCAGCATCCAACGATCATTTACCTCAAAAGAATGCTCGGTTGCACGATCCACCGAGTCAAGCAAAGGTTTGCTATCCAACGCAGACTTAGGAGCTGGAAGAAGCATCTGGTTCATTAAGTCCAAGCTACTCGCGGATCTAGCCCTTCCAAAGTCACTTGGAAGTGTGAAAACAATAACCCCCGGAGCAGATTTGGAACCAGAAGCAGCCCCAGAACCAGAAGCAGCCCCAGAACCAGGGATAGTTCCAGAAGCAGGAATAGCTCCAGAGGCAGGGATGGTCTCAGACGTTGGAACTGCATCAGACGCAGGCATAGCTGGGGCAGAACCAGGAACAGCTTTTGAAACCTGGGCATCTCCAGAAGCAGACAATTCGTGCCCAGGTAACGGAGGTCGCACAGCTAGAGGGGTGACCTCGATAGGAGTCTGCTCCTTGGCCTGATTAGCAGCAGCAGACCTTCTCTTGGGACGAGGTCCAGAGCCAGGGGCAGGAGTGGACTTCCTTTTCTCAGCAGGCTTGGGGGCAGCCGCGCCCTGTTCTTTCACTTTCTGAGCCAAAACATCTCCCAGGGAAATTCTTGACTTTGCAGAACCTGGAAGCAGCAAGGATTAGGTCAGACTCAGATATGTAAAAAAGTTGGAAACAAAACCAAGACAGAAAGGGAACGCACTAGTCGACATTGAATCCTTCTCTTCAGCAGCTGTTTTCTTCGACGCAGCAGCAGAATCCTGGACCAGGTTGGGAAAGGTCCTGTTCTCTGGAGGTGGACTGAACAATTTAGAAAGGGATGCAGCTCTGTCAGAAGACAAGGGCAAGGGGCACAGACCTGCACAAAAAACCAAGTAAGGAAATATAAGCGTCAAAGAAAAATGCACAGGAATAAGGACATGCAAGTACCGTGTGTTGATCGCCAAACACTGACAATGTAGTCAGTCGGAGCAGGAAGAGTATCAACTTTCACAAAGATAAAGCGGGTGAACCATTTGCTATCATCCGGCTTCACGGGGAAGATGATGCAGTTCTTCTCCCCGTCTCGAACCCGAATGGTCACTTGACCCCGAGCAAGGGATCTGACCGAGAACAAGTGTGCAAGGTCCGAGAGGCCAATCTCATAACCAAAACGGTTATTCATAGCCTCAATCGCAAGCAAAGTTCGCCAAGTGTATGGGGCCACTTGACAAATAGCCAACTGATTCAAATTCAGATACTCTTGAACCAAAGGAGGGAAAGGAAATCGCAGACCTAGACGAAAGGCATATTCATACAAGCAAATCCACCCTACCCGCACTGAATCAGCCTTCTGGCCAGGAGTCGGAATGTGGAACACCACATCATCAGAAAAACCAAAGGTTTTCTTGATATGGTCAAAGTCCTCGGAGGTAAAGTCTGAGTCACAAGAATGTTTGGCAGAGAGGACGCCGCCGGAAAGGAAAGCGTCGGACGGCGTTGCCGGATCCGAGGCCGAGGTCGAAGAGGCCGATCTTTGTGACATGGTATGCAAAGAAATAAAAAGAAAGTGAAGGTGAAGACAAAGTACCTGCGAGACAAAGCAACCAGCGGAGAAGATGGAAGATGATTGATGGTGATAGGAAGTAAGAGGTAATAATAAAGGGAGTTGGGGAATATAAAGAGAGGGAGGATACCGAGGGAGTGGCGTGAGAGGGAGAGTTTGAAGGCAAGTGGGGAAGTTAATGGGCGGTTGGGAAGAGTTAAATGAGGGAAGTTGTAGAAACCAAGGTAACTGCTAAAGCTTCATCAGTTCTCCGCATCGCAACAGAAATTCCCGCCTAAAAACATTTGAGACGGAAATTTGGGGGCAATTGTTAGGGATAAAAATTGATTTTTATCATATGCAACGTGGCATCATTCTACTGGAAAAAAGGGGAGACAATCAAGGACGACATGGCTCGCAGTGGTTGGTCGAAAGAAGGAGAGATGGATTGCTGAGGTGGCACACTTAAGACCATAGGATTAAAAGCAACAAACAAACACAAGTTGGGCCATCATAGGAAACACGTATGAAACAAGGAAGATATTGGGCTTGGACTTTGTCAACAACTGTTACCTATCTTTAAGGTAACAGTCCGAGATTCCAGGAGCAGACTGAGGGAGAAGCCCAACACCCTAGTCCAAGTCCTAACAGCTATATAAGACGGAGAGGAACATCAAACAAGGGGCATCCAATATTCACAACAGGCAATACGAGACTCTACAAAATTCAACAGTAATTAGCTATAATCATCAATCAGTGCGAAAGTTGTATTTCCTTACTTGGGCATTTTACATCGATTATAGTGCATAAATTGGCGGGATTCCGACTCCCCCCGCGGTTGTTCCCACACCGGGTTTTCCGCGTCACCAAAGATTCTCCGTGTCCTTTTTCTTTATTTGTCTCTATTCCGTCGTTCCCTTTATCGTATTTAAAACATAATTGGTATTAGATTAATCACTATCACTCACATAAAAAGATCCGTAGTCGGTAAATTTTTACCAAAACATATATGTAGTAGTAAACCTTCTTTATTGTATATTTAATGTACTAAATAATATTATTACTTTGATAATATTACTAGTTAATTTATATATGTGTTTTTAAGATGAACAAGATGAACAAATGAGAAGAAAAATGGTCTCTTGATAAAGTGCTCAAACAAAGACACAATTTTATTCAAATTTTTCCAACTTGTAAAGTGATGTGAATAGTTGGGTATTTATATCCAAATATGGGAGACAAATCTAAGTGGAATTTGCCACTTAAAAGGACACTTGGTGTCCTCTAAAAAATCAGCCATATGGACTTATATGGGTCCATTTAGGTTTTCGACATTTGCCCCACAAATGCTTGTAAGTCTTATATTTAATTATCTTACATAATTAAATATTAATTTAATTATTTAACACTTAAATAATACAAATTAACTACCAATGACTACTTAACCATTAAGTAATCATAAGACCATTTTATCAACATACAATGTATCAATATTAACCCACTTAATTAATTTTACAACCTCTTGTGAAATTTAATAGCTAATTAATTTCACCTCAAAACATATTCACATATCGTATAAAATTAATTAATTAAAAATTAATTAATAAATTCTAATCACTTATTATTTAAACATCACATAATTAAATAATAAATCTCCTTGTCTCGAGTTCGTAACCCGTCATCAAATAATACATTTATGTGACTAACTAAAAGTCAAATAATACAAGGATTTAATTATTTTGTATCTCGTACAAATAATTAGTTTTCCATTTGGGCATCATCCTATAGGTGCGACCTAAAGGGATCAGCTGATCACTACCGTCACACGACAGTAATGTCAAACTCTAGTAAGCCAATCATTACCGATTAACGATGACCAGCTGACAAATAAAAAGATAAATCCCTGATATTCCTTTTACGAGATTTAATATGAAAACACACTTATTGTGGAGGACACTACTCCAACACAAACAACGGGGTCAGTACTAATTACACGATACAAATCACAAACAAATAACTGCCAAATAGCTCAATCGTCACATCAAGCCCCACACTCCATAATCAATCTCCATACAACTCACTACACACTAAAATGTGTAGTCCTGCCAGAGTACCCATCGCAACAGATACTCCACACCGCCAGTTGAGGACCGCAGCCGTTCCCACCTAAGCCCCGCTCATCTCCATCGAGCGATAAACCCATGTTCATTAATGTGTACATCCCTTCTGTGGCGGGTTCCATAGAAGGCGAATCAAGGGCGTGAAGCCACTCCCGCAAGTGACTCCACTCAGCCAGGGACGCACCCCGAAGATCACAGACAGATACAACAACAATCAACGATATTAATCAACAACCGTCACAATCACCAGCAGTTTGATAAATCAACAATAACAATACAACCACCACACACATGTAATTAATACCGAGTAGGAAAACCCTACCTGGAATGCAATCACAGAATCAGACGATCTAGCAGCTGTCTCAAAACCTCTCTTCTACGAACTCTCCTCCTATACACACATTCATACAATTGCTAACATAATAATACAATCATAAAACCCCCAATTCCCAAATTAGGGTTTAACCAACATGAACCAATTGCTATAAAAATGATACGTAGAACTTACCCTTGACGCAAGGATCACAACAGTATAAAGAACAAAGGAAACCGACACCTCTAGCTCCGGGATTTGCCAATAAAGCGGAAGAACAAAGCAACGTAACTTGAAATCTCTCTTAATCAGTGAATTAGGTTTTGTAAAAGTGTTTAAAGAAGATGACGAAAAGTATTATATATTAATCCGCCTTATTAACAAAACCCGCCAAATAACACCCGATAACCGACTTACTCGATCGAGTAAGACACGTACTCGATCGAGTGCCACTTACTCGATCGAGTGCCAAGGCTACTCGATCGAGCACCCTACAGGTAAAGGTGACAAACAATGACCCGACACGAAATTAACGGGTTTGGGTTGAGAGTTAATGACCCATTTATGTAACTGGGTCGACACGAACACGACACGATATTTAATTAGGTTGGGTTAGGGTTGACCTCTCTAAACACGAACCCGACACGAATGACCTGTTTACTAAATTAATCCTAATTTTTCTTGATCCTTCATCACATAAATATACTTAAACTTTCAAAATATGGACGTGACACGAAAACACGACACGAAATTAACGGGTTATGGTTGAGGCCTTATGATGCATTTATGTAAGTGGGTCGACACGAACACGACACGAGATTTAATTGGGTCGGGTTTGGGTTGAAGGGATTGTGACCCGTTTACACGTGACACGAACACGAACCCGACACGACCCGATCTGTTTGCCAGGCTTACCTACAGGCAGACTACTATTTCGTATACCAAACATACTTACTCGACAGAGTAAGCCCCACTCGATATAGTACCCACAGACTCATAAAACCGTAGTATTACAGTCTTCCCTCCTTAAAAATAACTTCGTCCCCGAAGTTCAAACCACAACACAACAAAAACACACTAACACTCTCCCGACACAACAACAAAAACAAAACTCAACATAAAACTTCACAAACGAATTAACATTGTCACATGTAAATCATTAAAATTAAACCAAATGGAAAACATGAATTTAAATATAAATCAAAAGATTTATAAAACCAATAACACAACAAATTAAAATATACTTTATTGGACATAACAACAACAATACTCAATAATAATACTCAATATACTCTCTATAATTAAATAAATAAATTAAACCATAAAATACAATCCACGACTTAGAAACTCATGGGCAAATGAGCAATAGATTTTAAATAAATATTGTGAATAAAAACTATCATAGGTATTGTTGGGCCCTAAATTATCCTGCCTGACCTGATATAGGCCAGGCAACAGCCAAAGACAACTTCCAGGCTCTAGAGATCTAAAACCAGGCATTACTCCAAGATTGACAGGCATTAAGCAGGAGTTGATTAAAGACAAAGTAGAAAATAACCAGCAGACACTGAAAAGGTAAAGCACCAGGCCATTGCGGGCAACAAACAAACAAGCGATCTCATATGTTCCCTACAAAAGAGGAAGACCAATTCCAGAAGGCAAAAATATAGGGAGCAGTCAAAGCAACGGCTAAGAAAGAAGCAACCATCTCCGGGTAAATAGGGGACATTCCCTATTTACCAGGAAAACCTAAACGGCACAAAGGGATTGAAAGCAACCACCTATAAATAGAAAGTGGGGGAAGACAAGAAGGATTATCTGAGATACCATCACTTTTACTCATATACTTTGTATTCTTAAGCAATATATTCACACGTCACGCCCGATACAACAATACTCACGGGCTATCCAAAATCATAGTAACAATCACTCCTGGCTTGGTGCCCGTGGTTTTTTCCCTTATTCCCGGGGTTTTTCCACGTATAAAATCCTTGTGTCATTATTTATTAGTTTGTTTTACATTTAATTGCACCAATCAGGCAAGTTATTCGAGTTAGATCACCCTACATATAAATCCCTGGCAGGACGCTCTAGATCACTGAAAATCCTGCTAAAACAATTGGCGCCCACCGTGGGGCATCTAACTCAAAAATAATCAAAAGCCCACCATCAAAATACCACAAAAAACTAAGAAAAAATGGCAGGAGATAGCATTGAGCAACAATTAGTCTGCTTGCCAAACAACAATTGTTGGAGATGGAACAATCAAACAAAAAATGATCCAGTCAAGTCAAGTGGCAAAATTGAAAGAATCGAAATCCACCTAAAGATACAAAATGGGAGAAAAAGCTTCAGGATCAAAATTGAAAGTCCAACCTGGCACACCATTCTCCTCCATCATAAGGAACATTGACTTCTCCAATATTGGTACTCCAACTCCATCCAAAGCGGGAGAAGAAACGGACTCGGAGAACTCCAAAGTCAAGAACTCCAAGATCGGACTAACACACCATTATGATGGCTATGCTCCAAGAAATCCAAAAACTTCATGAGAGATTTGAAAAGATCCCAGGAGTTCCTACCCCAATTGAAGAAGCAAATCCGAAAAGCTATCTTTGATTCTCCCTTCGTGGATGAAATAGCAAAAACAGACACGCGAAAGAAGTTTGTGATTCCCTCAATGAGAATCTATGATGGAACCACTGATCCACAAAACCATGTTGCCTATTACAAGCAAAGAATGCTTGGCATCAATTCCCGATGAACTACGTCAAGTCTGCATGTGTAAGGGATTTGGAACAACTCGAATGGACTGCCTTGCGGTGGTACATAAACCTGCCAAATGGAAGCATCAAGTCCTTTCACGACCTGGTCAATTCTTTCAATCATCAGTTTGCCAGCAGTAGGGAACTAGAGAAGAGATCCAGTGACCTGTACAGGGTTAAACGAAGCCTGGAGAATCAATCCGGATCATACATGACAAGATTCAACAAAGAAAAAGTATCAATCCCCAGATGTGATGTTGGAACATCCATTGAAGCTTTCAGGCAAGGGCTACCCCTGGACAGTGACTTTTATGATGAAATGACCATGAAGCCCTGTCATACCTTTGAAGATGTCCAAGCACTAGCCATAGGCTATATCAGTGGAAGAAGACAAAGGCTACAAGACAGACAATGCGACAACAACTCGGGATATGACAAAACCAACAGGAAAAGCTTTAACAACAAAGGAAGCAATTCCAGGCCATCTCCCTACGCAAGACCCGACGGATCGTAAGTCAACTATACACATGAACAACGAGGTAACTCCTATACTTATCCTCCTGTCCAGGAATATAACTTCTCTGTTGACATTGCAGGATTGATCAAGAGACTTGACCATATGGGAGACATTGTCAAGTGGCCAAAGAAGTCGACAACCCCAACTCAAGAAAGGATACCACCGGATGGTGTGAATTTCACATGGACATAGGTCACACAACGAAAGAATGCCTGGGATTACGGAGACAAGTGGCTTACCTGCTAAAGAAAGGATACCTGAAAGACTTGATGCAAACAAAGAACAAGGAAGATGACGGAACAAGAAGAAACACGAGAAAGGCAACAACGTGACCTACCCCTGCACCACCCATTTATGAAGTCAAATTCATCAATGGAGGATCGAAATTTGTGGCTGACCGATTAAATTTGCTAAGAAAATTGCCAGGGAGTCAAAAATGAAATCTCCTTTTAAATCTATCAATTTACCTCAAATTACTTTTGACGACAACGATATGCGGGGTATTCCAGGACCTCCACCATGACAGCTTGGTAATCACCATGCAAATAGGGACTTGCGCGTGTCATGAGAATCCTGGTAGATGGAGGCGATTCGATAAACCCGATCATGCTTGATGTCCTTAAAGCAATGAAGATTGATGAGAGCCAAATCATTAAAAAGTCTAATGTCCTAGTAGGATTCAGTGGAGAAACAAGAAACACACTAGGAGAAATACACCTACCCACATATGTGGAAGGAGTATCTTCATATGAAAGATTTGGAGTCCTGGATTGCCTGTCATCCTACAATGCTATATTGGGAAGACCATGGATCCACAACATAAGAGCCATACCCTCTACCTATCACCAGTGCATCAAAATACCAACAGAATGGGAGTAGCAACCATTAAAGGTGAACAAAAATCTGCCCAGAATGTTATACGAGGCATTGAAGCCTTCCAAGACAGGTAAGTCCCTCGCCTAGCAATTACGATGCCACTGTCAGACAACTCATGTGGCAGAAACCAAAATGGAGACTGATCAAGTAATTTTAGACCCTGAGTACCCTGACAGGCATGTCTTGGTAGGATCGATGTCCCGACAATATCGACCGGAATTAGTAAGTTTTCTTAAAAGTAAATCTTCATGTTTTGCCTGGTCACATTTTGATATGACCGGAATAGATGCCAATATTATTACACATAAACTAAATGTTGATGAGTCTTATAAGCCTGTCCAGCAGAAAAGAAGAAAATTTGCCACTGAAAGACATGCCATCATCAATGAAGAAGTAGACAAACTACTGGACATGGGGATGATAAGAGAAGTCATGTACCCCAAACTGGCTAGCCAATGTAGTGGTGGTTCAAAAGAAGAATGGCAAGTGGAGAGTCTGTGTAGATTACACAGACCTCAATAAAGCCTGTCCAAAAGACCCATTTCCACTCCCACACATAGATGCAATGGTGGATGCCACAGCAGGACATGAACTCCCGACATTCATGGATGCCTCAAGTGGATTCAACCAAATCAAGATGCACCCATCGATCAGGAACATCTTTGCATTTATCACGAAAAGAGGCATATCTTTGCTACACAATGCCTTTTGGCCTGAAAAATGCAGGGGCAACATACCAACGCCTGGTCAACACAATGTTCAAAGATCAAATAGGGGACACCATGGAAGTCTATATTGATGACATGGTAGTTAAATCAAAGAAAGTCAAGATCATGTCGGGACTTGGAAATGACCTTTAAAATCCTAGAAGATTTTAATATGAAACTCAATCCATCCAAATGCCATTTCGGGGTATCCTCAGGAAAATTCTTGGGGTACATGGTCACCAAAAGAGGAATAGAAGCTAGCCCAGAACAAATAAGAGCCATACTAGAACTAGAATCCCCAAGTCGATCAAAGATATTCAAAAACGACAGACGAGTTGCGACCCTGAATAGATTCATTTCCGGATCATCGAAAGATGCAAGGCATTCTATGACCTACTCGGGAAGAATAAAGCATTCAAATGGTTGCACGAACATGAGTCACCTTCCAGAACTCAAAACATACCGACTACACCTCCGTTACTTGCCAAACCGGACAAAGGAGAACCCCCGACGTCTACCTATCATCACAAAACAAAGAATAAGTGGAGTCCTGACCAAAGAAGTTGATGGCCAACAACATCCAGTCTACTATGTAAGCAAAAGTCTCCTAGATGCGAAAACTGGTATGGCCTACTTGAAAAATATGTACTTGCTTTAGTAATGTCCTGTACTAAACTTCGACCCTATTTTGAAAGTCACCCAATCATTGTAAGAACCAACTTGCCTATCAAATCTGTCCGAGAAGGCCCGAGTGTCGGGAAGAATGGCAAAATGGTCGATAAAATCAAAGACCTATGATATAACCTTTGAACCCGGGACGACAATTAAGTCTCGGGCACTAGCAGACTTCGTGGGTGAATTCACCCTACCCTAGAACCAGACCTCATAAAAGAGGTCAACCTTCTTGACACACAAAAAACAGACCAGGAATGGATTCTCCATGTAGATGGGGCAACAAATATGAAAGGCACTCGGCCTAGGATTAGTCCTAAAATCACCACAGGGAGACCGATTGCACAGTGTTAGTTGTGAGTTCAAAGCCACGAATAATGAGGCTGAATATGAAGCCCGATTCTGGATTAAAGGTATGTATAGAACTCGGTGTAGCAAACCTCAAGGTAAAAACCGACTCTCTTTTAATTTCCAATCAAGTTAAAGGAGTATATCTTTGCAAAAGATTCAAAAATGATACTCTATTTGGAATATGTCAAAAACCTTTGCAAAAAATTCAAAACCTTTGACATTGACCAAATACCAAGGGACTTAAATACCAGGCGGATGCCCTAGCCACTGGGATCAAATTTCACCTGCTTGTGTTTGACAAAATACCCATCGTCCACTGCTGGAACCAACCATAGAAAAGCACGAACGAATTTGCCCTATCCAGGAAGATACAAATTCCTGGACTAAACCTTACTATGATTGGTTCCTACAGGGATACTCCTACGCAAATAAAAACGAAGCAAGGGCCCTCAAAATCAAAGCATCCACTTATACCATTATAAATAACACCTTGTTTAAAAAGTCTCAGTGGACCTTACTTACGTTGCACGGAACCAAATGAAGCCACCAGGTTATAGAAGACATACATAATGGCTCTGGAAATCATAAAGGTGGAAGAAGCCTGGCAAGCAAAATTCTCGGACAGGCTACTTAAGCCAACCACGAGAGCGATCGCATAGCATACATTTCGAAATGTGAAGCCTGTCAAATCCATTCCCCCTACATCCATCAACCATCAGAACTACTACATTCCATCTCGGCCCCCTGGCCATTCATGAAATGGGGCATGGACATAGTAGGAAAGCTACCTCAAGCGCCTGGACAAAAAGTCTTTATGCTAGCAATGACTGACTACTTTTCCAAATGGATAGAGGCGGACTCTTACAGGCAAGTCAAAGAAAAAGATGTCATATCATTCATCAAAAGAAATATCATATGTAGATATGGAATACCTTCAGAAATAGTCTGTGATAATGGGACACAATTTGTGGGAAAAAGAACAACTAATTTAAGTGCACAATGGAATATCAATTTAGTCACATCTACACCAGGCTACCCTAAAGCCAACGGCCAAGCGTAATCAAGCAACAAAGTAGTAATCGGTTGCAAGAAAAAGCTGAAAAGAAGAAAAGGAAGATGGGCGGAAGAGCTCCCCTAGTTCTATGGGGCCGACAGACCACACCCAAAAAACACCACGGGCCAAACACCATATTCCCTGGTCTATGGTCATGAAGCGATAATACCAATTTGAAATTCATGTGCCAACTACCAGAAGCGACCTAAACACAATAGAAGAAAACAGACCCCTATTACAAGATAACCTACTCTTAACAGAGGAACTGAGAGATGCAGCCAAAGTCAGGATAGCCGCCTACCAACAGACAGTAGCCAGAAGTTACAACAAAAATGTCAATATCAGAGTATTCAAAGAAGGAGACCTGGTATTAAGGAAAGTTTTCCCCAACACCAAAGAAAAGAATGCAGGCAAACTAGCCCCTACATGGGAAGGCCCGTACTTAATTGATTCAATAGTGGGACAAGGAGCTTACAGGCTACAAACTTTGGAAGGAGAAATGATCCCCAGATCTTGGAACATTCTCCACTTAAAACTATTTCATATCCGAGAAGCGGTAAAACTACTCACCCTATATACATGTGCTAAGTTTCATACCTGCTATGTGCTAAATTACTTGCCTATTATTCTTAATTTCACCTAAAACTTTATTTCAAATCCTGAAAACTTGTTTTACGCCTTCTTTTCACTTATTATATGTTATACTTTAGGCTTAAACAAATGTTCGGGATTGAGGGCCACTCCACCCAACCTGAACAAAGATTTCTAAAAATGCTCTAATTTGGCACACCGCTGCCTGACCCGAAAAATAAACTGAGCTCAGTACATAAAAAGACAAGTACAAAGGTGGAATAGACCATAGTACTTGTCAAAAAGCCCTCCTGACAGGCTGAGAGCCATAAGCCCTCCTGACCGGCAACCACCCTCATTCTTAAAAGCCCTCCCGACAGGCGAAAAAAGCCACCATTCCCCATAAACACAGGAATGAGGGCCATAAGCCCTCCCGACAGGCATTATTCTAACAAAAATATCACATGAATATACAGTACAAATTCCAAATCGAAAACAAAAAAGAAAATCAAGAAGGAAAGGACATATATATTCAAACCTACCCAGAATACATCCTTCCTGTGCAAAAAGAACACACCGTTCATTCAGGCCAAGCCAACAAAAACCAAAACAAATCCTAAATCATTTGTTCAGGGAACATCCCCCCCCTGAATAGGCCAAAACAACACAAACAAAAAACAAAAAATATTTCAAACTAGCCCACCTTGGACACGATGAGCGAGCCAATCCCCTCATCGCCCTCTTCTTCTTCATCTCCATCCCCTTCAACATCACTATTTTTCCCTTTAGATGGAGGAGAGTCCACCTCCTCATCGATGCAACTTACAAAGCTCGGGATACGTGGTATTGAGATCGCCAATTCCCGATCGGGATTCCAAAAGGCCTGACTTCAAAGAGGCTCTTTCATAGCATCCACACGACCCTTGCCAAAGAAATACAGGCGAATCTTTATACCTGGCTCGAACCTCGTCCCTCTCCACAGCCAATTCTTCATTTACTTTTAATCGCTCTCTGCGCAGCCTCGCTTTTCACCTTCAATTCCTCCCCGGGCAATATCAAACTTGGCCTCGAAGAGCTTTCAAGGCATCCTGAGCGATTTCACTTAGCAGACTCCACCAAAGAACCGAGCCTTCCCCGCCTCATTATCCTCCTTCAACGAATGATTCTCGACCTTGACACCTCCAAATCGCCTTTAAACTTGTCAAAGATCTTTTTCAAGATTTGTACCTCCCAATCCAAGGCATTTTTAGACCATGGACTGATTCCGGTTGACAGGCACTCCTCAAAGACATCATTAACATTCTAAAAACAAAAGAAAATGCCCATCTAAGCCACAAAAGAAAGAAAACACACACAAAAACCCACAACAAACAAAGACAAAAAAATATATACCTCCTGAAGCATGGTAACCAGGTTGGCAAGATAATCCCCGGAATGATACATAGCGGCCAAAGCACGACACGAGCGAAGCCTCCTCTGCCTGGTACTTAAAATAAGGATCATCAACCACAAAAGCCCGAGCCTCGAATTTGATCCTTAGCAAATCGGACCTCATCCATACGAGCCCGACTCCCCGACCTCATGAACTCCTCCCAAAGACTCATCCACTCTCTTCCTCTTCTCGGACGATCACTTTCATCCACAACCTTTTCAAAGGCGATACCAACCGAGCTCCCCGCACAGATTCCCGAATTTGAACAAAGACCATCACTCCCCGTTGCCTCACTTTGCTCTTTGACTTCTCCCCTGTAATTTGAGAAACCCCGCCTTCACCAAAGACAGACCAAAACTAGCAATCCTGGCGAAAGCCCTGGTAGTCGCACGACGAGTTTCTAAAATCGGAATAAAAGCATGGATCCAATACAGAAAACAAATGACAAAAACAAGCAAGAGAACTTACTCCCTGATGAAGATGCCCCTGGAAC
The DNA here is from genome assembly GCF_048544455.1 of Silene latifolia. Classification (NCBI taxonomy): domain Eukaryota; kingdom Viridiplantae; phylum Streptophyta; class Magnoliopsida; order Caryophyllales; family Caryophyllaceae; genus Silene; species Silene latifolia. The sequence goes on along the minus strand of NC_133528.1, from coordinate 124,262,068 downwards.
CTTAGTGCTCTTCACGGGCTTATAAGTGCTCAACTTAGCCTTCTTAAAACGAGGCATAGCAGACTTCCCCCCAGGGCAGGCGAGCCAAGCCCTCTCCTCTTCGAGCAACGCCATAAACGCCGCTATCCGGTCACCGATCCCTCAAAGATCGGGATTATTCACCCAATCATTTACTAAAAGAAAACATGGGCAAAGTAAGTAAACTCTCCAAGAAATACTATTACCAAACCAAAAATTATGCGGAAAGAAAGATTACCTCCTTCAACAAATGGATAATTGAGATAGTCCAGTCGGGGGCAATTGAATCGACCTTGATAAACATATAAGTTTGAGCCCACCTTTATCATCCCCCCTGAATCAAAATTGGTGATCGGGTGAGCCATCTTTGACCGACCCGAAAGTTGAACCTCCCAGTAGAATGACTCTTCGGATGATAAACATTCTTAAAATCATCCAGAGTAATAACCAACTTATGCTTAGAACATAAATGCTCAATAGAATGGACAATCTTCCAAACCATTGGCATGAGTTGAAACGGAGGAACCCTAATAGCCCTAACCACCTCGGCCATAAAAGGAGAAAGGGAAGTTGACCACCACCCCGAAAGCCCACTCAAAAATACAGAACCAACCCGGCTACTCCAATTAGCCCCGATAGGACCATTCTCGGAATCCAAACCTCGGCCCCATGAGGAATGAGACCCCCGCCCTTGATATAATGCTCAAAAGCGGGTTTCATTGATTAGCCTCATGGAAAGAGATTGCTAAAGCCTTATTAGGAGAATACTCAACCCCCTTATAAGACATGGATAGAATCTCTGGAGGAGGAACAACCTCCACCACGTCATCCTCGGGAATGACTTCGGGGACCCCCTCAACCTCGGCAGGCCATTTCAACTTCAACAGAACTTTTTCAACCTCGGCGAGCTTTTGAAGTCGCCGCCCTTCTCCCCGCCACCACCATATATTATTTTTTCTAAAAGATGAAATTTTGCAAAGGAAGAATTTTTTAGAAAGAGAAAGAAGAAAGTTAGAGATTGGAATGTGAAGACATACACGAAACAAACAAGATATTTATAGCCGCAAAAACCATAACGGCTAGGAAAGCAAGTGGTTAAGATCAATCATGACTCTCCTAGGGTTTTGTGAACCTACCCTATTTATGGCAAGTAACCGTTACAAGAAGTTGAAGCAAACTCAAATTCTGAATCCGATAGAAAGTCCCTACACAAATCACTTGCCTGGCCCAAATTTTTATCTCCTCATTCCTGGCCAGACCCAATAAAGGAATAAGAAGATAAGGGGCAATTGTTGGGCCCTAAATTATCTGCGCCGACTGATATAGGCCAGGCAATGCCAAAGACAACTTCCAGGCTCTAGAGATCTAAAACCAGGCATTACTCCAAGATTGACGAGGCATTAAGCGAGAGTTGATTAAAGACAAAGAGAAATAACCAAAGAACGAAAAGGTAAAGCACCAGGCCATTGCAGGCAACAAACAAGCGATCTCATATGTTCCCTACAAAAGAGGAAGACCAATTCCAGAAGGCAAAAATATAGGGAGCAGTCAAAGCAACGGCTAAGAAAGAAGCAACCATCTCCGGGTAAATAGGGGACATTCCCTATTTACCAGGAAAACCTAAACGGCACAAAGGGATTGAAAGCAACCACCTATAAATAGAAAGTGGGGGAAGACAAGAAGGATTATCTAAGATACCATCACTTTTACTCATATACTTTGTATTCTTAAGCAATATATTCACCTGTCACGCCTGATACAACAATACTCTGTCAGGCTATCCAAAATCATAGTAACAATCACTCCTGGCTTGGTGCCCGTGGTTTTTTCCCTTATTCCCAGGGTTTTTCCACGTATAAAATCCTTGTGTCATTATTTATTAGTTTGTTTTACATTTAATTGCACCAATCAGGCAAGTTATTCGAGTTAGATCACCCTACATATAAATCCCTGGCAGGACGCTCTAGATCACTGAAAATCCTGCTAAAACAGGTATTATAGGTTTTATAGCCATCACACAACCATAGACTCCCATATTTTAATTTTATTTTTAATTTATTTTTTGGTATTATTGAATCAGATAATTGATTGCTGAGCAACTCAAGAGGTGAATTAAATAGGGAAAAATGTTAATGAAAATTATGGGTATTAAGTAGTATAAAGAAATATAATCAATTTATTAATATATTATATTACAAAAATTAATTAGATAGGAAGAAATTTTAATTAATTTGGTGGGTGTTAAGTATTATGAAGAGTTTTAATCAATTTATTATAATGTTTAATTAAAAAAATGAATTAAATAGGAAAAAGTGTTAATAAAAATGGTGGGTGCATGTTAAGTAATATGAAAAGTTAATTTATTATCATGTTTTATTACCAAAATTTCAATTAAAGTGTCAATTTTAATTATAAATTATGACATTTATTAACATGTTTTTATTACCAAAATTCAATTAAAATGTCAATATTGATTATAAATTATGAAATTTTGATGTAAATTTGTAAGAGTTACATTAATTAAATTAATTTATAGAAAAATGAATTAAATCTATAAAATAAGACAATTACATCACAATGAGTTTTGATGCTCACATTTACGTGACATTTACATGACATTTTTGGATCCTACGTGGCTTTGTCTACGTGGCATTTATTAATCATTTTAGAGTAGCCTTTTAATTATATTTTATAGATAAAAGTATTAAAGATAAACAATTTAGTTTAACAAAAATATATCAAAATTGGACGTATCATTAATTATTTAATTCCAAAAATAGAGACAAGTAATTTTACACCGGTTTAAAATTACCATCATTATATTATAAAATAAATAGAGTATAAAGTATTTATGTGTATTATCAATATTTCTTTTCATATTAAACATTATATCGATGTTCCTAAAAACATGCCCGTGCAATTTTGCACGAGTTAAAAGTTTAAAACTAGTATTAACTCAATAACTATGCCCTAATTGATAAACAACTACACATATTAATTTAGTAATTGGTAAATCCTAACAATTTCAACAAAACATATTACTAATTGCTAAATAATTAAATTACTTCACTAATTAGAGAATTATAATCTATTTTACAAGTTTTTAGAACAACTAGTATTGGTGCCCGGCTTCGCCCGGGCTACCTCTACGTACCATTAATTTTTTTTTTCATTAAATAAAATTATTTAAAGTTGCATAATCCATAAATTTATCCATAATATATTTTTCTATGACATATCCTAAAATTACGATGAAATAAATTTTGAGACAAATTTACTACTCCCGCTATTAATATTTTACTTATTAATGAAACAATAGTAATAACATTTCACTACTTTCCCGTAATCATTGTTACTTTCACTACTCCCGCCGTAATTATTATTACTGTCACTATTGCCGCATTAATATTGATAATTTCACTACTCCCGCCGTAATTATTGTTACTTTCACTATTCCCGTATTAATATTGATTTTTTTCACTACTCTCGTTGTTATTTCTACCACTTTCATTAATCTCGCTGATAATATTGTTACTTTTACTATTAAAATAAGTGATTACTATCATATAACTATATCCAATGTTGCTACAATTCTTTTTTTTACTGACGAAATTACTTTTACTACTTAGGCAAACAATTTTAAGAGGATTTTATATTTATATAAATATATTACATATATGCGTTAATTCAAATCGAAAAAATTATACAATATTATATATTATGTAATCTAACTTGAATTATTTATAACCTACTTATATTATATTTTTGTATGTTAAATAATTAACATCTCTATACATCTAATAAACTATGAAGTTTAATAAATTTGCATAGATTTTAAATTTATTATATAATTTTATGATGATAATAATTAATACCATAAGTGTGCATGTTTATACTAATTAATTATTTTATTTTAAGGAAATTGATCATCTTCTAGTCTTCTATAAATAAAGTTTAATAAAATTGCATAGATTTTAAATTTAATATATAATTTTATGATGATAATAATTAATACCATAAGTGTGCATGTTTATACTAACTAATTATTTTATTTTAAGGAAATTGACCATCTTCTAGTCTTCTATAAATATTTAGAAAAAATACCAAGCATCTTCTTTCTTTTAGTCTCCTTAAAATTGACCATCTTAATTAATTATTTTATTTTTAAGGAAATTGACCATGTTTAAGTCTCTTACAAATGTTTAGGAAAATTACCAAGCTTTTATATAATTTAATTTTAACCCAAACTATATAATATTTGCATTGAGATCCCTTAATCGGGTCCATCACACGGTGCTAGTGATTTAAAACTATATAGTACAATTAATTTGTATAACTTTCTCTAATTACATTAAAGTTCCTTGGTTTCTGGATTTAATATATAGTATTGATGAGATTTGATTTTGGAAAACGCACATAAAACTTAATTTGTTTAGGTTAGGAAAAAGGGTACGATATGAAAAGTTAATGAAAAATTGTATATGAAAGAGTAAAGTTTGTATGTGAAAAAATAATTTCGAAAAAAAAAAACATAGTTAAATTTCCCACATTTTTCAAGTCCCCAAGTAAAATACATGGCGGGAATGCTGTTTTAACAAAAATTCAGTCCCTTTCACTTCCCCATAATAGGCGCCAATTTTCCCCTCTTTTTTCAAAACCCTAATTATACCCCCAATTTCTTATTAAATTTCAACATTCACAACTCTAACTATACTCTTAACACCATAAAATTTCCTCAATTTTCATCACATCGCGTAATTATCACACACTTTGATATACACTATTTTACATTTCTAGGGTTTTTAGTGTGAAATCGAAAGATTGATTCGATGAACACCAAAGTGAAAGATGAAATGATCGCCACAATTCGATCAGTAGTCGGTCAAGATTACTCGCAAATGGACATTATTAGAGCTCTTCACATGGCGAACAACGATGCCACTGGTGCAATCAACATCATTTTCGATACCCCCAATTTCATTTCGAAACCCCAATTTCGGCCAAACCCTAGAATCAATACGACACAAAGGGTTAGGGTTCCCAGCTCTAATTTAATCGAAATTGAAGATTCTGATGAGAAATGTGATTCAATTGGGGATTTGGGGTGTGGAACAATGGTGGTTTATGGGGAGGATAGAGAAAAGAAGGATTTGAGTGTAGTTAGTCATGTAAAGGGTGAAGAATGGTGGTTTGTTGGCTATGGTGAGATTTCTGGGATGTCTACTTGTAAAGGAAGAAGAATTAGTGCTGGTGATGAGGTTGAATTCGCTTTCCCGGCGAAAAAGAATTCTAGTCCTTCGTCAACTGGTAAGGGTTTTGGAAGGGGTAAACAGGTGGGAGGTTGTTCGGAGATTGTAAGGTTTTCGACGAAAAGTAGTGGTGAGGTTAGTGTGACCTTTTTATGTGAAAGTTTGTGTTTTGATGTTTAATTAGATCATTAGTTTGTTTATCATTATCTGTATGTTATTGAATTTTGTAGATGATTATTGTATTTGTTTGTAGGTTGGTCGAATCCCGAATGAGTGGGCGCGGTGCTTGCTGCCGTTGGTGAGGGATAAAAAGATTCAGGTTGAGGGATTTTGTAAATATGCTCCTGATAGTTTGAGCATTATGGATACCATTGCCTTAAATGTTAGGTCTGTAATTTCTAACTATGCAAAGTTTGTGTTTTGTGAAGGAAAAATAAATCTAATAGGCAGAATTTTTTACGGTAAATTGTACAATTGTTAAGGACATTCCCAACATTATGTTGGTAGTACATCATGTTAAGTATCAAGGATTTGATAGCAAGAACGGAAGTAAATGAAGTTTGTTGTATTTTGAGTGGCAGATGTGTTGTTTGTTCTAAATAGTCATATGGTGTAGCGTTCTGATTTATGTTCACTTGGTTCCATACAGTGTTTATATTAATAGTTCAATGTTCCGGAAGCACCGCCAAAATTCATTGAAAGCAACTACAAATGGCAATGATGAATCTGTCATTCATCCTCTTCCCACATTGTTTAAGTTACTTGGAATAACCCCCTTTAGGAAGGTATATGGCAATGCTGTTTAAATCTTTATCCTTGTTTGCTCTTCTTTTGCCATCAAATGAGCTCGTTTTGTAATGCTTATGACTTTCTTTCACATTACCAGGCACAGTTCACTCCTGACAATCTGTACACTCGAAAACGGTCCTTAAATTCTGAGGTATAGCTTCTTGATTTTTCTCCAGTTTACATTTGTCTTCATATTGCAATGACTTTCTTTTTGAATATTGACAAATTTGATTAAGAAAAAAATCAAATTTTTTTTTTTGTACAATAGTGCCTTATAAATTTACCCTGAGACCATAGACAATTTTTCTTTGGCCTGTCACTTGTTTACTAATCAATTGTACGTCAACAGGATGCTATGGCTTTGCATGCCTCATTGTTGCACGCCAAGAATTTAACAAATGTTTCCAATGGAGACAAATCTGAAGGTGAGGAGAGTGTATCAGATGCAGATGTTGATAAAATTGTTGGAGTTGGAGATAGCTCCAAACTAGAGGTATAACATTTTCACCCCTTTCTTTGGTTATTTTGTATATGTGCATTTGGGCAAGTAGCTCATTTAAATTTTGAGACATTTTTCAGGAAATGGATCCTCCAAGTACTCTTCAATGTGAACTCCGCTCCTACCAGAAACAGGCTCTTCACTGGATGGTTCACTTAGAGAAGGGAGGTACCATGGATGAGGCTGCTACTACGCTTCATCCCTGTTGGGAAGCATATCGTTTAGCTGACAAGTATGTGGTGTTTTTATTGTGAATTTTGCAAAAACCTACAATACTTAATAAGGCAAAATGAACATGGTGTATCTCTATTGACATCTTTTAGTGAGATTTTGTTTCTTGTATAGAAACTTATACTCCTTTCATTCTAGAATGATCTTACTTTCCTTTTTTATTTGTCCCGTTTTGATATATTTTTACTTTACTTTTTGAGCCTAATTTATCTTCTCTTCTATTTCTTCATGTTATACGGTTATACCTTACTTTCGCTTTTCATTATTGTAGTATAAATTTTGGGTTTGGTGTAAAACACAACTAAGAAAGTCATTCTGAGCTGGAGAGTTCTTGATAATCCAAAATGAACATGTAAATTGGATTCTTGTGTTTTGCAGGAGGGATCTTGTTGTCTATTTGAATTCATTTTCTGGTGAAGCTACTACAGAGTTTCCAAGTACTCTTCAAATGGCTAGAGGAGGGGTATGTTGCTATACCTTGTTTGATGATTTTAGCCTTTTTCTGATAGACCAAATTCCGTAGTTTGACTCTGGTTTGTGTGAAAAGATTCTAGCAGATGCTATGGGTCTTGGGAAGACTGTCATGACCATAGCCCTCCTTCTTGCTAATTCAGAGAGAGTTGGATCACCTTGCAGTCAGTTTAGTAGCGAGTCATCTGCTGAAAGGTCTGAGCCTAATGAAGACATAGATGCCTCTCCAGATACGTGTACAACGGTTGCAAAGTTTCAGGGCTTTACCAAGCAAAATAACACTTTGATAAGTGGTGGAAGTCTTATTGTCTGTCCTATGACCCTTCTTAGCCAGTGGAAGGTAAATTCTACATCAACTAAAATTTCTTGCTTCCAAAAATAGCAGTCTACATTTCTAGTGACTTGCTAACGTGATTGTTGCTGTTTACAGGCAGAGATAGAAACTCATTCTCAACCTGGTTCACTCTCTGTTTATGTTCATTACGGGCAAGGTAGATCAAGGGATGTTAAACTCTTGTCTTCAAATGATGTTGTCCTAACCACATATGGAGTGTTATCTTCAGAATGCTCATCGGAGGTAACAAGGAAGCTTTTGTGTAGTCCATATGTCATCTTATCTACTTTTATCAAGTTTTCCTAAACCTTTGTATCTTTTGCAGGGTTCTGATGGTGGAGCTCTTTATGCTATAAGGTGGTCAAGAGTGGTGCTTGACGAGGCGCACACAATTAAATCTACGAAAAGCCAAATTTCCTTGGCTGCTAATGCCTTAACTGCTGATCGTAGATGGTGTCTCACTGGCACTCCTATTCAAGTGAGCTCTTATATCACCTTGCTTACCATACTTTATATTATAGTTTTTTTTGGCGCCTGGCAACCTGGGCTGGGAGTGTGATACTTTTAGCACTTATGCATTGTCCTTACCTTCTAAAAAACCAGAGTTAACATGACCATCCTGGTGGTGTTTCTATGCGCTCTGTCCCTGTCATTTCTTTATGTGTTCCTTATTTGAGTGCCACAGTCATTTCTGTATGTTTTTGTTTCAAGTATGTAAAATTTGTATTTTAGGTCCCATGTGCATGTTACTACTTTTTTGTATATTTTAATAGCATTTATCTTTTAATTCCTTGGTTTTACTGCCAAAAACAAACCAAAGAGTTAACTGGGATGAAGGAAGTATTTGATTTTTTCTTGCACAAATGGGTCAAGGTGGAATTTCGTTTCTTGGACATAAGTTGGTAGATTAGTTTTGTTTGGTATTGTTGACCTCGTCACTTCCTGGCTTGTTTCATAATACTTCCCCTTTTTTTCAATAAAGATAGGGATCTTGCTAGTTAAACATGCCTTGATAATTAGGTATTCTTTGGGATGGCTTATTTTTTTGTAGGTCTCTGAGTTACTCTGAGCAATAACTGTTTTGCACTAGAGAACTACAATTTCTTTGAGATACAAGCTAAAAGCTAACTACTCTTGTTTTGCATATCAGAACAATCTTGAGGACATATACAGCCTTCTTCGGTTTCTAAAGGTGGAGCCATGGGGAACATGGGCATGGTAATTTATTGCCTTATAATTCTATTTTTCTCTTCTTTATGTATGACAAAAATAGATGCTTTATTTTCTTGTAGATCAGTATGGTTTATATCCATCCTTAGTTGAAAATTTGTCTTTCATTTTACAACCATGGGAGCAACCTGACTTGTATGAGTAACTACCGTGTCATCATTTTATGTGCATAGAGTTTATGATACATTAATCATTGAGCCTTTAGTTGGGTAAGCTTTTGATGTTAGACCGTTATATTGTCTATAGAAGACAATAAATAAATTACTGTAGCATATCTCATTGAAGATCGGATTAGTCTTTTCTCAAGTTCTGTATAAACACTAGGGGTGAGAAGCTTTAGTAAATGTATTGCATATGATATTAGAAAGTTTGTCCATGGCTGACCGTGGACCGGCATTATTATAGTTAAGACTATTATTCAAAAATGTACTCACAGATGCGGAAAATACTATGTTTAATGTATAAATGATTCTTAGACGGCTGGATGAATTATCTTCTCTTGCAGGTGGAATAAGCTCGTTCAAAAACCATTTGAGGAAGGTGATGAAAGAGGATTGAAACTAGTTCAGTCTATTCTGAAGCCAATAATGTTACGTAGAACAAAGTATAGTGTTGACAGGGAAGGAAGGTGAATATGCTAAAATGATATTTGCAGTTTGAAGAACTTTCAACCACTTCTTAAATTGTCGTTTCCCTTGCATAATTCCTATTTGGTTGCAGGCCAATTTTAGTTCTGCCTCCAGCAAATATCCAGGTGGTTTATTGTGAGCTAACTGAAGCTGAGAAGGACTTCTATGAAGCCTTGTTTAAAAGATCAAAGGTATATTTCAGTAATCAATAAGTTTGAATCTGGTTTTGGTGTGATTCCAGAAACAGTTTAATCTAACATTGTCAGAACTAATCGCAGGTTAAATTTGACAAATTCGTGGAGCAAGGAAAAGTTTTGCATAACTACGCTTCTATACTGGAATTACTATTACGACTTCGCCAATGTTGTGACCATCCATTTCTTGTAATGAGGTCTGATTCTTAAAACTTGTTCTCCCCAAATCCAATTCCCAGACTAAAAAAGAGAAAAGGAGTTAGGCCCAATGCTGTTTATTTCATTAATACTTATACTAGTTTAGATCCCGCGCAATAAATGCGCGGTATTTTTAGAATTTTTATTTTTGTATTACTTAATCATGCTAAATTAACACCCCATTATTTTTTCATATTTTACGTCATTATATTTTGACATGAGAAAAAAAATTGAACTGTAATCAGGAAAAATGAGTAAAATTGAACTGTGAAATAATAGTGGTATCTCATTAATTGTTCATTTTTGTTTCGAGCAAAAAAAAAAAAACTAAAAATTAATTCAAGAGAATTGAGTAATGTGCTGACATGTATTTTTTTTAAAGTGTTCTTTTTTTACCACAAAGCTAGTGATTCCAATTTATAAATTCTCTCAATTTTTTTGTTATAAAAGTAATCAAAACGATTTATATTTTTGTTTATATATAGCATGATTAGTATGAGTTAAGTCATTCTCAAATAATAGCATTAATAAAAGATTTTATAGTTTAGAATTTTATACTCCGTATTATTTATGCTTTAAAGAAAATATTATAGTTTAATGTTTAGTGAAAATTATATAATTTGAAGAAAGGATTAACTTTAATGAAAATAATTATATAATAAAATTACATTTTTTAATTATTAATTACATTTATTAGTAAATACAATTAAATTATAAATAGCTTCCTTATTTAAAAAGATGTTTTTTGGAGGGAAAATTTGTGAGTGTGCCTATTTATTTAGTAAATAGGAGATGAGACTGTTACATTTAAGTCCAACTCATTACCTATGGTTTCATGAGGATTACATAAGGATTTGGGCTGGTCTCACAGAGGACTCATTGTATATATTTACATCTGATCTACTCCTGCTTTTTGGTGAAAATTTATGCCAGTTGTAGGATTGCATTTGGGACACTGTTATGCATTATTTATTGTGGTGCTTACCGCTGTTGCCGACTATTGATTTGCGGCTTTGGTTTTTGCAGCCGAGGTGATACACAAGACTTTGCTGACTTGGATAAGCTTGCAAAACGTTTTCTTAGAGGTGATCCTGCTGCTGAAGGCGAAGATAAAATTGTGCCATCAAAAGCTTACATTCAGGAGGTAGTTGAAGAGCTGAGAAAAGGGGAGCAAGGAGAGTGTCCAATATGTCTTGAAGCCTTTGAAGATGCAGTATTAACACCTTGTGCCCATCGCTTGTGTCGGGAATGTCTTCTGGCTAGTTGGCGTAATGCTGCTTCTGGCTTATGTCCTGTCTGCAGGTATAAATATCTTTCTCTGGCGATTATTAGTTTATACTACGATTTAAATGTTCTCGTAATTTTCATGCATTGTTATTTAAATAATAACATTTTCTGTATAATACCTCTAGTTTCAATCCTTTTTTCTTCCGCTGCAAATAGCCTTGTTTTTTAGTCTAAAAATTATGATTCTGTTCAGGAAATCCGTCAGCAGGCAAGAGCTTATCACAGCTCCAACTGATAGTAGATTTCAAGTTGATGTTCAGAAGAACTGGGTTGAATCTACCAAGGTTTCATCGTTGTTAAGTGAATTGGAAAATCTGCGGCCATCTGGATCCAAAAGCATTGTCTTTAGCCAGTGGACTGCCTTTCTAGATCTTTTGGAAATTCCTTTTGCTAGGTACATGACTTGATGTGACATGGTTGTAATTGTGAATTTTGGTTGCTCTTGTTAGTTCATGCTGACAGCTGAGAGGGCACACAATGATTCCACTTTGCAATTAACTTCGTCTGTCATTGTCTTGCAGGAATAACATATCCTTTCTTCGCCTTGATGGAACTCTAAACCAACAGCAGCGTGAGAGAGTAATAAAGAGATTCTCTGAAGAGAATGATATCATGGTTTGTAATTTGAGCGTTGCTTTCGTACTTTGACTAGTTTTACAGATTCCTATATCACTATGTCTGTTAGGACCATGGTGAATGGTTGCTCTATATCACGCTCACTGATGTTAGACTAACTTTATCCGCGTCTGAAGCTTAGTGAGCTAAGATTTCGCTTTAAATTTTGCTTAGACCGCATTAATGTATGCAATATTTGTCGGGAATTTGAAATCTAGTCTCGAATCGACCCAAAGAATGAATACTCTACTCTGATTCAGAAGTACCTGCTGTATTTAATATGCAAAAGTATTTAAGTAGTAGTATTGGAAAGACCAATGCTTGTATTTTTCTTATGTTTTGTACAGCTCAAGAACGAGTAGAGTATTATATTCTTCCTCTTTAACATGCAAAGAAGGAACAAAAACACCAGTATTGGTAATCTTAATCCTACTCTTTAGTCTATAAATACAAAAGTGGAAGGTATTTGTGAGTAGGAGGGAGTAGTAAATATTGGGGGAGTAGATGGATCCCACATACGTCATAGATGAGTTTGAAGGATAGAATGACTGTAGTTAGTCTGGATTGAGCGTCGGAAATTTATTAAAAACATGTTATTGATGTTAAGATATGTTAGTGTCATGATAAGTCCGTGGGGAAAATGATAGTCTCAAGTCCTAACACCTGTTTTTGAATTGCAGGTTTTGCTTATGTCGTTGAAGGCTGGTGGTGTGGGAATAAACCTAACTGCTGCTTCTAATGCTTTTGTTCTTGTAAGAGGATTTGTCATTACACTCCATTTATTTAACCTTATAATCCTCTTTGTTGAGAAATATACTGGAGACTGAGCTCTCTCAGATAGGACTAAAAGTAATAAACTACTTTAGCTGTTAAACAACTGCCTCCAAAATACGATTTTTTTTTTTTTTTTTTTTTTTTTTTTAAAAAAAAAAAAACTTTGTGCATCTTTTAGTTTTGTTTTGATTGTTAAGCTATGGACACAAATTGACATCAACCATATTTCTCGTGTTGACGGACGTCTTGTTAATAGATAAAATCTTTTATTTATAGATTTAAATCTGACAAACTAATGGATAATTTTTCTCATTTTCTGGTGGTGCAATTTTTTTGCACGTCTATGAGTGCTGACATACTAATGGATTGTTTAGCTGCATTCACACATATTTGGCGCACGTGTGCTCTTGATGTTAGCTAATAGTTCTTCTGCTGCATTATGTAGGATCCATGGTGGAATCCTGCTGTAGAGGAACAAGCAGTCATGCGAATTCATCGAATTGGTCAAACCAAGGCCGTGTCAATAAAAAGATTCATTATCAAGGTAAAGAAATTTCTCGTCATTTCTCTCTTCGTCATGAGGTTCATGTGTATCATGGTATTATGCCCAGGCAGCTACTGCTTTGTAAATATTTTGATTGTAATTTATTCTGCAATGACTGATACTGCCATCACTACTGGGACTGATATTTGATTATCAGTCTGTACCTTCTAGGAGGCCTAAGGCCAATAAAGTATAAGGGGTGGGGGATTCGAAACCTTCGGCAGTTCGGCTTCTTTTCCAGGGGATGTTAAACTGCATCATTAGGCTGAGACATCATTGATTCATTGCTAAAATGATTTTTGATTATTAGTACCATGATATATGTATAATGCGACCTGTTAGCGATCATGGTTTCTTTGAGGTTGATGAGTGTTTGACGTGCAGGGTACTGTAGAAGAAAGAATGGAAGCAGTTCAGGCTAGAAAACAAAGGTTGATATCAGGTGCACTGACGGATCAAGAAGTCAGAAGTGCACGTATCGAGGAACTCAAAATGCTTTTCACTTAGAGTTAGGGAAAATGCTGACTGCCATCTCACCCATTTGGTGCTTGTTTGTAATGACAAAAAAAAGGATGTTTTTGAGGCAGAACCTATTAGGATGGGGAGAAGGCGGAGAAATGTGGTGATCATATACCCTGTCTTGAGTCGAAAGTGCTTCATTGCTTGTTTTGAGACAATGGAATTTTGTGAAGCTAATGATCCCTAGATTAGGAATTTGTACCGATTTTGTCGCACTGTAAATATATGATGTATGTACCGATAAGGCTGCATGTCTGTTCATATGTATTATGCAATTGAAATGAAGAAAAAACTTTTGGTAATGCAGATGACATGTTCCTTCAACATTTTTACATCCTTGATATCATTGTTAACAAAATATAGTGATTTTTACTCGACCTTATAGCATCTTTCGATTATCTAATGCTTGATAATTTTATACTCCCTCCAATCCACACCAAACTCCCCATTTGCTTTTGGGTGGTCTTCGAGGCGACACTTTGACCGTAGTTTTCGTCCTTTAAACGTAGAAATTTTTCACAAAAAATATAATTTTGTGAAAGATATTTTCATAACAAAACTAAATATGTAATTTTTATTTTTCAATGATTTATAGTTTTGAGTGAATTACCAGTCAAACTTTTCGAAGTTTGACCTCCAAAAAGTGAATGGGGAGTTTGGTGTGGATTGGAGGGAGTACAAGTTATTCTTAAACTGATACTAAAAAATAAATAATCTATATATCTCAGCTATACATCCAAAATCTTTGCAATATTTGCGAAATCCCGTCATTCTGGCACATCAGTACATCTCACCAACACAGATAGATTGCCCAGTTTATTTATATAGACGGACGAGGCCTTGTTTTAGACTTCCCCGACCAAGATTGCTCGGTGAAGACAGAAGATATTGCACAAAGTGTGAGAGAATGCTCATGGTGCCCAAATAAAGAATCTTCCGTTCTAGACGTTAGCGAACAACTTGTAGGTTTTGGCATCAAGAATGATTTGCCGTACAGCAGCCACAGACCCAATGACACAAAGTATAGCGAAAACGACAGCGATAGTAAGATTTAACCAAAAGACGAAGGTACGCTTTGACGGCTTAAAGGTAACATTGTAAAAGATGACAGGTAGAACAAAGTCGAGTGGAAGGAACCCAAATGCTCCTATAACTGCATTTATATCTCCGAAAAATGGGAGCATTGCTGCTACTGTTGTTGCTATTGCGACAGATACTGACCGTGATATGATCCTTGGGACCACGTTTCTCAGTGAGAATTGCTCGCTCTTTGGATCTCCCAATGTTTTTTCTAGCACTTCGTTAGTCGGTTGCAAGTATACCTATCCAGGGAAAATTTGTACAATGAACATATTGACTAATAAAGAGTATACCATCTACTGTGATGAGTGAAAAACGTACCACACCAACAGCGGCGATTTGGAGGAAGACGAAGGCATTGGTGATTATTAAAAAGGCTTTAGGCAATAAAGGCCTTCCATCCACAACAAAGTTGCTAAGGATTTGGCCTTGAGCATGGTTCCCGAATGCCCAGTAACCTGACACTGCCACACTGAAGAATGTCATCGTTACCACGGTGTAGCAAATGCATAGTCCCTTGAACATCTTCCCCTTCACTGGCGGCGCTAATGTTGCCTGCAGCATTATCCCATGCCAACATATGTCACTTTCATACACTCCTTGCTATGACACTGATTAAAGGGTGGAATGGATAACAAACCTGAGTTTCAGGGATAATTCCATTTCCGAAAGTTGTTGCAATGATTGCTATCCCATTAAAAACCCCAAAGAGACGATCCTCTGTGTTTCCTTGTATAGAATAGTCTTTCTTGGGTCCTTTTGACGTATGTCCTGCATTTTGATACAACATAGTCTCTGGTTAAGTTTTAATTTCAAATGACGCGACTGAAGAATTAAAAGATGTAGGGAGTAAGGAAATACCGATATAGATGGAACCGGCAGTAGCGCAAGCACTATAAGCAAGACAAAGGAAAAGAGAGATCAAGTTGATGTGCCTTAGTGAATGAAATGAAGGAAGTTGAGCTAGTATTAACATTAGTCCTCCAAATATCATCACGAATATGTATAGCTTTAGTGTTCCATTTGGATGCACTAATAAGTAGATAGCCTGTGCAATCATGTAGAACTCCTCTTTAGATACAACATTACAAATTTCATCATTTCTATCTAAGTATATCAAATACATGGATACAAATCGACCATGGTAATGCTGGTAATTTTGCAGATGTCAACTAGTTTAGTTGGTAAAGTTATGAGAGTTTGATATTCATGATTGACAGACTGAGGTTCAATTCCCGTCAACATTAAAATTGTCTATATAGCTCTCTTTCAATAAAAAATATAAAATGGTCACATATTACGAGGGTGATGTGCTAAGACAAGAGAGAGATATCCATTAGTCACCTTCAAAGACTCCCCACCGAGAAGAGTTGAACCAACAACGGCACCATAGCATACAGCGAATTGTACTGGGCCCACCATATACTTGCCCCAATTTGGTCCTGCCACATTTATTTTTTTCCAATTAATCACCTTATCAATTTGTTTTTTGGTATTGTTGCATGAATAATTATTGTACAGATATTCATAAATACATTCCTCATCAGATTGGAAATTTGGAATGATCAATAATAGAACTTCACGATGTCCTAAGTTAAAAATGTGATAGTTCAAAACGCGACAAATCTTTTTTTTTTTTCAAGTAGTTGTCGGAAAGATGATCGATTTGAAAAAAAAAATCGTCACTGTCTAAACTCGTAAACACGAGTTGTCGACTCTTAAAGTTTTTCGTTTCAAAAAATTGGGTAATTCGTGCAAAATATGAAAACTCGGAGGTGCCACGTAATTTTTTTCGTAAAAATTATGATAAACGGATGGAGTATGACTTACACGGTTACACCATACCAGTCTAAAAATGATGGTCCAAATCAGCTGTAATCATGATTAAAAGGCTGTGCGCCTGTGCAAGGTAATATAGTCTTAAATCAATGAGATTAGAAGCTGTAAGAGAGGAGGTAGTCAACTCGTTTCTACTTCCGATAATTTTTTTTTTTTTGGACGGCGTCAATATCTAATACTGTACTAGCACGCAGCCGAAATTGACGGTAAGAGTTCATAAAGTTTGAATCACCAAAATAGCAAAATTCCACGTTTTAAGGAAATTTGTTTTATTCGTATGAATGCAAAAACTGAACTCTCTCAGTTTCACACTTGACTTGTATATATTCAAGGCTGAAATGTTGAAATGTAATCGTTATTGAAATTTCTCAACGTTTCATCCATCGTCATCGAAATGAATATTCTTCATATATTACCGTATATATTGAACGTTAATAACATACGTCGGAGTATCTTGAAAGATACTTCATTCATCTCTCTAGTAACGTACTAAGTATCTTCAAATATACGGAGTATGTCTGTACTCCGTGAATAAATAATTTTGAGTAAATGTAGTAAATACACTTTAGAATTTGTGCTAGAACAAATCCAGTTGTCAAGTAACGTACGTCGCACACCCGAGTGACTAATGTGACATGTTACTTTATTCCGTATGCACTCGAAATACGGTCCGGATGCTCTTTATTTCCTCAAAAGAAATGGACCGTCATTTCTTTTGATAATCCAACGCTTGTAATCATTTCATAAAAATAAAATTTTACTGAATAGAGAAAGAAAATATATTAAAATATTAGAGTATTAGAGAAAAAATGGAGATAATTCAAATTACTCTAAATATATGAAGACGATGATTGAATTCATGGAATTGTCAACCATAAATAAACAATAATTGATGGCAGGACAACGATCACACTCACTTGAATAATATGGAGTTGATCTATTGTTTTTTTCTTTTTCTTTTTCTTTTTGTACCTCATCAACATGGATTAGCCAGTTGTATCAAAGATACGAAATTGTTGATATACTTTATTGATTGATTTGATGATTCAATGATTCAATATGGACAACGATCACCGTACCCTACGTACCTACCATGCAAAGTTGTGTACAAGCCAGGAATATTGAGAACGTTAAACCTACCAAGCTAGCAGGCTACGTATCACATGAAATGTCAGCGACAAACTAAATGTTGCAAGAAATTTATTTACATACCTAAAATATCATGAGCCATGTCGCGGAAGCGAAGGTGGCGGCGACCCAATTGAGCATTATGTTCAAGGACGAGTGATAACAAATTGTAGGAATAAAAGGTTACCGATGCGCCAGCAACTAGCGACATTATTCCTGCCGCCCATCCTAAGAATGTAAATGCGTAGGGTATACTTAGCAACGCTGGTGCCACTATCGACGTCGTTAAATGATATCCACAATGCACCCATGACCCTGCCACCATATATTTTACACTCTAAGTATTATTTACCGACGGATTTAATTCTTTAAGCTACAAATAATCCTAAGTTTACGAGAAATTATAAGTAAGGAAAAAATGCTGTTAAAAAATGTGAAAAAGTGATACCAAAATTCGATACCTACAACCGAATGACACTATCTCATTTTCTATAGGGACAACCAAAGAGCATTTATTAGTTAACTAGTGTAGATCCCGCGCAAATGCGCGGTAAATATAGGCTTTTAATTTTTAGTATATTAGTTATAGATTTTAGATTTATATCTCACGAATTTTTATAAAAAATAACTAATATTAAAATTAATCAAAAGAATTGAATAATTCCATGTATTGTGCTTTTTATGAAAATATTTTAACTATATCAAATTATTTAAAAAAAATTCTTTTTTCGTCACGAAGTTAATAATAGGAGATACAATTTTTATACTCCGTATATAGATTATGTTAAATGGAAAATTAGTTTAATAAATGAAAATCTAATTTGTTTCCATATATAAATTTGAGTACTTTTGAGGGAAAACTTTAGAGAAGTTGTATTCTCTTAGTATATAGGAGGATTTATACTTTTTAAATTTGCACATCATTAATATTTATCAATTCACTCCATTTTATTTTGATATGAAACAAAAAAATTGAAATGGAGAACTAATAAAAAAATTTATTTAAGTTGTGAATTTTTTTTAGTGAATGTTTTTTGTCACGAATCTAATACTAAGCATGTGTCAAGTTATTCTCTACACTAATAATTATTGCATTACTGAAAAATTTAGCAACTTATACTTTATAGTTAAATATCAATTTTATTTTATTTTAATGAAAAAATCATAATTATGAATTCATTTAAGAAATTAGAGTTTATTTATAAGAATATATTCATTGAAAAGATAATAACGTAATGAAAGAAAATTATTTATTATCTTATTTAGATAGATGCTTTTTGGAGGGAAAATTATATAGAAGAATGAAAAAGGAAAAGAAATGAAGAAATCTACTTAAAATATTTATAATACTCCGTAAGAGAAAATAGAAGACACTAAAGGGAAGGAAATGGCGAGGAGTCCTCAATTGCTCTCCCTTTAAGACGGTAATGGTCATTGCATCGTAACTTTTATTTATAAAACGGGTTAAATACTTACTCATATTATTAAATGAGACAAGCTTTATATCATTTCCAAATCTCAATTTATTCTACCTTTTATCCTATCTAACTATCTGACCAACTTTGTCTTAAACGGGAACTAGTATAGATCCCGCGCATTCATGTGCGGTATATATAGAGTATTTCTTTTGTAGGGTGTTATTTATAATGGAAAATTAAAGTTATGAAAGGTGTATTTTTATGAAATCTATATTTTTTTCTACCATAAAATTAAAAATTTCATTTTGTAAATTTTCTCCGATTATTTTAATGAATTTTTTTTGTTACAAAGTTAATAATAAGTATTTGTCAAGTTATTCTCTAAAGTTATAATTATTGCATTTAATGAAAAATTTACCAACTTATAACTTATAATTTAATATCAAGTTTATTTTATTTTGATGAAAAATAATAATTTTGAATTTAATTATAAGATTAAAATTTAATTATAAAATTAATATTTATGCTTTTAGTAGTAAGGGAGATAAACACGTAAATACGAATGTCATACTCCGTAGTATGAACATATGAAGTCACTAACTACAGAAGGGTTAATACGTATGAGATAAGAAAAGGCCGAAATGTCCAAAAAATGAAGAAGAATTCACTAACTACACAAGGTTCAGACGTATGACATACATATAAGTCCAAATTACTTTTCTTACCAGTTAGATATTTGTTAATTACTTAGTCTAATAAGAAAATTCAATCTCACCCCATTAATAGAAAGTTTACCACAAAAAGAACACTTTTTATCCGCACAACCGCAACATGTCCGAATTGTTGTCAAATAACATGTACGGAGACACGGAGTAATTAATTTACAAAGCTTGATATGTTTTAACATATTTTTTCCAGAAAACATAACAAAAAATTTCTTCATTATTTCTACAAAAATATGACTTGGTTGCCGTTGTTGTGCCTTATGGGTCTATTACTCTATTAGAAAATTGCTAAGCTAGTAGTTAAAACTTGAATACATACGTAAATGTGCAAAACTATATATACGGAGTATAAAAAATGAAGAAAAGACGATATAATTTTTTTTTTTTTTTGTCACAACAGAAGTATATAACCACATACGGATTACAATATATGGGCATACATTTTATGAAAGAAAGATAAAAAAAAGAAAGTTAAAGGTGAAAAACACAAATTCTCATTTTAGACGACGGTAAAATGATATATACCTTTAGATTGAAGAACAAAAAGAGCACCAGCATCAAGGTGTTGATCATCAGAAGAATGGTGAGTTTGTAAATGATCATTTAATTGTGTTTGTTGGTCTTGTTCTTGGTAAGTTCCCATTATTTTTAATTTTCTGAAATATCCGCTCGAACTAATTTGGGTTTGTGCTAAAAAATGGACAAATAAAGTGTTAGGACGAAGGTTATATAGGGACTAGGGAGTAGTTAGTTGACCATAATTAGAGGCAGAAGATTTTGTGTGATTAGTTGACCATTGATGATCAAGGAAGAAGACAAAAGACACACCCCATTTTTGGCCCATCTTTGCTTACCAACTACTACTACTTCCGACGTTTCACATTAGCTTTGGCAACATTGATGGGATTCCTAAATTAATCTAACAATTTAAATTGAGTTAGATAGACAACTAAACATAATTCGAAATCTAAAATAAATTGCTCTAATCCAGAGGTGATGGGTTTCTAAAATACGAATTTGACCCAATTTAACAAAGGGGGTGTATTTACTGTCCCATACGAAATAACCTGCTTGAATTTATGTTGTAATACACAGATTTCTGAGTATAGAGAACTCGGTTGAGTAGGTTGTACTCGACCGAGTGGGTCATCGGGTGTTTTAAGACGTCACTACTGTCTTAGGTGTACTCGACAGAGTATGTGAGACACTCGGTCGAGTAGGGCGTACTCGGTCGAGTATCTCGGGTACTCGACCGAGTCCCCGGTCTGACGAGTTATATTTTTCGTGGTTTTGATTAAGATGATTAGAGGATATAAATTACGCCTTTGAGTTACTAAATCATGTTTACAAAACCTAAACTACGTTTACCACTTCTCTAATCATCTTCATCACTTCCAAGTCTAGTTTGATCGATCATGAGTCTTACATCTCTTTTTCCGTGCCGGTTTCGTTGGTAAGTCTCTAGTGTTTTCTTAATTAGTTTGTGGTTGTCATTTGGGGTTTAAGCAAACCCTAAATTGGGTTAGGTCGAGGGTAAAGGTTGATTAGTGATGGATTATGATGTAGTATTGTTTGATTATCTTTTGAGGAGTTAAGAACGATAAATACCTAAGAGGGGGAGGGGGTGAATTAGGTGTACCTTTTAAAATTTTTCTCTTTTACTTGGTTAGAGACTAACACAAGTAAGATCTGTTGAGTACGAGTTTGAGAAACTTAATGGATTGTAAGTTCACAAACGGTACAGCAGGTCTATGTAACAGTATGAGAGACTGTTGCACAGCACTGACAGCGAGATTAATGTATGAAAGTGAAATGATAAGAAACGTAAAAGTAAATAAACAAACAAGACGATGTTTAAAAATTGGTTCAGCTCCTACTCCGGAGCCTACGTCCAACCGTTATTTTATTGCTTGTTTAGAAATGTACTCAAACATAACTAAACCATTGCAATAAAAATAACTCGCCAACCTACTCCGGTTGCAATTGCTTGAAGCTACTCCGCTTCAAGACTTTCTCTTGCTCAAAGCTACTCCACTTCAAGACTTAAAGTTCTATCTCAATGGTTTACAGAGTCAGAATCTCAGTGGTTCACTTAAGAACATGGAGATTACAATTAAGACCTAAACACGAGAATCATTGAACATATTCTTTATGCAACAGTGAAGCGAACTGATACTTGGAGACTTTACAGCTTTGAAAAACAAATGAAGACTTTTGAAAAACAGAAAATGGTTTTGCAAATGATTGAAGAACAAAGCTTAAATGCTGAAAAGATTTGCAAAGTGTTTACAATGAATGCTCTTTCAAAGTCTTGCAATAAATGATAAATGAGATGGCT